>NC_141005.1:73594631-73752267 GCF_052327205.1 Somniosus microcephalus
CCCATTATTCTCTGTAATCGCTCCCTGTACCCCACTATTCTCTGTAATCACTCCCTGTCCCCCATTATTCTCTGTAATCACTCCCTGTCCCCACTATTCTCTGTAATCACTCCCTGTACCCCACTATTCTCTGTAATCACTCCCTGTCCCCAGTATTCTCTGTAATCACTCCCTGTACCCCATTATTCTCTGTAATCACTCCCGTCCCCCGTTATTCTCGGTAATCACTCCCTGTACCCCATTATTCTCTGTAATCACTCCCTGTCCCCCACTATTCTCTGTAATCACTCCCTGTCCCCCACTATTCTCTGTAATCACTCCCTGTCCCCCACTATTCTCTGTAATCACTCCCTGTCCCCCACTATTCTCTGTAATCACTCCCTGTCCCCCACTATTCTCTGTAATCACTCCCTGTACCACATTATTCTCTGTAATCACTCCCTGTACCCCACTATTCTCTGTAATCACTCCCTGTACCCCATTATTCTCTGTAATCACTCCCTGTCCCCCACTATTCTCTGTAATCACTCCCTGTACCCCATTATTCTCTGTAATCACTCCCTGTACCCCACTATTCTCTGTAACCTCTCCCTGTACCCCATTATTCTCTGTAATCACTCCCTGTCCCCCACTATTCTCTGTAATCACTCCCTGTACCCCATTATTCTCTGTAATCACTCCCTGTCCCCCATTATTCTCTGTAATCACTCCCTGTCCCCCACTATTCTCTGTAATCACTCCCTGTCCCCCGTTATTCTCGGTAATCACTCCCTGTACCCCACTATTCTCTGTAATCACTCCCTGTACCCCAGTATTCTCTGTAATCACTCCCTGTACCCCATTATTCTCTGTAATCACTCCCGTCCCCCACTATTCTCTGTAATCACTCCCTGTACCCCATTATTCTCTGTAATCACTCCCTGTCCCCCACTATTCTCTGTAATCACTCCCTGTACCCCATTATTCTCTGTAATCACTCTCTGTACCCCATTATTCTCTGTAATCACTCCCTGCCCCCCATTATTCTCTGTAATCACTCCCCGTACCCCATTATTCTCTGTAATCACTCCCTGTCCCCCACTATTCTCTGTAATCACTCCCTGTCCCCCATTATTCTCTGTAATCACTCCCTGTCCCCCATTATTCTCTGTAATCACTCCCTGTACCCCATTATTCTCTGTAATCACTCCCTGTCCCCCACTATTCTCTGTAATCACTCCCTGTACCCCACTATTCTCTGTAATCACTCCCTGTACCCCACTATTCTCTGTAATCACTCCCTGTCCCCCATTATTCTCTGTAATCACTCCCTGTCCCCCACTATTCTCTGTAATCACTCCCTGTCCCCCATTATTCTCTGTAATCACTCCCTGTCCCCCATTATTCTCTGTAATCACTCCCTGTCCCCCATTATTCTCTGTAATCACTCCCTGTACCCCACTATTCTCTGTAATCACTCCCTGTCCCCCACTATTCTCTGTAATCACTCCCTGTCCCCCACTATTCTCTGTAATCACTCCCTGTACCCCATTATTCTCTGTAATTACTCCCTGTCCCCCATTATTCTCTAATCACTCCCTGTCCCCCATTATTCTCTGTAATCACTCCCTGTCCCCCACTATTCTCTGTAATCACTCCCTGTCCCCCATTATTCTCTGTAATCACTCCCTGTCCCCCACTATTCTCTGTAATCACTCCCTGTCCCCCACTATTCTCTGTAATCACTCCCTGTACCCCATTATTCTCTGTAATTACTCCCAGTCCCCCATTATTCTCTGTAATCACTCCCTGTCCCCCATTATTATCTGTAATCACTCCCTGTCCCCCATTATTCTCTGTAATCACTCCCTGTACCCCATTATTCTCTGTAATCACTCCCTGTACCCCATTATTCTCTGTAATCACTCCCTGTACCCCATTATTCTCTGTAATTACTCCCTGTCCCCCATTATTCTCTGTAATCACTCCCTGTCCCCCCATTATTCTCTGTAATCACTCCCTGTCCCCCATTATTCTCTATAATCACTCCCTGTACCCCACTATTCTCTGTAATCACTCCCTGTCCCCCACTATTCTCTGTAATCACTCCCTGTACCCCATTATTCTCTGTAATTACTCCCTGTCCCCCATTATTCTCTGTAATCACTCCCTGTCCCCCATTATTCTCTGTAATCACTCCCTGTCCCCCATTATTCTCTGTAATCACTCCCTGTACCCCATTATTCTCTGTAATTACTCCCTGTCCCCCATTATTCTCTGTAATTACTCCCTGTCCCCCACTATTCTCTGTAATCACTCCCTGTACCCCATTATTCTTTGTAATTACTCCCTGTCCCCCATTATTCTCTGTAATCACTCCCTGTACCCCATTATTCTCTGTAATTACTCCCTGTCCCCCATTATTCTCTGTAATTACTCCCTGTCCCCCACTATTCTCTGTAATCACTCCCTGTACCCCATTATTCTCTGTAATTACTCCCTGTCCCCCCACTATTCTCTGTAATCACTCCCTGTACCCCATTATTCTCTGTAATTACTCCCTGTCCCCCATTATTCTCTGTAATCACTCCCTGTACCCCACTATTCTCTGTAATCGCTCCCTGTACCCCACTATTCTCGGTAATCACTCCCTGTACCCCATTATTCTCTGTAATCACTCCCTGTCCCCCACTATTCTCTGTAATCACTCCCTGTCCCCCATTATTCTCTGTAATCACTCCCTGTACCCCACTATTCTCTGTAATCACTCCCTGTACCCCACTATTCTCTGTAATCACTCCCTGTACCCCACTATTCTCTGTAATCACTCCCTGTACCCCATTATTCTCTGTAATCGCTCCCTGTAACCCACTATTCTCTGTAATCGCTCCCTGTACCCCACTATTCTCGGTAATCACTCCCTGTCCCCCATTATTCTCTGTAATCACTCCCTGTACCCCACTATTCTCTGTAATCACTCCCGTCCCCCACTATTCTCTGTAATCACTCCCTGTCCCCCATTATTCTCTGTAATCACTCCCTGTCCCCCACTATTCTCTGTAATCACTCCCTGTACCCCACTATTCTCTGTAATCACTCCCTGTCCCCCATTATTCTCTGCAATCACTCCCTGTCCCCCACTATTCTCTGTAATCACTCCCTGTACCCCATTATTCTCTGTAATCACTCCCTGTCCCCCACTATTCTCTGTAATCACTCCCTGTCCCCCACTATTCTCTGTAATCACTCCCTGTACCCCACTATTCTCTGTAATCGCTCCCTGTACCCCACTATTCTCGGTAATCGCTCCCTGTCCCCCACTATTCTCTGTAATCACTCCCTGTCCCCCACTATTCTCTGTAATCACTCCCTGTCCCCCACTATTCTCTGTCATCACTCCCTGTCCCCCACTATTCTCTGTAATCACTCCCTGTACCCCACTATTCTCTGTAATCACTCCCTGTACCCCATTATTCTCTGTAATCACTCCCTGTACCCCATTATTCTCTGTAATCGCTCCCTGTACCCCACTATTCTCTGTAATCACTCCCTGTCCCCCACTATTCTCTGTCATCACTCCCTGTCCCCCACTATTCTCTGTAATCACTCCCTGTACCCCACTATTCTCTGTAATCACTCCGTGTCCCCCATTATTCTCTGTAATCACTCCCTGTCCCCCACTATTCTCTGTAATCACTCCCTGTCCCCCATTATTCTCTGTAATCACTCCCTGTCCCCCACTATTCTCTGTAATGACTCCCTGTACCCCATTATTCTCTGTAATCACTCCCTGTACCCCACTATTCTCTGTAATCACTCCCTGTACCCCATTATTCTCTGTAATCACTCCTGTACCCCACTATTCTCTGTAATCACTCCCTGTACCCCATTATTCTCTGTAATCACTCCCTGTACCCCATTATTCTCTGTAATTACTCCCTGTCCCCCACTATTCTCTGTAATCACTCCCGTCCCCCACTATTCTCTGTAATCACTCCCTGTCCCCCATTATTCTCTGTAATCACTCCCTGTACCCCATTATTCTCTGTAATCACTCCCTGTCCCCCATTATTCTCTGTAATCACTCCCTGTACCCCACTATTCTCTGTAATCACTCCCTGTGCCCCATTATTCTCTGTAATCACTCCCTGTACCCCACTATTCTCTGTAATCACTCCCTGTGCCCCATTATTCTCTGTAATCACTCCCTGCCCCCCATTATTCTCTGTAATCACTCCCTGTACCCCACTATTCTCTGTAATCACTCCCTGTGCCCCATTATTCTCTGTAATCACTCCCTGTACCCCACTATTCTCTGTAATCACTCCCTGTGCCCCATTATTCTCTGTAATTACTCCCTGTCCCCCACTATTCTCTGTAATCACTCCCTGTACCCCACTATTCTCTGTAATCACTCCCTGCCCCCCATTATTCTCTGTAATCACTCCCTGTACCCCATTATTCTCTGTAATTACTCCCTGTCCCCCACTATTCTCTGTAATCACTCCCTGTACCCCACTATTCTCTGTAATCACTCCCTGTACCCCACTATTCTCTGTAATCACTCCCTGCCCCCCATTATTCTCTGTAATCACTCCCTGCCCCCCATTATTCTCTGTAATCACTCCCTGCCCCCCATTATTCTCTGTAATCACTCCCTGTACCCCATTATTCTCTGTAATCACTCCCTGTACCCCATTATTCTCTGTAATCACTCCCTGTCCCCCACTATTCTCTGTAATCACTCCCTGTACCCCATTATTCTCTGTAATCACTCCCTGTACCCCATTATTCTCTGTAATCACTCCCTGTCCCCCACTATTCTCTGTAATCACTCCCTGTACCCCATTATTCTCTGTAATCGCTCCCTGTCCCCCACTATTCTCTGTAATCACTCCCTGTCCCCCACTATTCTCTGTAATCACTCCCTGTACCCCATTATTCTCTGTAATCACTCCCTGTACCCCACTATTCTCTGTAATCACTCCCTGTCCCCCATTATTCTCTGTAATCACTCCCTGTACCCCATTATTCTCTGTAATCACTCCCTGTACCCCACTATTCTCTGTAATCACTCCCTGTACCCCACTATTCTCTGTAATCACTCCCTGTGCCCCATTATTCTCTGTAATCACTCCCTGCCCCCCATTATTCTCTGTAATCACTCCCTGTACCCCACTATTCTCTGTAATCACTCCCTGTGCCCCATTATTCTCTGTAATCACTCCCTGTGCCCCACTATTCTCTGTAATCACTCCCTGTCCCCCATTATTCTCTGTAATCACTCCCTGTACCCCACTATTCTCTGTAATCACTCCCTGTCCCCCATTATTCTCTGTAATCACTCCCTGTACCCCATTATTCTCTGTAATCACTCCCTGACCCCCATTATTCTCTGTAATCACTCCCTGTACCCCACTATTCTCTGTAATCACTCCCTGTGCCCCATTATTCTCTGTAATCACTCCCTGTACCCCACTATTCTCTGTAATCACTCCCTGTGCCCCATTATTCTCTGTAATCACTCCCGTCCCCCACTATTCTCTGTAATCACTCCCTGTCCCCCACTATTCTCTGTAATCACTCCCTGTGCCCCATTATTCTCTGTAATCACTCCCTGCCCCCCATTATTCTCTGTAATCACTCCCTGTACCCCACTATTCTCTGTAATCACTCCCTGTGCCCCATTATTCTCTGTAATCACTCCCTGTGCCCCACTATTCTCTGTAATCACTCCCTGTGCCCCATTATTCTCTGTAATCACTCCCTGCCCCCCATTATTCTCTGTAATCACTCCCTGTACCCCATTATTCTCTGTAATCACTCCCTGCCCCCCATTATTCTCTGTAATCACTCCCTGTCCCCCATTATTCTCTGTAATCACTCCCTGTGCCCCATTATTCTCTGTAATCACTCCCTGCCCCCCATTATTCTCTGTAATCACTCCCTGTACCCCACTATTCTCTGTAATCACTCCCTGTGCCCCATTATTCTCTGTAATCACTCCCTGCCCCCCATTATTCTCTGTAATCACTCCCTGTACCCCATTATTCTCTGTAATCACTCCCTGTCCCCCATTATTCTCTGTAATCACTCCCTGTACCCCACTATTCTCTGTAATCACTCCCTGTGCCCCATTATTCTCTGTAATCACTCCCTGTACCCCACTATTCTCTGTAATCACTCCCTGTGCCCCATTATTCTCTGTAATCACTCCCTGCCCCCCATTATTCTCTGTAATCACTCCCTGTACCCCACTATTCTCTGTAATCACTCCCTGTGCCCCATTATTCTCTGTAATCACTCCCTGTACCCCACTATTCTCTGTAATCACTCCCTGTGCCCCATTATTCTCTGTAATTACTCCCTGTCCCCCACTATTCTCTGTAATCACTCCCTGTACCCCACTATTCTCTGTAATCACTCCCTGCCCCCCATTATTCTCTGTAATCACTCCCTGTACCCCATTATTCTCTGTAATCACTCCCTGTCCCCCACTATTCTCTGTAATCACTCCCTGTACCCCATTATTCTCTGTAATCGCTCCCTGTACCCCACTATTCTCTGTAATCACTCCCTGTCCCCCATTATTCTCTGTAATCACTCCCTGTCCCCCACTATTCTCTGTAATCACTCCCTGTACCCCACTATTCTCTGTAATCACTCCCTGTACCCCAGTATTCTCTGTAATCACTCCCTGTACCCCATTATTCTCTGTAATCACTCCCGTCCCCCGTTATTCTCGGTAATCACTCCCTGTACCCCATTATTCTCTGTAATCACTCCCTGTCCCCCACTATTCTCTGTAATCACTCCCTGTCCCCCACTATTCTCTGTAATCACTCCCTGTCCCCCACTATTCTCTGTAATCACTCCCTGTCCCCCACTATTCTCTGTAATCACTCCCTGTCCCCCACTATTCTCTGTAATCACTCCCTGTACCACATTATTCTCTGTAATCACTCCCTGTACCCCACTATTCTCTGTAATCACTCCCTGTACCCCATTATTCTCTGTAATCACTCCCTGTCCCCCACTATTCTCTGTAATCACTCCCTGTACCCCATTATTCTCTGTAATCACTCCCTGTCCCCCATTATTCTCTGTAATCACTCCCTGTCCCCCCACTATTCTCTGTAATCACTCCCTGTCCCCCGTTATTCTCGGTAATCACTCCCTGTACCCCACTATTCTCTGTAATCACTCCCTGTCCCCCACTATTCTCTGTAATCACTCCCTGTACCCCAGTATTCTCTGTAATCACTCCCTGTACCCCATTATTCTCTGTAATCACTCCCGTCCCCCACTATTCTCTGTAATCACTCCCTGTACCCCATTATTCTCTGTAATCACTCCCTGTCCCCCACTATTCTCTGTAATCACTCCCTGTACCCCATTATTCTCTGTAATCACTCTCTGTACCCCATTATTCTCTGTAATCACTCCCTGCCCCCCATTATTCTCTGTAATCACTCCCTGTACCCATTATTCTCTGTAATCACTCCCTGTCCCCCACTATTCTCTGTAATCACTCCCTGTCCCCCATTATTCTCTGTAATCACTCCCTGTCCCCCATTATTCTCTGTAATCACTCCCTGTACCCCATTATTCTCTGTAATCACTCCCTGTCCCCCACTATTCTCTGTAATCACTCCCTGTACCCCACTATTCTCTGTAATCACTCCCTGTACCCCACTATTCTCTGTAATCACTCCCTGTCCCCCATTATTCTCTGTAATCACTCCCTGTCCCCCACTATTCTCTGTAATCACTCCCTGTCCCCCATTATTCTCTGTAATCACTCCCTGTCCCCCATTATTCTCTGTAATCACTCCCTGTCCCCCATTATTCTCTGTAATCACTCCCTGTACCCCACTATTCTCTGTAATCACTCCCTGTCCCCCACTATTCTCTGTAATCACTCCCTGTCCCCCACTATTCTCTGTAATCACTCCCTGTACCCCATTATTCTCTGTAATTACTCCCTGTCCCCCATTATTCTCTGTAATCACTCCCTGTCCCCCATTATTCTCTGTAATCACTCCCTGTCCCCCACTATTCTCTGTAATCACTCCCTGTCCCCCATTATTCTCTGTAATCACTCCCTGTCCCCCACTATTCTCTGTAATCACTCCCTGTCCCCCACTATTCTCTGTAATCACTCCCTGTACCCCATTATTCTCTGTAATTACTCCCAGTCCCCCATTATTCTCTGTAATCACTCCCTGTCCCCCATTATTCTCTGTAATCACTCCCTGTCCCCCATTATTCTCTGTAATCACTCCTGTACCCCATTATTCTCTGTAATCACTCCCTGTACCCCATTATTCTCTGTAATCACTCCCTGTACCCCATTATTCTCTGTAATTACTCCCTGTCCCCCATTATTCTCTGTAATCACTCCCTGTCCCCCATTATTCTCTGTAATCACTCCCTGTCCCCCATTATTCTCTGTAATCACTCCCTGTACCCCACTATTCTCTGTAATCACTCCCTGTCCCCCCACTATTCTCTGTAATCACTCCCTGTACCCCATTATTCTCTGTAATTACTCCCTGTCCCCCATTATTCTCTGTAATCACTCCCTGTCCCCCATTATTCTCTGTAATCACTCCCTGTCCCCCATTATTCTCTGTAATCACTCCCTGTACCCCATTATTCTCTGTAATTACTCCCTGTCCCCCATTATTCTCTGTAATTACTCCCTGTCCCCCACTATTCTCTGTAATCACTCCCTCTACCCCATTATTCTCTGTAATTACTCCCTGTCCCCCATTATTCTCTGTAATCACTCCCTGTACCCCATTATTCTCTGTAATTACTCCCTGTCCCCATTATTCTCTGTAATTACTCCCTGTCCCCCACTATTCTCTGTAATCACTCCCTGTACCCCATTATTCTCTGTAATTACTCCCTGTCCCCCACTATTCTCTGTAATCACTCCCTGTACCCCATTATTCTCTGTAATTACTCCCTGTCCCCCATTATTCTCTGTAATCACTCCCTGTACCCCACTATTCTCTGTAATCGCTCCCTGTACCCCACTATTCTCGGTAATCACTCCCTGTACCCCATTATTCTCTGTAATCACTCCCTGTCCCCCACTATTCTCTGTAATCACTCCCTGTCCCCCATTATTCTCTGTAATCACTCCCTGTACCCCACTATTCTCTGTAATCACTCCCTGTACCCCATTATTCTCTGTAATCACTCCCTGTAACCCACTATTCTCTGTAATCGCTCCCTGTACCCCACTATTCTCGGTAATCACTCCCTGTCCCCCATTATTCTCTGTAATCACTCCCTGTACCCCACTATTCTCTGTAATCACTCCCGTCCCCCACTATTCTCTGTAATCACTCCCTGTCCCCCATTATTCTCTGTAATCACTCCCTGTCCCCCACTATTCTCTGTAATCACTCCCTGTACCCCACTATTCTCTGTAATCACTCCCTGTCCCCCATTATTCTCTGTAATCACTCCCTGTCCCCCACTATTCTCTGTAATCACTCCCTGTACCCCATTATTCTCTGTAATCACTCCCTGTCCCCCACTATTCTCTGTAATCACTCCCTGTCCCCCACTATTCTCTGTAATCACTCCCTGTATCCCACTATTCTCTGTAATCGCTCCCTGTACCCCACTATTCTCGGTAATCACTCCCTGTCCCCCACTATTCTCTGTAATCACTCCCTGTCCCCCACTATTCTCTGTAATCACTCCCTGTCCCCACTATTCTCTGTCATCACTCCCTGTCCCCCACTATTCTCTGTAATCACTCCCTGTACCCCACTATTCTCTGTAATCACTCCCTGTACCCCATTATTCTCTGTAATCACTCCCTGTACCCCATTATTCTCTGTAATCGCTCCCTGTACCCCACTATTCTCTGTAATCACTCCCTGTCCCCCACTATTCTCTGTCATCACTCCCTGTCCCCCACTATTCTATGTAATCACTCCCTGTACCCCACTATTCTCTGTAATCACTCCCTGTCCCCCATTATTCTCTGTAATCACTCCCTGTCCCCCACTATTCTCTGTAATCACTCCCTGTACCCCATTATTCTCTGTAATCGCTCCCTGTACCCCACTATTCTCGGTAATCACTCCCTGTCCCCCACTATTCTCTGTAATCACTCCCTGTACCCCATTATTCTCTGTAATTACTCCCTGTCCCCCATTATTCTCTGTAATCACTCCCTGTCCCCCATTATTCTCTGTAATCACTCCCTGTCCCCCATTATTCTCTGTAATCACTCCCTGTACCCCATTATTCTCTGTAATTACTCCCTGTCCCCCATTATTCTCTGTAATTACTCCCTGTCCCCCACTATTCTCTGTAATCACTCCCTCTACCCCATTATTCTCTGTAATTACTCCCTGTCCCCCATTATTCTCTGTAATCACTCCCTGTACCCCATTATTCTCTGTAATTACTCCCTGTCCCCCATTATTCTCTGTAATTACTCCCTGTCCCCCACTATTCTCTGTAATCACTCCCTGTACCCCATTATTCTCTGTAATTACTCCCTGTCCCCCACTATTCTCTGTAATCACTCCCTGTACCCCATTATTCTCTGTAATTACTCCCTGTCCCCCATTATTCTCTGTAATCACTCCCTGTACCCCACTATTCTCTGTAATCGCTCCCTGTACCCCACTATTCTCGGTAATCACTCCCTGTACCCCATTATTCTCTGTAATCACTCCCTGTCCCCCACTATTCTCTGTAATCACTCCCTGTCCCCCATTATTCTCTGTAATCACTCCCTGTACCCCACTATTCTCTGTAATCACTCCCTGTACCCCATTATTCTCTGTAATCACTCCCTGTAACCCACTATTCTCTGTAATCGCTCCCTGTACCCCACTATTCTCGGTAATCACTCCCTGTCCCCCATTATTCTCTGTAATCACTCCCTGTACCCCACTATTCTCTGTAATCACTCCCGTCCCCCACTATTCTCTGTAATCACTCCCTGTCCCCCATTATTCTCTGTAATCACTCCCTGTCCCCCACTATTCTCTGTAATCACTCCCTGTACCCCACTATTCTCTGTAATCACTCCCTGTCCCCCATTATTCTCTGTAATCACTCCCTGTCCCCCACTATTCTCTGTAATCACTCCCTGTACCCCATTATTCTCTGTAATCACTCCCTGTCCCCCACTATTCTCTGTAATCACTCCCTGTCCCCCACTATTCTCTGTAATCACTCCCTGTACCCCACTATTCTCTGTAATCGCTCCCTGTACCCCACTATTCTCGGTAATCACTCCCTGTCCCCCACTATTCTCTGTAATCACTCCCTGTCCCCCCACTATTCTCTGTAATCACTCCCTGTCCCCCACTATTCTCTGTCATCACTCCCTGTCCCCCACTATTCTCTGTAATCACTCCCTGTACCCCACTATTCTCTGTAATCACTCCCTGTACCCCATTATTCTCTGTAATCACTCCCTGTACCCCATTATTCTCTGTAATCGCTCCCTGTACCCCACTATTCTCTGTAATCACTCCCTGTCCCCCACTATTCTCTGTCATCACTCCCTGTCCCCCACTATTCTATGTAATCACTCCCTGTACCCCACTATTCTCTGTAATCACTCCCTGTCCCCCATTATTCTCTGTAATCACTCCCTGTCCCCCACTATTCTCTGTAATCACTCCCTGTACCCCATTATTCTCTGTAATCACTCCCTGTCCCCCACTATTCTCTGTAATCACTCCCTGTCCCCCACTATTCTCTGTAATCACTCCCTGTACCCCACTATTCTCTGTAATCGCTCCCTGTACCCCACTATTCTCGGTAATCACTCCCTGTCCCCCACTATTCTCTGTAATCACTCCCTGTCCCCCACTATTCTCGGTAATCACTCCCTGTCCCCCACTATTCTCTGTAATCACTCCCGTCCCCCATTATTCTCGGTAATCACTCCCTGTCCCCCGTTATTCTCTGTAATCACTCCCGTCCCCCATTATTCTCGGTAATCACTCCCGTCCCCCATTATTCTCTGTAATCACTCCCTGTCCCCCATTATTCTCTGTAATCACTCCCTGTCCCCCACTATTCTCTGTAATCACTCCCGTCCCCCACTATTCTCTGTAATCACTCCCGTCCCCCATTATTCTCTGTAATCACTCCCTGTCCCCCACTATTCTCTGTAATCACTCCCTGTCCCCCGTTATTCTCTGTAATCACTCCCTGTCCCCCACTATTCTCTGTAATCACTCCCTGTACCCCATTATTCTCTGTAATCACTCCCTGCCCCCCATTATTCTCTGTAATCACTCCCTGTCCCCCACTATTCTCTGTAATCACTCCCTGTACCCCACTATTCTCTGTAATCACTCCCTGTCCCCCACTATTCTCTGTCATCACTCCCGTCCCCCATTATTCTCGGTAATCACTCCCTGTCCCCCGTTATTCTCTCTAATCACTCCCCGGGGACACTGAATTGAGCCATTGTTTATGGAATCATCGCTAGGATGTGCTGCCCTTTGGAAGTTTCCTGTACTCTATGAAGCTGCTGTAACTGAAGGGTCTTGCCCGTGGACCTGTAGACAAGTGGCTGTGGGCTGACTGATTGCATTTGCCATTAAATAATTGAAAAGTTGACAAACGGGACCCAGTAATTCTATTCTCGCGACTTGCGATGGAACACCTATATCCCGGGATTTTTTGGGGGAAATATGCATTCCTTTAAGGCACAAAAACCCCACAGGAAAAGTGGTCCAACCGTGGCTAACAAGAGAAGTTAAAAATAGTATTAGATCAAAGGAAGAGGCTTATAATGTTGCCGAAAAGAGTAAACCTGAGGATTGGGAGGATTTTAGAGTTCAGCAAAGGAGGATCAAGAAATTGATAAAGGGAAAATAGAATGAGAGTAAACTAGCGAGAGACATAAAAATCGACTGTAAAAGCTTCTATAGGTATGTAAAAAGGAAAAGATTAGCGAAAGTAAATGTGGGTCCCTTACAGGCTGAGACAGGAGAAATTATAATGGGGAATAAGGAAATGGCAGAGAAATTAAACAAATACTTTGTGTCTGTCTTCACGGAAGAAAACGTAAAAACCTCCCAGAAATAGTGGAGAACTAAGGGTCTAGCAAGAATGAGGATCTGAAAGAAATTAGTATTAGTAAAAAAATAGTACTGGAGAAATTAATGGAACTGGAAGCTAATAAATCCCCTGGACCTGATGGCCTACATCCTAGGATTTTGAAAGAGGTGGCTATAGAGATAGTGGATGCATTGGTTGTCATTTTCCAAAATTCCATAGATTCTAGAATGGCTGCTGCGGATTGGAAGGTAGCAAATGTAACCCCACTATTTAAGAAAGGAGGGAGAGAGAAAACGGGAAAATACAGACCAGTTAGCCTGACATCAGTAGTAGGGAAAATGGTAGAATCTATTATTAAGGACGTTGTCATGAATCTTACCATTCATGTAGGAATGACTCATGAGATAACACTGTGCGGCCAGCTGGTGGCGCTGTCCAAGGAGTATAAATACTCGGGTGTGGGCCCAGCTTGCTCAGGATGTTTCTGTAACCAGGAACTAGTGATGTAACTAGAATCTCGTGGATTAAAGCCTTGTTTTATACTCAAACCAAGTGCTCAGTAGTTTTCTTACGTCAGACGTGGTAACAGGGCACTTAGAAAATAATAATAGGATTGGGCAGAGTCAACATGGATTTATGAAAGGGAAATCGTGTTTGACAAATCTGTTAGAGTTTTTTGAGTTTTTAACTAGCAGAATAGATAAGGGGGAACCAGTGGATGTGGTGTATTTGGATTTTCAAAAGGCATCATAAGGTGCCACACAAGAGGTTATTAAACAAAATTGGGGCTCCTGGGATTGGGGGTAATACACTAGCATGGATTGAGGATTGGTTAACGGACAGAAAACAGAGAGTAGGAATAAACAGGTCATTTTCCGGTTGGTCGGCTGTAACTAGTGGGGTACCACAAGGATCAGTGCTTGGGCCTCAGCTATTCACAATCTACATCAATGATTTAGATGAGGGGACCAAATGTAATACAGCGAACTCTTGTTTAAACGGTACTTAATCATTTGGAATTCTTTAATAACTGGCAAAATAGATAACCGGTAATCTTGCCGAATCCATCCATTTTTTTGTTTTTCCGAGTCCGAATTTCCCGCGGTGGCTGAGTTAGTCAGTGGTTTTCATTTTGTTTGTCTTAAAAATTGCCTACCTCTGTTATCCGGAATTTTTCATCAACCGGCACCATCCCGGTTCCGTAGGTGCTGGATACGAAAGAGTTTACTGTATATCCAAGTTTGCTGATGATACAAAGCTGGGTGGGAATGTAAGTTGTGAGGAGGATGCAAGGAGGTTTCAAGGGGATATAGACAGGCTAAGTGAGTGGGCAAGAACATGGCAAATGGAATATAATGTGGAGAAATGTGACGTTATCCACTTTGGTAGGAAAAATAGAAAAGCAGAGTATTTTTTAAATGGTGAGAGATTGGGAAATGTTGGTGTTCAGAGGGACCTGGGTGTCCTTGTACACGAATCACTGAAAGTTAACATGCAGGTACAGCAAGCAATTAGGAAAGCAAATGGTATGTTGGCCTTTATTACAAGAGGATTTGTGTATACGATTAAAGATGTCTTACTGCAATTATATAGGGGCCCTGGTGAAACCACACCTGGAGTATTGTGTACAGTTTTGCGCTCCTTACCTAAGGAAGGATATACTTGCCATAGAGGGAGTGCAACAAAGGTTCACCAGGCTGGTTCCTGGGATGGGGGATTGTCCTATGAGGAGAGATTGAGTAGACTAGGCCTATATTCTCTAGAGTTTAAAAGAATGAGAGGTGATCGCATTGAAACATACAAAATTCTTACAGGGCTTGACAGGGTAGATGCAGGGAGGATGTTTCCCCTGGCTGGGGAGTCTAGAACCAGGGGTCACAGTCTCAGAATAAGGGGTCGGGCATTTAGGACTGAGGTGAGGAGAAATTTCTACACTCAGAGGGTGGTGAATCTTTGGAATTCTCTACCCCAGAGGGCTGTGGAGGCTCAGTCGTTGAGTATATTCAAGACAGAGATTGATAGAGTTTTGAATATTAAGGGAATCAAGGGATATGGAGATAGTGCAGGAAAGTGGAGATGAGGTAGAAGATCAGCCATGATCTTATTGAATGGCGGAGCAGGCTCGAGGGGGCGAATGGCCTACTCCTGCTCCTATTTCTTATGTTCTTACATTCCACTCTTATCTATCCAATCGTAGCTGAGCCGCTCCAGCAATGACTTCTCTTCCCGTCCTTGCACCATTACTCTGGAATCCCCCAAAGATCTTTCCTTGGCCCCCTCTTCCTCATTTGTATGCTGCCCCTTGGTAACATCATCCGAAGACATGCAAACAATTTCCACATGCACATTGCTGACACTTAACTCTACCTCTCTACCACCTCTCTCGATCCCTCCACTGTTTCTGTGTTGTCAGACTGCTTGTCCTACATCCAGTCCTGGATAAGCTACAATTTCCTCCAATTAAACATTGGGAAGACCAAAGCCATTGTCTTCGACTCCTGCCACAAACTCTTCGTGAGCCACTGACTCCAACCCTCTCCCTGGGCACTGTCTCAGGCTGAACCAGACTTCACAACCTCGACACCCTACTTGACCCTGAACTGAGCTTCTGACCCCCATATCCTCTCCATCACAAAACCCTTTACATCCATCTCTGTAATACCGCCCATCTTCGCCCTTTCCTCGTCTCATCTGCTGCTGAATTCCCCTTTCCTGACATAATGGGCTGTGAAGGTGGCTAAGTTGGCCACTGCTGGCAGGGACCACCCCAAATCGGGCAAACAAGGTGTTTGAGAGTAAGATAGTTGTTGTCTTGATTTCCTGAGTTGCGCTCCAGGATTGAGGTTCCACACTGGGAGTGGGCATTTGGAAAACTGACCCCTTAGTTTCTGGCTGTGTCTTACTGCTTCTGTGTAATAATTTTACTTGTAAATAAATCCTTACTTTTAGCCTATGCCCATTGGTATGGTATTCCTGCCCTTCGGAGAAGGGAGGAGAATTACAAAGAAAAGGTAATTGTCATTCTGGACATGCTGGACATCTTGAACTGTTTCTAGCAGCTAATGAGGGGCCATTCATTGGGGAGGGACCATTGATTGGGGAGGAGCTGTTCATTGGGGAGGGGGTTGTTAATTGGGGGAGGGGCTGTTCATTGGGGAGGGGCCATTCATTGGGAGAGGGGCTGTACATTGGGGGCTGTTCATTGGGGGAGGGGCCATTCATTGGGGGAGGGACTCTTCATTGGGGAGGAGCTGTACATTGGGGGCTCTTCATGGGGGAGGGACTCTTCACTAGGGGAGGGGCTGTTCATTGGGGAGGGGCCATTCATTGGAAGAGGGGCTGTACATTGGGGGCTGTTCATTGGGGGAGGGGACATTCACTGGGGGAGGGACTCTTCACTGGGGGAGGGGGTTGTTCATTGGGGAGGGGCCATTCATTGGGGGAGGGGCCATTCATTGGGGGAGGGGCCATTCATTGGGGGAGGGGCCATTCATTGGGGGAGGGGCCATTCATGGGGGAGGGGGCTGTTCACTGGTGAGATGCCAATCATTGGGAGAGGGACCATTCATAGAAACATAGAAGATAGGAGCAGGAGTAGGCCCGAGCCTGTTCCGCCATTTAATGAGATCATGGCTGATCATCCAAACTCAGTACCCTGTCCCTGTTTTCTCCCCATATCCCTTGATTCCTTTAGCCTTAAGAAATATATCTAACTCCTTCTTGAATATATTTAATAAGTTGGCCTCAACTGCCTTCTGTGGTAGAAAATTCCACAGGTTCACCACTCTCTGGGTGAAGAAATTCCTCCTCATCTCTGTCCTAAATGGCTTACCCCTTATCCTTAGACTGTGACCCCTGGTTCTGGACTCCCCCACCATTGAGAACATCCTTCCTGCATCTAGTCTGTCTAGTCCTGTTAGAATTTTATAAGTTTCAATGAGATTCCCTCTCATTCTTCTAAACTCCAGTGAATATAAGCCTGATCAACCCAATCTCTCTTCATACGTCATTCCTGCCATCCCAGGTATCAGTCTGGTGAATCTTCGCTGCACTCCCTCCATGGCAAGAACATCCTTCCTCAGATAAGGCGACCAAAACTGCACACAGTACTCAAGGTGTGGCCTCACCAAGGCCCTGTACGACTGCAGCAAGACATCCTTGCTCCTGTACTTGAATCCTCTTGCTATGAAGGCCAATATACAGCATTTGCCTTCTTAACCGCCTGCTGCACCTACATGCTTACCTTCAGCGACTGGTGCACAAGGACACCCAGGTCTCGTTGCACTTCCCCTTTTCCCAATCTATTGCCGTTCAGATAATAATCTGCCTTCCTGTTTTTGCCACCAAAGTGGATAACCTCGCATTTATCCACATTATACTGCATCTGCCATGCATCTGCCCAATCACCCAACTTGTCCAAATCATACTGGAGTTTCTCTGCATCCTCTTCACAGCACACACGCCCACCCAGCTTTGTGTCGTCTGCAAACTTGGAGATATTACATCTAGTTCCCTCGCCTAGATAATTAATATATATTGTGAATAGCTGCGGTCCAAGGACCGATCCCTGCGGTACCTCACTAGTCACTGCCTGCCACTCGGAAAAAGACCCGTTTATTCCAACTCTTGTTTCCTGTCTGCCAACCAGTTCTCTATCCAAGTCAGTACCTTACCCCCAATCCCATGTGCTTTAACTTTGCACGCCAATCTCTTATGCGAGACCTTATCGAAAGCCTTCTGAAAGTCCAAATACACCACATCCACTGGTTCTCCCTTATCTATTCTACCAGTTACAGCCGCAAAAAATTCCAGTAGATTAGTCAAGCATGATTTACCTTTTGCAAATCCATGTTGACTTTGTCCGATCCTGTCACTGTTTTCCAAGTGCTCTGCTATTACATCTTTTATAATGGACTCTCGCATTTTCCTCACTACCGATGTCAGGTCTATAATTCTCCGTTTTCTCTCTACCACCTTTTTTAAAAAGCGGGGTTACATTAGCTACCCTCCAATCCATTGAAACTATTCCAGAGTCTATAGAATTTTGGAAGATGACCAGCAATGCATCTACTATTTCTATGGCCACTTCCTTAATACCCTAGGATGTAGATTATCAGGCCCTGGGGACTTATCGGCCTTCAATGCCGTTAATTTCCCTAACACCATTTCCCTACAAATACTGATTTAATTCAATTCCTCCCTCTCATTAGACCCTGTGTTCCTTGACATCTCTGGAAGGTTATTTGTGTCCTCCTTTGTGAAGACAGAACCAAAGTATGTATTTCATTGGTCTGCCATTTCTTTGTTCCCCATGATAAATTCCCCTGATTCTGACTGCAAGGGACCTACGCTTGACTTCACCAATCTTTTTCTCTTCACATATCTATAGAAGCTTTTACAGTCAGTTTTTATGTTCCCTGCAAGCTTACTCTCATATTCTATTTCCCCCCTCTTAATTAATCCCTTTGTCCTCCTTTGTTGAATCCTAAACTGCTCCCAATCCTCAGGTTTGCTGCTTTTTCTGGCCAATTTATATGTCCTCTCCTTGGATCTTATGCTATCCCTAATTTCCCTTGTTAGACACGGTTGAGTCACCTTTTTTGTTTTATTTTTATGCCAAACAGGGATGAACAAATTCTGTAGTTCATCCATGCGATCTTTAAAAGTTTGTCATTGCCTATCCACCGTCAACCCTTTGAGTAACATTCCCCAATCCATGCTAGCCAACTTGAGCCCCAATTCATTGTGGGAGGGGCCGTTCATTGTGGGAGGGGCTGTTCATTGGGGGAGGGGTCATTCATTGGGGGAGGGCTTCAGAGAGTAAGAGAGGATATTGGCTGGGCTTTGGAGGCAATACTTTCTGGACAGCAGAGCTACAGAGAGAGGGAGCAGACATGCCCTGGGCCTCGGGGAGATAGAGTGGGCGGGGACATTTGCTGGGTGTTGAGACTGCAGCCAGTGGGAGTGGAGGAGCAGGCCAGGGAGAGTGACACTCACACAGGTGATAGTGGAGGTATGTGTTTAGCAGTTACACTCTAGAAGACTCATGCAAAATGCGAGTGAGTTGGAAGGTGCCGGAGTTCAGCCTTCTGCTGTGGTACGGTTCCTCAAGGCTATGTCTTACCTCCTGTGAGTGCACCTTGGGCTGCTGACCTCTCTGCATGTGCTTCCTCCTAGGCCCTGTTGCCTTTTTTAACTGGGCAGCCAATTCCCAAGGACAGAATGGACGAGGCCCTAGAGGATATGCATACAACGATCCAGTGCTTTGAAGAAAAGTTCCTTCAGGACAGACCGTACATCGTGGGACATCAGGTGTCTCTGGCAGACCTGGTCGCGCTTGTTGAACTGATGCAGGTGAGAGGAGTGAAACCAGGTCGGTCACATTTCCCTCCAATAGAGCGCTATCGCAGTCCCAGACATTGGGCCTGATGGATCCAGACGGTTTCGGGAATTGGATTAAACATTTTCCTCTCAAATTGTTCCCCTCCTTTTCATTGGCTTGGGCAGCCCTCCATATGTTGTTCAAATGACCATTATCCACGTGTGAGGCCACTTGGTGACTGTCCGTCGGTTATTTGACTATGAAGGACTCTGCCTTCTCCAAACCTGACATCCACACTTCACAGCCCAGGTGCTTGGATAGTGATCAAAAGCGGGCTCCCTGACGGATTCTCTTTTCCCCTTCCCCAGTCAGCGATGCTAAGGCCAATTGATTTTCAGACTCGCACATTCCCTCTCTGAGTCCCAGACTCACTCTTATTCCTCAGTCCCACACTCACTCACTCCCTCACGCACTCAGTCCTAGTCTCAATCTCTCTCATTTGTAAGTTTTTTAAAAAATTCGTTAATGGGTTGTGGGCATCGCTGGCAAGGCCAGCATTTATTGCCCATCCCTAATTGCGCTTGAGAAGGTGGTGGAGAGCCGCCTTCCTGAACCGCTGCAGTCCGTGTGGTGAAGGTACTCCCACAGTGCTGTTAGGTAGGGAGTTCCAGGATCTTGACCCAGTGACGATGAAGGAACAGCGACATATTTCCAAGTCAGGATGGTGTGTGACTTGGAGGGGAACTTGGAGGTGGTGGTGTTCCCATGCGCCTGCTGCCCTTGTCCTTCTAGGTGGTAGAGGTCGCAGGTTTGGGAGGTGCTGCCGAAGAAGTCTTGGTGAGTTTCTGCAGTGCATCTTGTAGATGGTGCACACTGCAGCCACGGTACGCCAGTGGTGGAGGGAGTGAATGTTTAAGGTGGTGGATGGGCTGCCAATCAAACGGGCTGCTTTGTCTTGGATGGTGTCGAGCTTGGACAAGTGTGGATTAATTAAGGGAAGCCAGCACGGATGTGTTAAAGGCAAATTGTGTTTAACTACCTTGATTGAGTTTTTTGATGAGGTAACAGAGAAGGTTGATGAGGGCAATGCGGTTGACGTGGTGTATATGGACTTCCAAAAGGCGTTTGATAAAGTGCCACATAATAGGCTTGCCAGCAAAGTTGAAGCCCATGGAATAAAAGGGACAGTGGATGCAGAGTGACAATGAGGTTCTTCTGCAACAAAGCACATCCCCTTTAAGAAGTACAGAGAGCCTAGGCAAAATTTTATTGGCCAGTAGACTGCACCCGGTATTGGCCGCCGTCTTGAGCACTGAGCCGACCAGCAGCAAGTTTAGCGCTGAGCTCGGCACTCCAATATAAATGAGCGAATTTTGCGTGCTGCCTAGTCCACTTTGAACGGGTGTGGGCAGATCACGCTTCAAGATCGCCGCGCCCATTTTTGGGCCCAATTGAATTTCACCCCCACTCTCTCTCAGTCCCAGACTCACTCTCTCTCATTCCTCAGTCCCAATATCACGCTCTCATCTCGATCTAGTTCCTTTTCTCTCCAGTTTTGAAGAAGGGTCAAACCCGAAACGTTAACTCAAATTTCTCTCCACGGATGTTGCCTGACTTGCTGAGTTTTTCCAGCATTTTCTGTTGTTATTTCACGCTCTCATTTCTCAGTCCGTCTCACTCTCTGTTATTTTTCAATCCCAGTCTGACTCCCTCATTGCTCAATCTCATTTCTCAGTCCCAATCCCAATTTCATTTCTCAGTCCCAGTCTCTCACTCTTTCATCTCTTTTTTTCTTCCGCTGCAGCCACTAGGTGCTGGACACGATCCGTTGGAAGGTCGACCCAAACTCATCGAATGGCGTGAGCGAGTCAAGGGTGATGTGGGCAAGGAGTTATTCGATGAGGCCCATGAGTTGTTGATGAAGAGTACGGAATTGTTAAGTGCTTTTGACTGCAAATCTCCTGTATTACAGCTTCATGCAAAAAAGCTGCAGAGAATATTCAAGTAAAGGGATGAGTCAGCAAGCCCGAGCACCTGGGGTGCATGCTAACTGCAGTTGGTCCTGCTGTCCTCCAATATCTCCTGCAATCAAATAAACTACTGAGAGAACCTCCGCTCCCATGTTTTGCTGATTTGTTTTCCCTTCACATATTTTTGTCCTCATTATTTCTATCTTCTCTGACGATGCCAACTCTTGATGGGTTAACCTATCCGAGCACCGTTAATACCTTGCCCACAGGCCTAGTGTTCATGCGTGGGCTAGGCTATACAAAGTCAATCTATGGGACAGGCTCCCTCGGGAGATGGTGGAAGCAGTATTGATTCATGCAAATGCAAATTAGATTTCTTTCAGAAAATATTGGGATCCAGTATATGAGTAATTTGAGACATGACATGTGGTAATTGTAACATGGTAGGGACCCAAAGCTCTCCACCACTGGGGGTTTCCTTGCATCCTTTCTGGGTTTTATTAGTCAAGGGGTTTGAGGATCCAATACAGGAGTTGCTCTATAGCTGATCCCCATCCCCATCCTCAATGATGGTGGAGCCCAGCACATGAGTGCAAAAGACAAGGCTAAAGCATTTGTAACCATCTTCAGCCAGAAGTACCAAGTGGATGATCCATATCGGCCTACTCCCGAGGTCCCCACCATCACAGAAGCCAGTCTTCAGCCAATTCGATTCACTCCACGTGATATCAAGAAACGGCTGAGCGCACTGGATACAGCAAAGGCTATGGACCCCGACAACATCCCAGCTGTAGTGTTGAAGACTTGTGCTCCAGAACTAGTCATGCCTCTAAGCCAAGCTGTTCCAGTACAGGCACAACACTGGCATCTATCCGACAATGTGGAAAACTGCCCAAATATGTCCTGTCTACAAAAAGCTGGACAAATCCAATCTGGTCAATTACTGCCCCATCAGTCTAATCTCAATCATCAGCAAAGTGATGGAAGGTGTCGTCGACAGTGCTACTCACCAATAACCTGCTCACTGATGCCCAGTTTAGGTTCCGTCAGGACCACTCGACTCCAGACCTCATTACAGCCTTGGTCCAAACATGGACTGAAGTACTGAATTCTGGAGGTGAGGTGAGAGTAACAGCTTTTGGCATCAAGGCAGCATTTGACCAAGTGTGGCATCAAGGAGTCCTAGTAAAATTGAAGTCAATGGGAATAGGGAAATACTCTCCACTGGCTGGAGTCATATCTAGCACAAAGGAAGATGGTTGTTGGAGGCCAATCATCTCAGCCCCAGGACATCGCTGCAGGAGTTCCTCAGGGCAGTGTCCTAGGCCCAACCATCTTCAGCTGCTTCATCAATGACTTTCCCTCCATATAAGGTCAGAAGTGGGGATGTTCTCTGATGATTCAGTTCCATTCGCAACTCTTCAGATAATGAAGCCGTGCATGCCCATATGCAGTAAGATCTGCCTAATTATAAACAAAACAGGAAAAGAGAGCATAGGAAAGAATAAAATAAGGGAGGACATTGTTGGCAAGGGAATAAATAGAGTTATAGAACAGGGGGGAGAAATTCGGTATCGCCCCGTTTGGGGCGCTAGTATTGGCGATGCGCAAAGTTTAGCGCCAGGCGCAATTTATCGCCACCTCGAGCAATATTGGGTAGCTGCGCCCCTGAAGGTCATTGCGGCGCTAAATCAGGCACTGCACGATAGTCTTAAGGCGCTAACCCGGCGGCGCGACGCAATTTCTCCACGGGCGCGCGCAGCGCAGATGCTGTCAATTATCGATTTCAGCCAGACACACTAGTGCCGGCCAGCTCTTAAAGGGGCGGATTGATTATCATCTCCAGCCGCACCCTGCGCCTCGTAGGCTTCAAACTCGCCGGTAACCTACCTGTGGTGTCGACAATTGCATCAATATGGAGAGGGCCAGGGAGAGAGCGCAGCGCCTCAGCGAGGGGACATTGGATGCTCTGGTTGGCGCGGTGGAGCGCAGGCGATCTGTGCTCTACCCAGAGAATGGCAGGAGGCCTCAACACAGCGACTACCGCAGAGCTTGGAGGGAGGTTTCCCACAGAGTCACCTCCAGCAGCATGGTTCCCAGGACTCCTGTGCAACGCAAGAAGAAGTTCAACGACCGCACTTGGGTCGTCGGGGTGAGTGCCTTTTTCAGAATCATTTTCATCCCTCCATCTGCACCTCACTTTATGGCCAGAGGGTGTGCAAAGCCCCAATGGCCAGCTGTCATCCAGCACCCATGGCCCTTTCTGGAAACACACACGCACATTCAGCTCTGTGCATAATGTAAGGGCTAATCGACCATGGGAGGCATGTCATGCCAGATCAGGGCTGCATAATGTAAGGGCTAATCGACCATGGGAGGCATGTCATGCCAGATCAGGGCTGCAGGTTTCATCACACCCCGTCCTTTCTCTTGCAGCCAGCACGGGCTCACTGCAGAAATGGCTCTCCGTTTCTCTCTGAGCAACTCTCTCTCTCTCTCTCTCTCACAGAAGGTGTGGTCCAAAAATGGCTACCACTAACAATCCAGGAAGAGTCCCCTTTAAATAGTGCCCCCCCAAGCCCGACAGCGACTGGGAAATGTTCAAGGTAACCTGTCCTTGTTAGCGCCAGGCGGAACGGAGGGGGGCGCCACTGAATTTCCGGTCCGGGGTGCCCCAAAAGCGTTGCAGAATGAAATGACGTCATGATCTGCGTGCGCCGGTGAGCTAAATGTCTGCTCAATTTGGGAAGAGGCGCAGGGTTCACTGCGCCCGGGCGCTAGTTGGTTAGCGCCCCACTACTCGACCTCTTTAGGCGCTAATGGGTGGCGCAGCCAACCGAATATTTCCCCCCCCAGGAGTCTAAAAAGATGGTTAAATGTAAAGTGAGAGGAAATCCTATTAAAAATGAGTTAAACTGTCGATACAGCAATGCACACAATGGCCTAGAAATTCGGTGGGCTGCGCCACCAGTTAGCGCCTAAAGAGGGCACTCAGTGGCTTTAGCACCACTGGCCGCGCCTCCCGCGATATTTAGCTGGGGCGCTAATGGCAGCGTTAACCTGTTGCACTGCGCCGCCTCCGATGACGTCATCGATGTGCGCAGCGCCCCGCTACCGCCCCGATCTCGATATTTGGCAGCGACCGCCTCTGTAGCGCCGTTCGCAAATGGCGCCCGGTTCACGGGGCCTACCTGTGGCGGCAGTGGCGCAAATTAAGGTGGAGGTGCAGGGCGGCCGTTTTTTTCAGCGGCCGCCTGCCAGCACCTCCGTCCCCGGCCTCCTGATCCGCCCCCCCCCCCCCCCCCCCCCGGGCAGTGCCGCCTGTGTCGCGAGAGCCCGGCACTTCTCCTCAGTGCCGGGCTCTTTTGCTGGCACTCGCAATCTCCGATCGCGCTGGTGCAGGCCCCTCCCCCTTAGGAATGGGAGGAAGGCCTGCAGTACCGCAGCGCGCCGTGCCGCAGCGTGTGGCGCTGCGGCACGTTGCGCTGTGATATTCCGTTTCAGCGCCCTAAGAGGGACGCGGAGCACCTCGAGCCTCATCCCGTGTCCCTCTTGGGGCGCTCAAGCTGAATTTCCGGCGGTCGCTACGGCTCCAAACGCTGCGCTAAATCCAGCGCCCAGGCGAGCTTGGTGCCCCGTTTGCGGCTCCACCCAATTTCTCCCCCAGTGTCTGTAATAAAACAGGGGAGCTGGAGGAAATCATGCATTGCGAGGAACCAGACATTACTGAGACATGGCTACAGAAAAATCAAGACTGGAAATTGAACATTGCAAGGTATAATATATTTAGAAAAGATAGAGGGGGAAAAGGGGGAGGTGGAGTAGCTGTACCTATTAGGGATAACATAATGGCAGTAGAAAAAGGTGACGCAGCTATCAGCAAGACAAAAATAGAATCCATATGGATAGAGATAAAAGATAAAAAAGGATCAAACACACTAATAGGCATAGTCTACAGACCACCTAATAGTGGAAGGGAGGTGGAGGAAGAAATATGCATCAAATTAGGGAAATGAGTAAAAAACATAGAATAATAATAATGGGGGATTTCAACTACCCCGATATTAATTGGACAGAAGAGGTAGGTAAAGGGGATAAGGGAATGGAGTTCCTACAATGTGTACAGGACTCCTTTCTAACACAATATGTAAAAAGCCCAACAAGGAAGGATTCGCTATTGGATCCAGTAATGGGGAATGAACCAGAGGAAATAAGAGAAGTAAAAGTAGGGGAACATCTAGGCAATAGTGACCATAATATAATACGCTTTAAGATGATAACTGAGAAGTACATAAGTATGACGAAGACCAGGTTAATAGATTGGAGAAAAGCTGATTTTGATGGGGCTGAGAATAGAACTTGGGAAAATAAAATGGGCAACAATATTGGTAAACAATGATGTAGAACAGCAATGGCAAACATTTAAAATGGTGTTCAACAGAGTGCAGGAAAAATATATTCCGCTAAAAGGAAAGAACCAACTAAACACTAATGAGACTCCATGGATGAATAAAGCCATAAGGGAAAAATTGAGGATATGGAAAGAGGCATACATTAAGTACATAGACAGCAGGGGAGTGCATGATAAGGGAGAATATGAAGCGATTAGGAGAGAAGTCAAAAAAATAGTTAGGAAGGCAAAGTGGAACTATGAAATTAAATTATCAAGGAACATAAAACTAAATAGTAAAATATTTTACGGGCACATCAATAAAAGAAGGAAGGTTGGGATGGAAATAGGGCCATTAAGGGATAGACAGGATAATACCACAGGTAACGATAGAGATATGGCAGAAATATTAAATCATTATTTTGCTTCAGTATTTACCAGGGAGATAGAACAGGTGGCCATGACATTGGATGATGAAATTAGTAATGAGATAAGTGCATTTAAAATAAAAAGGGGATATATTAAATAAACTAATTAAGCTCAAAGAGGATAAAACCCCATGGGGGAAAAATTCAGTTGGTTTGCGCCTCCCGTTAGCACCTTAAGAGGGCGCTAATGGAGCACAAAGCAACTAGCGCCCGGGCGCGGCAATATCTGCGCCTCTCGCGAAATTGACCGGACATTTTGCGGCGGCGCTAAGCAATACCGCCCGATCTCCTGCACACGCAGATCTTGACGTCATTCAAGCGTGCAACGACCTTGTGGCGCCCCGGAACGGAAATTGAGTGGCGCCCTCCTCCTTTCCGCCTGGCGTAAGCAACAACAGGTAGACTGGAATGCTTCCCAGTCGCTGGGGGGGTGTGGGGGGCAGGTGGGCGCTATTTAAAGGGGGCCTCTTCCTGGCTTTTTGCGTGGTAGACATTTTTGCACCACTTGTTCTGAGAGAGAGAGATTTTGAGAGAGAGAGAGAGAGACTTCTGCATTGAGTCAACGCTGTGTGAAGTAGTTTTGGCTTCTGACCATAACTTTGCAGGTACTTTGGTTTTTGACCTTCATTACTTTGATTGCCAAGATACTATGGGGGCTGCACTGATTGGGGGCGTCGTCCTGCGCCTGCAGATTCGGAGGGCACTGTTAGATCCGTGGTTCAGTGGATAAATAACCACACGGATGCTGTACATTAACAAATAACAGGTCTTTACTGGAGGAGGGTAATCTCTAGACTGGGGTACAGAGGCATGCGCAAAGCTTATATACCGGTG
This sequence comes from Somniosus microcephalus, assembly GCF_052327205.1. Lineage (NCBI taxonomy): Eukaryota > Metazoa > Chordata > Chondrichthyes > Squaliformes > Somniosidae > Somniosus > Somniosus microcephalus. Next base: position 73,621,620 of record NC_141005.1, read on the forward strand.
TGGTCACTGCCGGTACTACAGTATACAGGAGCTGTAAAAAGTAGTTCTGACTTAAAGGCACATACACTACAATTCCTCCCTTTTTAGATTAATAATACCCCCTTAATATTCAAATAACAATTACATTTTTACATGTACATTCAATAACAAAAGTCCATTTATAGATTCAGTCTTTGGGGCGGCTTCCTGACCCTTTCGGGATAGTGCCTTTCCAGAGGTTCTTGTTCTTGGTGCAGAGGCGATTCTGACCCCTTTTCATCGGGTAGTTCATCGGGTTCCACTGCTACTGGGTCTGAAGTAGATGCTACCGGTATGCCGGGTTCATCCCCAGGTACTCGAGACATGGCGTTGACGCATTCCTGTGACGCTAAGATCTGATCGACATGGCATCTCACAATGTTCTCCCCGACATCCACTGTGTACATTAATGGCCCCTGCCTTGTACATATCGTTCCGGGTTGCCACTTCTCTGTTCGATAGTCCCGGGCCAAGACTGGTTGCCCTACATTGAAGCTCCTTGTCGGCTTCTCGTTAATGTGCTGGAATTGTTTGTCCTCAACATTTCTTCGCACATTTAGTCTGAGCAAGTCCAGACGAGATCTCAACCTTCGGTTAAAGAACATCATGGCCGGGGTCTGGTTGGTAGCTGCATGTGTCGCGTTTCGGTAAGCTAATAAGAAATTGTCCATCTTATGCTGTAGTGGAATTTCCTCATCGCACATGGCCTTTATCGCCTTCTTAAAGGTTTATACGAACCTCTCAGCCAATCCATTGGTGGCTGGATGATACGGGGTGGATGTGTAATGCTTTACCCCATTCCTTTTCATGAATTTTTGGAACTCGTCGGACACAAACTGTGGTCCATTATCAGAGCAGATCTGCTCTGGCAAACCGTTTCTGGCAAATATGGTCCGTAGGACTGCAATCGTTTTCTCTGTAGTGGTTGAAGACATCTTTATCACCTCAGGCCACTTTGAATGAGCATCCACTGCTATTAAGAACATTGAGTCCATGAATGGACCAGCGAAATCAATGTGCACCCGTTGCCATGGAGAGGAGGGCCACTCCCATGGGTGTAGAGGGGCATGTGGTGGTGCATTTTGGACCTTCTGGCATCCTAAGCAGCTCTTCGTTAGGTCTTCGATTTGTTCTAGTCTCACCAATCAGTGGAAACATCCTCACCGCATCCACCCGATCAAGCCCCCTCACAATCTTATATGTTTCGATAAGATCGCCTCTCATTCTTCTGAACTCCAATGAGTAGAGTCCCAACCTACTCAACCTTTCCTCATACGTCAACCCCCTCATCTCTGGAATCAACCGAGTAAACCTTCTCTGAACCGCCTCGAGAGCAAGTATATCTTTTCTTAAATATGGAAACCAAAACTGCACGCAGTATTCCAGGTGTGGCCTCACCAATACCCTGTATAACTGCAGCAAGACTTCCCTGTTTTATACTCCATCCCCCTTGCAATAAAAGCCAAGATTCCATTGGCCTTCCTGATCACCTGCATACTAACTTTTTGTGTTTCATGCACCAGGACCCCCAGATCCCTTTGTACTGTAGCACTTTGCAGTTTCTCTCCATTTAGATAATCTTTGATTTTTTCTGCCAAAGTGCATAACCTCACACTTTCCAACATTATATTGCATCTGCCAAATCTCTGCCCACTCACTTAGCCTGTCTATGTCCTTTTGCAGGTTTTTTATGTCCTCCTCACTCACTGCTTTCCCTCCCATCTTTGTATCGTCGGCAAACTTGGATATGTTGCACTCGGTCCCTTCCTCCAAATCGTTAATATAGATTGTAAAGAGTTGGGGTCCAGCACTGACCCCTGCGGAACACCACTAGTTACTGATTGCCAGCCCGAGAACGAACCATTTATCCCAACTCTTTGTTTTCTGTTAGATAGCCAATCTTCCACCCATGCCAGTATATTACCCCCAATCCCGTGATTTTTTATCTTGATCAGTAATCTTTTGTGTGGAACCTTGTCAAATGCCTTTTGGAAGTCCAAATACACTACATCCACTGGTTCCCCTTTATCCACCCTGTATGTTACATCCTCAAAGAATTCGAACAAATTTGTCAAACATGACTTCCCCTTCGTAAAACCATGCTGACTCTGTCCGATTAAATTATGTTTATCCAAATGCTCTGTTACTGTTTCCTTAATAATGGACTCCAACATTTTGCCAACCACAGATGTTAGGCTAACTGGTCTATAGTTTCCAGCTTTTTGTCTACTTCCCTTCTTTAATAAGGGTGTTACATTAGCAGTTTTCCAATCTGCCGGGACCTTTCCTGAGTCCAGGGAGTTCTGGAAAATGATCACCAATGCATCCACAATCCCTACCGCCACTTCTCTCAAGACCCTAGGATGTAGGCCATCAGGTCCGGGGGATTTATCCGCCTTAAGTCCCATTATTTTACTGAGTACCATCTCCTTAGTGATTTTAATCATGTTTAGCTCCTCCCCCCCCTATAGCCCCCTGTTTGTCCAGTGTTGGGATATTTTTAGTGTCCTCAACTCTAAAGACTGATACAAAATATTTGTTCAGCGTCTTTGCCATCTCCATGTTCCCCACCACTAGTTTCCCAGTCCCATCCTCTAAGGGACCAACATTCACTTTAGCCACCCTTTTTCTTTTTATATAGCTGTAGAAACTCTTGCTATCTGTTTTTATATTTTTTGCTAGTTTACTTTCATAATCTATCTTCCCTTTCTTAATTAATCTTTTAGTTATTGTTTGCTGGCTTTTAAATGCTTCCCAATCTTCTATCCTCCCACTAGATTTGGCTACTTTATATGCCCTTGTTTTCAGTCAAATACTATCCTTTATTACTTTACTAAGCCACGGATGGCTGTCTTTTCTTTTACTCCCCTTTTTCCTCAGTGGAATATATTTATCTTGAAAGATGTGAAATATCTCCTTGAATGTAGACCACTGCTCTTGTACCGTCTTACACTTTAATCTGTTTTCCCAGTCCACTTTAGTCAATTCTACTCTCATACCTTCATAGTCTCCTTTATTTAAGCTTAGTACACTGGTTTGAGATCCAACTCTCTCACCCTCAAACTGAATTTGGAATTCAACAATATTATGGTCACTCATTCCAAGGGGATCCTTTACTAGGACATTTTTTATTAATTCTGTCTCATTACACAGGACCAGATCTAAGATTGCCTGCCCCCTGGTTGGTTCAGTTACATACTGCTCAAGGAACCCGTCCCTAATACACTCTATGAACTCTTCCTCAATGCTGCCATGCCCAATTTGATTAGTCCAGTCAATATGAAAGTTAAAATCCCCCATGATTATAGCTGTTCCTTTATTACAAGCCCCAACTATTTCCTGATTTATACTCTGACCAACAGAGTTGCAACTGTTAGGAGGCCTATAGACTACGCCCATTGTGACTTTTTCCCCTTATTATTCCTTATCTCCACCCAAACTGTTTCACTATCCTGATCCTTTGGCCCAATATCATTTCTGACTATTGCAGTGATTCCATCCTTGATTAACATAGCAACCCCACCTCCCTTTCTTTCCTGTCTGTCCTTCCTAATTGTCAAATACCCTTGTATGTTTAGTTCCCAGTCATGATTATCTTGCAGCCATGTTTCCGTAATGGCCACCAGATCATACCCATGTGTAGTTATTTGCACCGTCAACTCGTCAATTTTGTTATGAATGCTGCGTGCATTCAGATAAAGAACTTTCAAATATGTTTTCTGACAATTTATTCCTGCTTTTACCCCTTTTACTACTTTACCTTTATCATTATACATTCTGTCCCTTCTTGACACGCTCTGGTTTTTAATTCCCCCACTGCTACCTTGCTCTATTGCCTTCTCCGCTGTCATTTTTATTTTTCGCTCTCTTAAAACCTCCCCCCCACTAATGAGTTTAAAGCCCTCTCTACAGCCCTAGTTATTCAATTCGCCAGGATTCTAGTCCCAGCACTGGCCAAGTGAAGTCCGTCCCAACGGAACAGCTCTCTCCTGTCCCAGTACTGATGCCAGTGTCCCAGGAAGCAAAACCCATTTCTCCCACACCAGTCTTTGAGCCACGCATTTAACTCTCTAATTTTATTTACCCTAGCCAAATTTGCACGTGGCTCAGGTAGTAATCCAGAGATTATTACCCTTGTGGTTCTGCTTTTTAATTTGGCCCCTAGCTGCTCAAACTCCCTCAGCAGAACCTCCTTCCTTGTCCTATCTATGTCGTTGGTACCAACATGGTCAATGGGGACAGATCGGTCCCTTTTGTGTAACCCAGATACGTCCAGATTTGGGCGCGAAGATAAGGGCTCCCAATGGGGTATAAAGTTAGCCCCTCAGGAAGCCACACTCTCTCTCTCCCACCTCGCCTCTGGTGCCCTGCCTTCAAGAGGGTCATCACAGCCCGCCCAAAGAAGTGGAATACCAGCAGTTACTTTTGAATTGCTAAGATATCTCTACTTCGGGCAGTGAAAAATCCAAGGCAGACTGCAGGGCATGGAGCAGGCATTTCAACATTGTAGACTGGTGAGCATAAACTTCCTGGCCCATTACAAGGCAACCTAGATAGGTATAAGGGGTGGGAACTAAAGGGGAATTTTGTTAAATTGTAATTTTAGTCCATTTTCCCTCGATGTGTCCGTCTTCTTCTTCTCCTCCCCGTTAAGTAAAAGTGTGCTGTATTCATAATCATTTTCACTGTATAGCAATTTATTCTTTATTTCAATAAAACATTGGTTCTCTTTGCACCCAACAACTGGTCTTGTTTTTATCTATATCGCTACTGAAATAAGTCCAGCGGTCAGAACCAAAGGGGAAGCGACTCGAACCGCACGGGGCTGGAACAGCTCAGACACATGGTTGACTGACCAGGCAAATACCCCCAAACCACCAAATCCCCTTACAAAATGGCAACCACGGCAGGACCATCGGCGACAGTATGCGATGTAGCAGACGGTGGTCTGGGTCTGGAGAGAGCAGCAGTTATTGGTTTTCTTTTTATCACACCACTGATCTGTTTGTGGTTAGGTACCCGCAAGCTTAGGGAAGTTAATGCAGAGAGTTGGGATAAGGAAATGGAGATTGAAGAATACCAGGCCAAGATAGAGCGCCTGGTGGACCAGTTTAGTGAGGACAAAAGCCACACGAGGCACTAGTTAGAGTACCTGAAGTGCCTAGTTACAGAGGCCAAGAGTAATAAGATGAGGGTGCAGGAGGAGAACGCCCGCCTCATACAAGAAGTAAGAGAGCAGGAGGAAAAGGCTAGGGAGGTAAAGGCAGCGTATAAGCTGGCCTGCCACCAAGGGTTCGAGGAAGCAGATCATGGCCCCTGTAGGGAAGAGATAGAAAGCTTGAATATGGCTTTAAAGAGGGCAAAGGGGATGATATGTCTTATCAGTCCAAAGATAGGCCAGTTGGACTTTACCGGCAACCCAAATAGAACCGTCCCACAGGCAGCACCCAGAACAAAGTTGGTTAGGGAATCAGAGGTCCCACGACCGCCACCCATAGCTCCGAGCTTTCAGCAGCTCTGGCAGCAAGGGGGTTGGAGGACGAGGTGGTAGAGGAAGCACAGCAGGCCCCGCTAGAGAGGCCGGGACCAGGACCAGTGTATCCCCTCCGACAACGGAGGTACGGTCCGCCCGTTGATGACGATGACCCAGGGGCCATCCAGAATCAGTTTGTGGTGCCGTATGGCACCCAACAGCTCAGGGCCATGGTTAGCCACATCCCCAAGCTCACTAAAAAGGGAGACCCCTCTCTGCACTTCAGGGAGATAGAACAAGCAGCTTGTGTTAATGACTGCGATGATGCAGAGCAAGCTAAAATGCTGCTGTTTTCCCTGGGAGGTGATCTCCTCCAGACCCTATCTGGTGAATGCAAAAGGGGGCAGAAAGAATACGAGGATTTGAGGAACGAGATATTGGAGGCCATGAGACTCAATGATGGTAGTCCGTTCGCCCGTGTAGAAAGAACGGTACAGCTCCCAGGGGAGTCCCCGCAGGAGTTCGCAGACAGGCTGTGGCCAGTCTACTAGAGCGCATGCCCAGGAATGCCAGGGCGGGCAGCACTGAACCCAGCCCAATTGACTCACTGGCTCCGTTGTCTTATGACAAACAGCCTACCCCAGATCCAAGCCCAGGCCATGGCTTGGTTTGACCCCCAAAACCCCCAGACCACCAAAGAAGTGGTGATCCACCAGCTCACAGTAACATTTAGAAACATGAGGGGTACCGAGATGCACCAACCCAAGGGAAAAGTCCATGAGGTTAAACCTGGGGGCCCGAATAAGAAAGAGTGGCACCAGGAGGGGAAGCGTCCCTCCCAGACTAAGTTAAACTGTTACGGGTGTGGGAAGGATGGCCACTGGCGCAAGGATTGTAGAAATCCTTGGAAGGACAATAAAGCAAAGAACCCAACAGCCCCAGCCCAAAAGGCAGGGCCAGATATTCCTCCCGCCTCGGTCGAGTTACTATTGGAGGCAATGCGGTCTCTTCTGACTAGCCAGGGGAGAATAGCAGCCACCACCCGTGCTTTGACCCCGTCTGCCCCATCCCACTCCCAACAATGACTAGAGCCAGCGCAGCCTGTCGACCTGTGTCCCCGCGAAAATGCTGAGGGGAGCAGGCCCTATGTTAAGATGGGGGTGAAGACGTTGCAGGGGAGATATTCGGTGGACACTGGAGCTTCCAGCACGGTGGTCCATTCAGAAGACCTGACCAATTCACCCCGGTCTAACAAGGTCCCATTTAGCTTAATGGGATCCACAGGGAACGAACAGGCTGGGGAAAGGTCAAAACCTTTGGCCATAGGTTTAGGATCCCTCCATACCACGTGGGAGGGTAACCAAAAGACCGATGAGGTGGCCAAGCAGGGGGACAGGGAAGGAGAGTTCTGGGACCCCTGTAGAACAGGCCCGGTAGCAGCAATCCATCCAGGACAAGGGAGGCACACAGGGGGTAGCTTTGGCCCCAGACCAAAAGCAGGTCCAAGCCCAAGATCCCACCTTTAAGGCCGCCCTGGTAAGGTGAAAGAATTTAGAACAGGGTTACTGGCAGGCTGCTAGTTATATTAAACAATGTAAGTTGTTTAAGCCGGAGGCAGGGAAACAGGCAGCTGGGATTCAACCTGAGGTTAGAAATCCTCAGCCTGCAGCGGGTACACTCACACAGACTGCACACGCAGGCGCAGTCGCGTGCATGAAAGGAGAAGTTCCCCAGCACTCGGCCCGAGCGATTCCCCCTCTCTTATGGGACTCCGGGGAAGAGCCTGAACCAGGTTTTAAACCTGAAGGGGGAGACTCTCAGCCACCGGCAGTCGGTGGCAAGGGATTGCCCGTCCCCAGCCCAGGTTTGGGAAGGGAGGGACCCGAAGGAGAAGGTCCCCAGCCAGCAAGGACTGTGAACCGAGCTAAGGGTCCGCTCGCCAGGGTAGCCCCACCAGCGACACTCCCTAGGAGGTCTCTTTGGGTACCCCAGCCCAGGAAAGTATGGTCACCAGCTTTCCAGTTAAAAAGGGCGGACTCCCGAGTCAGGGAGAAGCCAAAAGACAGAGGTCCCCAACCAGCAGCCATAAGCTATGAGGGACTAGAAGTTGGGATCAGACTAGCTTCACTGCAGGCAGTAGCCTGCAACAGTCCTAACAGAGATTAGGCTAGCCGCCCGGAGATGGGTGGCGCTTGTACATAGCTTTGTTTAAGTTTAATAATGTGTACAAGTAAGTTAGAATGTGTTAATTTTAATTTTATATTGCAATCGGTAGTTTTAAGTATTAAAGTATAAGTTTTAAGTATGGAACCATTCCAGAGTGTTGTCTATGTGAGCCAAGGTCGCGGGACCCGATCACATTCCCCCGAGCCAGGGAACCTGGCTAGATGTTTTTTTTAAAGTCTTTTTCAGAGTTTCGAAAGGTGCAGAGGACCATCGTGTTTTTGGATGCTCGGGGAAGGGAGCACTCCTAGCCCACAATGGGAGGGGTCTGCGGGAGGCAGATGCCCACGAGGGGAGCTGGCCAGGATGACTGGGATCCAATTCAACCCAGTATTCTAGAGAGACCGGCTTCACGTATGGGGAGGCCTCCCTCCAGTGCCCGAGGATACGAATCATCACCCCAAGGAAAAGATGTTTTGGAAATTCTGTAAATTAGACTTTTTGGAGGTCAATAAGACCGAATTGTAACTAATCATGAGTGATAGCAGATTCATTTTTTTTCTTTAAAAAAAAGGGAAGCTCGTTTTCTTCCATTTGTATTTTTAACAAATATGTTTTGGCTTGGCTCTTTTTGAAAAAAAAAGGGGAAGCTTGTTTTCTTCCATTTGTATTTTAAACAAATATGTTTTGGCTTGGCTCTTTTTGAAAAAAAAGGGGAAGCTTGTTTTCTTCCATTTGTATTTTTAACAAATATGTTTTGGCTTGGTGTTAATTTCATTAAAGATGTTGTATCGTGATAAAGCTCTATGATGTCACAAGTGGTGCAGGGGTATTGGGCCCCTCCGTGCTTGAATTATTGTAAATAATCATGTTTTTCTATCGGTAGATGCCTACCGTGCACTGCGATTCTCTCTGGGTAAGGGGGGTGGAGGTGTCGAGGGATCAGAGATAGATATAGATAAGTATAAGGGAAGGTTGTTTGCGGGGGGGTCAGAAATTTTTGCTTACCTTTAATAGGATACTGCAAGCAAGTTTTCGTATCCAAGGGGGGGGCTGTAAGGTTCACAAAATTTCGGCAGCCCCCGAAGATTATTTGATTATAGAAAACCTGGTTGGAATGTTCTTTAAAAACCCAGGACATTAAAGATGGCTGTAGCCGGCCTCGTAGCAAAAGAGAAAAACAGCCTGTCTGAGTATTTAAGTACTTGAAACTGTCAATCAACTGTGGTTAGGAAGTTTCAACACGGAACAAAGGACTCTGTTTACAAGCCCTCAGCAGTGTTGACTCAAGGGCTTAAGTGATTGCTGTCAATCTAGTTGCAGTTAGGCTGTAACCACTGAACAAAGGATTGTTTACACGAACACTCAAGTACTGTTTACCGAGCACTCAAGGAACCAGCGGGACATTTTTCAAACTGGGACAGCTCCATTCACCAACCAGTTAAACGAATGGGAAATGCATTCAAACCCATTACGGTCAATGGGGACAGATCGGTCCCTTTTGTGTAACCCAGATACGTCCGGATTTGGGCACGAAGATAAGGGCTCCCAATGGGGTATAAAGGTAGCCCCTCAGGAAGCCACGCTCTCTCTCTACCGCCTCACCTCTGGTGCCCTGCCTTCAAGAGGGTCATCACAGCCCGCCCAAAGAAGTGGAATACCAGCAGTTACTTTTGAATTACTGGGGTATCTCTACTTCAGGCAGTGAAAAATCCAAGGCAGACTGCAGGGCATGGAGCAGGCATTTCAACATCGTAGATTGGTGAGCATAAACTTCCTGGCCCATTACAAGGCAACCTAGATAGGTATAAGGGGTGGGAACTAAAGGGGAATTTTGTTAAATTGTAATTTTAGTCCATTTTCCCTCGATGTGTCCGTCTTCTTCTTCTCCTCCCCGTTAAGTAAAAGTGTGCCGTATTCATAATCATTTTCACCGTATAGCATTTATTCTTTATTTCAATAAAACATTGGTTCTCTTTGCACCAAACCACTGGTCTCGTTTTTGTTTATATCGCTACTGAAATAAGTCCGGCGGTCAGAACCAAAGGGGAAGCGATTCGAACTGCACGGTGCTGGAACAGCTCAGACACACGGCTGACTGACCAGGCAAATACCCCAAAACCACCAAATCCCCTTACAACCACCAGAGGAGGAGGAGGAAGAGGAGGAGGAAGAGGAGGAGAATGATCATCAGCAGCACCAAGGCGGGAGGGAGGCCCACAATGTAGAAACTGGAAGGGCCGTCCGTCAACGGCTGATAGCAAGCCGCTTCTAGGCCCCTGCTGAGGAAATGGCATCTGCCATTGAGAACAACATGAATGAAATCAACCCGCAAACCTAAGCCGGCCAAGGCAACAATGGTTGCAAAGGCCAAACATATACATTTTGAATAAAAAAACTTATTTATTTTACAAACTCTGTGTGTGTCATTTCCGCATGACAAACTAATAGAAAGAAACACAAAAAAAAGTCATTAACGTAACTGGTTCTCACAACCTGGCGATAATGTCCAAAACACTAAAAAAAAATAAGACCACGAACCTCGGCCTTTAATAAAAAATGAACAACATTTTGTCACACCTCCTACTTTTTGCCCTTCGAGGGTGATCTCCTTCCCTTGTGCACTTCCCCCATTCCCACCCTACTGCTCCTCTGTAATGGGACCCCAGTAGCTGCAGCAAGGCCGGTGGAAAGCTGCTGATTGTCACAACCTGAGACTGCAGATGCCCTTGAAGGACGGCCTCGACCAGCTCTGGGCCTGGAGGGCCGGCTGCAGACTGCACCAACTCTGCATCGGCGGCAGCAGTGTGTCCTACAGGCAGTGGCAAGTGCAGTGGAGAAGTGACAGTGGTGGCAGCAGGAATGCTGTCATCTTGAGAGAGGACAGCAACTCCCTGCTCGACCGACACACTGGCAGTCCCATGGGGCAGCACTTCAGCATCCAGAATAATCTGCTGGAGCACAGATTGCTGACCTGCTGCGGCGGGGTGAGAGCCCCGGGGAAATGTGTCCGAACCAGTGAGGATGACAGCAGTCAGTGCTCGCGTGGCCTCAATCTGAGTCTGCATGAGAGCAGACTGAGATGGGGTCATGGCAGCCAGTGACTGAATTGCAGCACTAAGCATTTGCATGACATCTGCCTGTGCTACAGCGAAGTGCTTCACACTCCTTGCCAGTGATTCAATGGATTCGGGCACGTTTCCCACTGCACCCATGAGCTCAGTGTGCATGCCCACCGCCTGGGTGTTCATTTCAGCGATGAGCCGCTCCTCCTCTGCGTCCAGTGCAGCAGGACTCGCTGGCATACTCTCGTTCTGGGGAGAAGGCCCTCAAGCTTCCCTACCCCCATTGTGTTGCTGCAGCCCGCTGGGTCCTGGAGCTTCACCCTCATCAGACCCTTCCCCCCTGCTCCCATCCAGGGAAGGCATGTTCCCAGTGTGGGCATGAGCTTCCTCGGGAGAGGGTGGCACTGATGCTCCGGCTTCCTCTTCATCCTCGCCTGCAGCTTCACTCCCACTGGTAGCTTGAGGGCCCGTCTCCTCAGCTGGTGAATCACCATCTGAAAGCAGGGAGGTACAAGAGTGGCTTTAGCATGAGGACAAGGTGGCAGTTAGGGAGGAATGAGCGCAGCGATTTATAAATTGGATTGAAAGTGTCAAAGGCTGGTGTTGTGAGGGACAAGTGGAAGGAGAGAGGACAAAAAGGTGACGACCTTACCATTGCTGGCCAGAACGGGGTCGGCGTCTCCAGTGGCAACGGGACCATTCACCCGGCTTGCCACAATCCTGTGGACGCGCACCTCAAGATCGCTGAGGGGTTGCAGCTGAGGCTGCCCTCCACCCATCCGTTGCTGCTGTCTCCTATTATGAGATAGCTTGGCCTGCAAGAAAAAGGACGGCGTCTGAGTAAATATACAGCCATGGTCTTGCCTGATGTGCCTCCCATAGGTGAATAGCCCTTACTGTATGCAGCTATGGTCTTGCCTGATGTGCCTCCCATAGTTGAATAGCTCTTACTGTATGCAAAGTGTGGAATGTGCGTATGTGTTTGATGAAAGGGCCAGAGGTGTTGGATGAGTGTTGGGCATTGGGGTTTTAAGACCCTCTGGCCATAGAGTGAGGTTGAGATGGAGGGATCGAGGGGTATTGAAAAAAAGCCACTCACCCTGACGACCCGAGTGAGGTCGTTGAACTTTTTTCTACATTGGATATGGGTCCTGGGCACCATGCTCCTTGAGGAGATGCTCTGAGCCACCTCCCTCCACACTCTTCTGTACTCGCGTGGCAAAGGCCTCCTGTCACTCTCTGGGTACAGTATAGATCTTCTGCGCTTCACTGCGCCAACCACAGCCTCCAAGGCCCGCTCACTGAAGCGCTGTGCTCGATCCCTGGCCCTCTCCATAGTCCTTGCCTGCAAGATTTAGCCACAGGTCTGTCCATGCCGAGATTCAAGGCTCCAATGAGCAGGGTGTGGCTGGAGAGCAAGATCAACCCTCCCCTGTAAGAACTGACCGGCGCCAGTGTGTCTATGTTCAATCGCTAACTGACAGCACCTGCGCTGCGCCCGCGCTTTGAGGTAGCACCTCACTCTTCAGCCTTTGCGCCTTAAGACAGGTGTGTAGTGCCTGATTTAGCACTCCAATCACCTCCAGGGGTGATAAAAGCCAAGTTTGCCGTCCGGAGCGATAATTAGCGCCAGGCGCTAAACTTTGCGTACGGCTGATAATGGCGCCCCAAACAGGGCGATACTGAATTTCTCCCCCCATGTCCAGATGGATTGCATCCACTTATTTTAAAAGAATCTATGGAAGAGATAGCAGGGGCATTACTACACATATTTAATAATTCATTAGAAAAAGGTGTAATGCCAGAGGACTGGCGGACAGCTAACGTAATACTGATATTTAAGGAGGGAGATAGAACATGTTGAGGGAACTATAGACCAGTCAGCTTAACATTGGTGGTAGGAAAACTAATGGAATCCCTACTAAAGGAGAAAATAGAAGAACACCTAGAAACCAAAAACATAGTAATGAATAGTCAGCATGGATTTCAAAAGGGAAAGTCTTGCTTGACCAACCGCACTGAATTTTTTGAAGAGGTAACAGAGAGAGAGAGTAGACAATGGTAATGTAGTAGATGTAATTTATCTAGATTTTCAAAAGGCCTACGATACGGTACCACATAATAGATGAACAAGGTCAGAGAATGCAGAGTCAGGGGACAAGTAGCAGAATGGATAGCTGGCTGGCTTCAAGACAGAAAGCTGAAAGTAGGGGTAAAAGGTAGCTATTCACAGTGGCAGAAGGTGGGTAGTGGTGTTCCACAAGAATCAGTGCTGGGACTACTGTTGTTCACAATTTATATTAACGATTTAGATTTTGGACACAAAAACACAATTTCTAAATTGTCAGAGCCAGGCTGGTCCTGTACCCAAGTGCAGACAGACGAGGCGAGAAGCAGGTATGCAGTCTTAAATAACAGTACTTTACCAGAATCACACAGGTAAACAGTTACAAACATAGGAGCTCAAGACAAGCTACCACAGGCAAACGGCTTGTCAAGATAGGAACTCAAGACAAGCTACCACGAGGCAACCGGCTTGTCAAGACTGAGCACCTTGTCAAGACTGAGCACAGAGGGAAAAAACCACAGAACTTAAATACAAGCAAAAACAGGTGAAACCAATAAACCTAATAAAAGGCAGTTAAGTAATAAACACAGGAGAAACTAGTAACAATTAACAAAGGGAAACAAACAAGTGAAGGTGCCATCTAGGGGTTACTGAAGGAAGTGACCGGCACCCTCACAGGACCCCCTCCCCTAGGAACGGCTCCTGACGTTCCTCCTGGACGATCAGGGTGGCGACGGCGAAAATCCCTGATGAGTTCAGGATCCAAAATGTCCTGGGCCGAAACCCAGGCATGCTCTTCAGGACCATAACCCTCCCAGTCGACCAGGTATAGAATGCTCCTCCTAACCCGGCGACTATCAAGGAGCCGATGGACAGTGTAGGCTTGCTGACCTTCAATCATGCGGGGCGGGGGGGGGGGAGATGTCTGGAAACAGGAACCAAAGGGCTGATAAGGCAGTACTCGTGGTCCTGGTGTACAAAACTCCATACCTGTACGGCCAAAAAAGCGTCATTTAGCACAGTCATTGCCTCTACCTTTAAACACTCAGCTTCAAACATTAAAAAAATACCACGAGATCAATTACTCAAGACAGAACTACCAAAGCACATTTAGCAAAACAAAAAACTCAAGCTTGATAAATCCGAAGTCACAGTCACACATGTACAACAATAGCCAGCCATGCACCCTCCTGGGCATTTAGAACTAGAAGTCAACGATTAAATAGCAGAGAAATAAATAAAAATGAAAAAGTCTGTATTAGTACACATGGCGATCTTCTTGGATTTTCAAGCAATGATATTTCCCATTCCGACTGATCACGAACTGCAGATGTTCAGAAATCTTAAGACAAAATCATCCTCCTCATCCACTAGCGGCAGGTACATGTCGTGGCGATCATATGATCATACTCTTTGTAAGTGCTGGAGCCATCATTTTCCAGAGTTAGCACGCTCAGTGGATTATTTTCCAAAGGGACGCAAGAAGGGCAAGGAAAGCACCTTAACGGACGAGAATAGAACAAAATTCCTCCATCGCTGCTGGGTCCATACTGGCTCAGTCTTGCCGTCAGGGTGAGGCTGGTTCTGGACCCAAGTGCAGACAGACGAGGCGAGAAGCAGGTATGCAGTCTTAAATAACAGTACTTTACTAGAATCACACAGGTAAACAGTTACAAACATAGGAGCTCAAGACAGGCTACCACATAGGCAAACGGCTTGTCAAGACTGAGCTCAAGACAAGCTACCACAGGCAAACGGCTTGTCAAGATAGGAACTCAAGACAAGCTGCCATGAGGCAACCGGCTTGTCAAGACTGAGCTCAAGACAAGCTACCACAGGGCAACCGGCTTGTCAAGACTGAGCACAGAGGGAAAAAACCACAGAACTTAAATACAAGCAAAAACAGGTGAAACCAATAAACCTAATAAAAGGCAGTTAAGTAATAAACACAGGAGAAATTAGTAACAATTAACAAAGGGAAACAAACAAGTGAAGGTGCCATCTAGGGGTTACTGAAGGAACTGACCGGCACCCTCACTAAATTTGCGGATGATACCAAATTAGGGGGGATAGTCAATAGGGAGGAGGACTGCAACAAATTACAGGAGGACATTAATAAACTTGCAGAATGGGCAAATGAAGTTCAACACAAATAAATGTGAGGTATTACATTTTGGTAGGAAGATTAAGGAGGTCACATATTGTGATAATAATAATAACTTCCGGGAAGTTATGTCATCACTTCCTGTGAACTGTGAACTATGAACTATGAACTGTGTACATACCTCACTTCCTGTCATATGTCACTTCCTGTTGGACTGGTATAAATACTGGTCTGTTCAGTATTGTAAGAGGCTTCTACCAGAGGCATGGTAAAGACCTCTCTTGTATATAGTGTGTTTATAAGTTACTTAAAGCTTACTTTAAAGTTACTTGATGGTAAGACTCCTTTTTCTTACATCAATTTAAGTAACTTAGTATTTACACTCACAAATACTAGACCTTCGGACAAATTCGGAGTTAAGGATCCAGGGAACCACCCATCATGGAAAGAATCCTTAGACCTATTCGTCTGGACTTGGACCCGAATACACCAGCAGCTGGCAGGGTATGGAAGCATTGGTACCGTACTTTTGAGAATTTTCTGGATGAATGTAAAGCGGATGCTCCTGCTAGATTGAGGATACTTATCAATTATGTGACCCCAAAAGTGTTCGAATATGTTGATGAATGGGATCATTACGACGAGGTGATTCGGGCACTTAAGAAACTTTATGCCAAGACCCCAAATGAGGTCTATGCTAGACATCTACTGGCCACAGCCCAACAAGGGCCAGGGGAATCAATTAACGAATTCCTGCAAGAACTTCGCAGGCTCAGCATAGATTGTAACTTTCAGGCAGCCTCAGCTGAGCTGTACCGTGAAGAAATGATTCGTGATGCTTTCATCTGCGGGATTGCCTCTCCATTTATACGCCAGCGTCTACTAGAAAGTAAAACACTTGAGCTACAAAAAGCTTTTGACCTAGCTTGTTCTCTGGATTTGGCAAAGAGAAATGCAGACCTCTATCAGCTGCCCAGATCTCGATCTGCTGCTGTAGCTGCAACCAGACAATTCAAGCGGTCTCAGGTGAACCCTATCATGGGGGAATCTAATTCTGATAATTCTGATGAAGAAGAGGAGGATGACCCCACTTTAGCAGCCTCTTGGCAATCTAGGAAGGAATGCTTCTTTTGTGGAGATGCTTTTCACCCTAGGAAAACCTGCCCTGCTCGCAATGCAATCTGCAGTTATTGCAAAAAAAAAAGGACACTTTGCTAAAGTTTGCCTATCAAGGGCCTCTACGAGGGCCAATCCAGCCAAGGCCTACCGAACTGCCCCAATTAGGGCCTATCAAGATGCTCCAGCTAGGACCTATCAAGCTTCCTCTCGAGCTCTCTCCCGAAGAAGCACACCGAGAGTTTTAGCCACTCTCTGTGCAACGACACCAATTACAGCTGCTTGCCCACAGAACCTGTCTCATGCAGCCACAAAAATTTCAATTAAAGGGCATACCTTAGATGCCTTAATTGACTCAGGAAGTACTGATAGTTTCATTAAGGAACAGATTGTTGCGAAATTGAAACTACATGTCTTCCCATCGGACCAGGCAATTGCGATGGCTCAGTCATCACTTAATACCAGAATCTCCGGCTTTTGTGTTGTTGATATGACACTTCATGGTCGTATGTATCCCTCCACCCGACTTTCGGTGCTCAAGGACTTATGTAGTGATCTCCTCTTAGGGCTGGACTTCCAAAAACAGCATAAGAAACTCACCATTGAGTTTGGTGGATCCAAACCCGGACTTACTATTTCTAATATACCGTCTAAATTACCGTTTTGTGCATTGTCAGCAGCTTCACTTGGTGAACCCTCATTATTTGCCAGTATTCCGCCTCGATGCAAACCAATAATAACGAAATCGCGGCGCTTTAATCAGGAAGACCAATCTTTTATTGCGGCTGAAATCTCTCGACTTCTAGCAGAGGATATCATCGAACCATGTTCGTCGCCCTGGCGGGCTCAAGTCATCATTGTCAAGAACCCTCTAAAACCTCACAAACAGCGACTATGCATTGATTATTCGCAAACCATCAATCAATATACCGACTTGGACGCCTACCCATTGATGATATGGTTAATAAACTGGCTGAATACAAAGTGTTCTCAACTTACGATTTAAAAAGTGCCTATCATCAGGTACCCTTGAAGGTCTCAGATAAGCAGTACACGGCCTTTGAGGCTAATGGACGGCTGTACCAATTTCGTCGCCTCCCATTCGGGGTTACTAATGGAGTGGCTGTCTTCCAACGGGCAATGGATGGCCTGGTTAAGCAGGAAAACCTAAGGGACACTTTTCCCTATCTTGATAACATTACCATTGCAGGTCACGATCAACAGGAACACGACGCCAACCTCCAAAAATTTCGGGATGCCCTCCATCGCCGTAATTTGACCCTGAATGAATCCAAATCTGTTGAGTCGCAACCGACCATCAACATCCTTGGCTACTGCGTAGGCAATGGTATCATTAAGCCAGACCCAGAAAGACTTCGCCCGCTCCAAGAGCTCCCGTCACCTAAGAATCCGGCTTCTTTACGTCGGGCCCTCGGCCTGTTTGCATACTACGCTAAATGGATTCCTCATTTTTTGGACAAAATCCAACCCTTGCTGCATGCTAGATCATTTCCACTGGGAACAGCGGCTGTTGCAGCCTTTAACCTTCTCAAAAAACAGTTGGAGAAAGCGGCTCTTCACTCCATCGATGAGAATCTCCCTTTCATGGTTGAATGTGATGCCTCGGAGGTGGCGATCTCGGCTACTCTGAATCAGGAAGGTCGTCCTGTAGCATTTATGTCCAGGACCTTACAAGGTGCCGAGCTACATTATCCTCCGGTTGAGAAAGAAGCCACAGCCATCATAGAGGCAGTACGGAAGTGGAACCATTTTCTAGCTCGCCAGCACTTTACATTGATCACGGACCAACGATCAGTCGCCTTCATGCTCGATAATCGAAAACGAACCAAAATTAAGAATAATAAAATACAACTTTGGAGGATGGAACTGGCCTCTTTTGGTTATACCATTCTCTATCGGCCTGGCAAGGAGAATGTGGCCCCGGACACCCTCACACGGGCATTCTGCTCCACTATGTCATCCTCTACTCTCATGGGTGTCCACAATGGATTGTGTCATCCTGGCGTTACACGCATGCTACATTTCGTACGATCACGGAATCTCCCTTTTTCCACTGGAGATGTAAAGAAAATATGCTCAGAATGCCGGCTTTGTGCGGAATTAAAGCCTCAGTTCTTCCGCCCTTCAGATGGTATACTCATACATGCAACCCAACTGATGCAATGACTTAGCATCGATTTTAAGGGCCCAGTGCCCTCTTCAACTCGGAACACATATTTGCTCACCATGATCGACGAATATTCACGTTTTCCGTTTGCCTTCCCCTGCTCCAATATGCTGGCGTCCACCATAATCTGCTGCCTTGAGCAGGTATCTTCTCTCTGTGGCATGCCGGCTTATATTCACTCAGATCGGGGTCCATCCTTTATGTCAAGGGAACTCAAGGACTACCTCTCAGAACGGGGAATTGCTACAAGCAAAACAACACCATACCATCCCATCGGAAATGGGCAGGTAGAGAGGTATAACGGTATCATCTGGAATTCCGTACGTCTCGCTTTAAGATCTCGGGGCCTACCAGACCAGCAATGGGAAACAGTGCTTCCGGATGCATTGCACTCTATACGGTCCCTGCTTTCTACAGCCACAAATACTACACCTCATGAGTGGTTCTTTGGATTCCAGCGTCGCTCATCTCATGGGACATCACTCCCATCATGGCTAACTACTCCTGGACCTGTATTACTCCGAAGATACGTTCGGACGTCTAAAAATGACCCTCTCATAGACGAGGTCGAACTAACCGATGCCAACCCCACCTATGCAAACATACGATATTCCGACGGCCGAGAATCTACCGTACCATTACGGGATCTGGCTCCCTGCCCACCAGGACCTAGTGGGACATCGGGTGATGGCATTTCACCAGGAAACTCTTGGGACCTATCGGGTACCCCTCTCCAGGATCCTGATCGGACACCAACTAGCTTGGTGCCGGTAGAACCCCGTACTCAAGGTTGCGACCCTCCCAGTACCGCGCATGAAAGTACTGATCCGCCACAGACCAGCTCTGCACCTCCCTCTGAACAGAGGCAGTCCGACTTTGAACCTATTGGGGCTCGTACTCGAAGCCATGATCTCCCCGACCCTTCACAGGGCAATCCAGGCCACACAGACTCTGACCAATGGCCAACCGCATGTAAGCGGACCAGCGACCCTCTATGACGGGAATCCAAACGGGTGCGACTCTTCCTTGTTCGGCGGCTGCGGGCCAAAAGGTAGACCACAGCCTCCTAATCCTGCAGGAGGGAAGAATGTGATAATAATAACTACTTCCGGGAAGTTATGTCATCACTTCCTGTGAACTGTGAACTATGAACTGTGTACATACCTCACTTCCTGTCATATGTCACTTCCTGTTGGACTGGTATAAATACTGGTCTGTTCAGTATTGTAAGAGGCTTCTACCAGAGGCATGGTAAAGACCTCTTGTATATAGTGTTTATAAGTTACTTAAAGCTTACTTTAAAGTTACTTGATGGTAAGACTCCTTTTTCTTACATCACATATTACGTGGAGGGTGCAAGTCTAGGTGGGGTAGAGGAACAAAGGGATCTCGGAGTAAAAATACACAAATCACTGAAAGTTGCGACACAGGTTAGCAAGGCTATAAAAAAAGCAAACCAAGCACTAGGGTTTATTTCTAGAGGGATAGAATTGAAAAGTAGTGAAGTTATGCTAATCCTGTATCAAACCTTGGTTAGACCACACTTAGAGTACTGTGTACAGTTCTGGTCACCATATTATAAAAAGGATATAGAGGCACTGGAGAGGGCGCAGAGAAGATTTACAAGGATGATACCAGAAATGCGAGGGTATACATATCAGCAAAGGATGAACAGGCTGGGTCTCTTTTCTCTTGAAAAAAGAAGGCTGAGGGGAGACCTAATAGAGGTCTTTAAAATTATGAAAGGTTTTGATAGAGTGGATACAGAGAGAGTATTTCCACTTGTGGGGAAGAACATAACTAGAGGCCATCAATATAAGATAGTCACCAAGAAATCCAATAGGGAATTCAGAAGAAACCTCTTTACCCAGAGAGTGGTGAGAATGTGGAACTCGCTCCACAGGGAGTGGTTGAAGCGAATAGTATAGATGCATTTAAGGGGAGGCTGGACAAACATCTGAGGGAGAAGGGAATAGTGGGTTATGCTGATAGAGTTAGATGAGGAAAGATGGGAGGAGGCTCGAGTGGAGCATAAATGCTGGCATGGACTGGTTGGGCCGAATAGCCTGTTTCTGTGCCGTATATCTTATGTAATCCTATGTAATCCTGGACAAAATTCAGGCTTGGGCTGATAAGTGGCAAGTAATGTTCACGACACACAAGTGCCAGGCAATGACCATCTCCAACATGAGACAGTCTAACCACCTCCCCTTGACATTCAACTGGACTACCATCGCCGAATCTCCCGCCATCAACATCCTGGGGGTCACCATTGACCAGAAACTTAACTGGACCAGCCAAATAGATACTGTGGCTACCAGAGCAGGTCAGAGGCACTGCGGTGAGTGACTCACCTCCTGACTCCCCAAAGCCTTTCCACTATCTACAAGGCACAAGTCAGGAGTGTGATGGAATACTCTCCACTTGCCTGGATGAATGCAGCTCCAACAACACTCAAGAAGCTCAACACCATCCAGGACAAAGCAGCCCGCTTGATTGGCACCCCATCCGCCACCTTAAGCAATCACACCCTCCACCACCTAAAAGATGCACTGCAGCAACTCACCAAGGGTTCTTCGGCAGCACCTCCCTAACCCGCAATCTCTATCACCTAAAAGGACAAGGGCAGCAGGTGCATGGGAACACCATCACCTGCAAGCTCCTCTCCAAATCACACACCATCCTGACTTAGAAATATAATCGCTGTTCCTTCATCGTCACTGGGTCAAAATCCTAAAAATCCCTTCCTGACAGCTCTGTGGGAGTACCTTCACCTCACGGACTCACCACCACCTTCTCAAGGGCAATTATGGATGGGCAATAAATGCTGGCCTTGCCAGCGTGCCCACATCCCATGAATGAATAAAAAAACTCTCCCTCTCTGTCTTTGTTACTCTCCCTTTTGTCTCCTCTCTGTTACGCTCCCTCTTTCTCTTTCTAAGTCTCAGCCGAGGCCATCAGTGGGAGCCTTAAATCCGATACTCAAAGCTCTTCTGCCCCTTTACGGTCCCTCGCCACCACTCCTGCTGCCCCAACAGTGTCCCTACTGCAATACGGCCGGGATTCTCTGGCAGGCACCCTCCGAACAGTAGGAATCTTGCTGGGCATCTACCACGCATAAGTACTGAGCCCTGACCCAGAATGTTGGGGCGGAGGTGAATACGGAGAGGCTGGGGGAAGTTCTGCCCACCGGAACTCCGCTCCATAGATGAAGTTTAAATCCATGGTCTATGTGATGTATTGTTTGTCACATGGTTTATCATCTGGTTTAGTATGAGCATGCTCAGTTCATTCTGGCTGAAAAAGCAAGCACATTGACTAGCAACTCATCCTGTAACTGTTCTTCCTTTGTTCTAACCACATTCACTACAGTCTATTAATGTGCATATGTCTCAAAATGCTGAGACTAACAGATTATGAATGAAGATATAACCATCAATGAGGCAACAACGCTAAAAGTAGCCCTTTGCAAACCCGCGGGCCGACAGAGTTCAAACAGGACCAACAAGTGAATAAGAAATAACATCACAGGTTGGACTGAACTGTCTGGGCTTCACCAGGTGATTTACCAGGGACTAGATCTGGCCAAGGGCTGCATCTGGACATCCTCGATTTGATGGAGCAGAGTTGATTTTCTTCTGGTATTTCCATGTTGGAATAAACGTTTTGTTGTCTATGCTCAAGATCAATCATGTTTATGTACTGAGACAAACACTAGAACCCACACTGACCCCTGTGATCACTTACAAATGTTCTCCAATCTGAGCAATGTTCATTTACTCTAACTCTTTGATTCCTGTCCACTAATCAACATACAGACTTTAAAAGCTTTAACCAGGTAAACTTTATCTGAGTGTGTTCTTTTTAACAGGGAGGCTGTGAAAGTGTGAGTGTGTGTGTAAAAGTGTGAGTGAGTGTGTGAAAGTGAGTGTATGTGAAAGTGCGAGTGTGTGTGAAAGTGTGAGTGAGTGAAAGTGTGAGTGTGTGTGAAAGTGTGCATGAGTGTGTGAAGGAGTGAGTGTGCATGTGAAAGTGTGTGTGCGAAAGTGAGTGTGTGTGAAAGTGTGTGTGTGTGTGCATGAGTGTGTGCAAGTATGAGTGTGCATGTGAAAGTGTGAGTGTGTGTGAAAGTGTGAGAGAGTGTGTCTGAAAGTGTGAGTGTATGTGTGAAAGTGTGAGTGAGTGTGTGAAAGAGAGTGTGTGAACGTGTGAGTGTGTGAAAGTGAGTGTGTGTGAAAGTGAGAGTGAGTGGATGAAAGTGAGTGTGTGTGAAAGTGTGTGTGAGTGTGTGAAAGTGAGTGTGTGTGAAAGGGTGAGTGTGTATGTGAAAGTGAGTGTGAAAGTGAGTGTGTGAAAGTGTGAGTGAGTGTCTGAAAGTGAGTGTGCGTGAAAGTGTGAGTGAGTGTGTGAATGTGAGTGTGTGAAAGTGTGCATGAGTGTGTGAAAGTGAGTGTGTGTGAAAGTGTGCATGAGTGTGTGAAAGTGCGAGTGAGTGTGTGAAAGTGTGAGTGTGCGTGTGAAAAGTGTGAGTGTGTGTGAAAGTGAGTGTGTGAAAATGGGTGTGCATGAAAGTGTGAGTGTGCAAGTGAAAGTGTGAGTGAGTGTGTGAGTGTATGTGTGAAAGTGTGAGTGAGTGTGTGAAAGAGAGTGTGTGAACGTGTGAGTGTGTGAAAGTGAGTGTGTGTGAAAGTGAGAGTGAGTGGATGAAAGTGAGTGTGTGTGAAAGTGTGTGTGAGTGTGTGAAAGTGAGTGTGTGTGAAAGGGTGAGTGTGTATGTGAAAGTGAGTGTGAAAGTGAGTGTGTGAAAGTGTGAGTGAGTGTCTGAAAGTGAGTGTGCGTGAAAGTGTGAGTGAGTGTGTGAATGTGAGTGTGTGAAAGTGTGCATGAGTGTGTGAAAGTGAGTGTGTGTGAAAGTGTGCATGAGTGTGTGAAAGTGCGAGTGAGTGTGTGAAAGTGTGAGTGTGCGTGTGAAAAGTGTGAGTGTGTGTGAAAGTGAGTGTGTGAAAATGGGTGTGCATGAAAGTGTGAGTGTGCAAGTGAAAGTGTGAGTGAGTGTGTGAAAGTGAGTGTGTGTAAAAGTGTGCATGAGTGTGTGAAAGTGAAAGTGAGTGTGGGTAAGTGTGACTGAGAGTGTGAAAGTGAGTGTGTGTGAAAGTGTGAGGAGTGTGTGAATGAGAGTGGGTGAAAATGTGCATGAGTGTGTGAAAGTGTGAGCGAGTGTGTGAAAGTGTGTGAGTGTGTGTGAAAGTGAGTGTGCGTGAAAGTGTGTCTGAGTGTGTGTGAAAGTGTGCCTGAGTGTGTGTGAAAGTGTGCGAGTTTGAAAGTGAGTGTGTGTGACAGTGTGTGTGCATGAATCACAGAAACCCCACAGTGCAGATAGAGGCCATTTTGGCCCATCGAGCCTGCACCGACACATATCCCACCTGATCCCCGTAACCCCTACACCAACACATGTCCCACCCTATCCCCGTAACCCCACGTATTTAATCCCCCTAACACTAAGGGTCAATTTATCATAGCCAATCAACCTAACCTGCACATCTTTGGACTGTGGGAGGAAACCGGAGCACCCGGAGGAAACCCACGCAAACACGGGGAGAATGTGCAAACTCCACACAGAGTCACCCGAGGCCGGATTCGAACCCGGGTCCCTGGCGCTGTGAGGCAACAGTGCTAACCACTATGCCAGTGTGTGAAAGTATGAGTGTGCATGTGAAAGTGTGAGTGCGTGTGTGAAAGTGTGAGTGAGTGTGTGTGAAAGTGTGAGTGTATGTGTGAAAGTGTGAGTGAGTGTATGAAAGAGAGTGTGTGAAAGTGTGTGTGAGAAAGTGTGAGTGTGTGAAAATGGGTGTGCATGAAAGTGTGTGTGCAAGTGAAAGTGTGAGTAAATGTGTGAAAGTGAGTGTGTAAAAGTGTGCATGAGTGTGTGAAAGTGAGTGTGTGTGAAAGTGTGCATGAGTGTGTGAAAGTGAGTGAGTGGGTGAAAGTGAGTGTGTGAAAGTGTGACTGAGAGTGTGAAAGTGAGTGTGTGTGAAAGTGTGAGTGAGTGTGTGAATGAGAGTGGGTGAAAATGTGCATGAGTGTGTGAAAGTGAGTGTGTGTGAAAGTGTGCATGAGTGTGTGAAAGTGTGAGTGAGTGTGTGAAAGTGTGAGTGTGTGTGAAAGTGTGAGTGTGCGTGTGAAAGTGAGTGTGTGTGAAAGTGTGCCTGAGTGTGTGTGAAAGTGTGCGTGAGCGTGTGAAAGTGAGTGAGTGGGTGAAAGTGAGTGTGTGAAAGTGTGACTGAGAGTGTGAAAGTGAGTGTGTGTGAAAGTGTGAGTGAGTGTGTGAATGAGAGTGGGTGAAAATGTGCATGAGTGTGTGAAAGTGAGTGTGTGTGAAAGTGTGCATGAGTGTCTGAAAGTGTGAGTGAGTGTGTGAAAGTGTGAGTGTGTGTGAAAGTGTGAGTGTGCGTGTGAAAGTGAGTGTGTGTGAAAGTGTGCCTGAGTGTGTGTGAAAGTGTGCATGAGTGTGTGAAAGTGTGCATGAGCATGTGAAAGTGAGTGAGTTTGAAAGTGTGAGTGTGTGTGACAGTGTGTGCATGAGTGTGTGAAAGTATGAGTGTGCATGTGAAAGTGTGAGTGTATGTGTGAAAGTGTGAGTGTATGAAAGAGAGTGTGTGAAAGTGTGTGTGTGTGAAAGTGTGAGTGAGAGGGTGAGTGTGTGTGAAAGTGTGAGTGAGTGTGTGAAAGTGTGAGTGAGTGTGTGAATGTGAGTGTGTGAAAGTGTGCATGAGTGTGTGAAAGTGAGTGTGGGTGAAAGTGTGAGTGTGTGAAAATGAGTATGAAAGTGTGAGTGTGCAAGTGAAAGTGTGAGTGAGTGAGTGTGTGCATGAGTGTGTGAAAGTGTGCACGAGTGTGTGAAAGTGTGAGTGAGTGTGAAAGTGTGAGTGTGTGAAAGTGTGAGTGTGTGAGTGTGTGAGTGTGTGAGTGTGCATGTGAAAGTGTGAGTGTGTGTGAAAGTGTGAGTGAGTGTGTGAAAGCGTGTGTGTGAAAGTGTGCGTGAGTGTGTGAAAGTGAGTGTGGGTGAAAGTGAGTGTATGTGTGAAAGTGTGTGTGAGTGTCTGAAAGTGAGGGTGTGAGAAAGTGTGCATGAGTGTGTGTGAAAGTGTGCATGAATGTGTGAAATTGTGAGTGAGCGTGTGAAAGTGAGTGAGTTTGAAAGTGTGAGTGTGTGTGAAAGTGTGTGAGAGTGTGAATGTGAGTGTGTGAAAGTGTGCATGAGTGTGTGAAAGTGAATGTGTGAAAGTGTGAGTGTGAAAGTGTGTGTGTGTGAAAGTGTGAGTGTTTTTGAAAGTGAGTGCATGTGAAAGTGTGAGTGAGTGTGTGAAAGCGTGTGTGTGAAAGTGTGCATGAGTGTGTGAAAGTGAGTGTGGGTGAAAGTGAGTGTATGTGTGAAAGTGTGTGTGAGTGTGTGAAAGTGAGGGTGTGAGAGTGAGTGTGTGAAAGTGAGAGTGAGTGTGTGAAAGTGAGTGTGTGTGAAAGTGTGCATGAGTGTGTGTGAAAGTGTGCATGAATGTGTGAAATTGTGAGTGAGCGTGTGAAAGTGAGTGAGTTTGAAAGTGTGAGTGTGTGTGAAAGTGTGTGAGTGTGTGAATGTGAGTGTGTGAAAGTGTGCATGAGTGTGTGAAAGTGAATGTGTGAAAGTGTGAGTGTGAAAGTGTGTGTGTGTGAAAGTGTGAGTGTTTTTGAAAGTGAGTGCATGTGAAAGTGTGAGTGAGTGTGTGAAAGTGTGAGTGTGTGAAAGTGTAAGCGTTTTTGAAAGTGAGTGCATGTGAAAGTGTGAGTGAGTGTGTGAAAGTGAGTGTGTGTGAAAGTGAGTGTGTGTGAAAGTGTGCGTGAGTGTGTGAAAGTGAGTGTGTGTGAAAGTGTGAGTGAGTGTGTGAAAGTGCATGAGTGTGTGAAAGTGTGAGCGTGTGTGAAATTGTGAGTGTGTGTGTGAAAGTGAGTGCATGTGAATGTGTGCATGAGTGTGTGAAATTGTGAGTGAGTGTGTGAAAGTGAGTGAGTTTGAAAGTATGAGTGTGTGTGTGAAAGTTTGTGTGAGTGTGTGAATGTGAGTGTGTGTGAAATTGTGCATGAGTGTGTGAAAGTGTGAGTGTGTGAAAGTGTGAGTGTGTTTGTGAAAGTGAGTGCATGTGAAAGTGAGAGTGAGTGTGAAAGTGTGAGTGTGTGTGAAAGTGTGAGTGAGTGTGGGAAAGTGTGAGTGTGTGAAAGTGTGATTGTGTTTGTGAAAGTGAGTGAGTGCAAAAGTGTGAATGAGTGTATGAAAGTGAGTGTGTGTGAAAGTGTGCATGAGTGTGAGTGAGTGTGAAAGTGTGAGTGTGTGAAAGTGTGAGTGAGTGTGTGAAAGTATGAGTGTGCGTGTGAAAGTGAGTGAGTGTGTGAAAGCGTGTGTGTGAAAGTGTGAGTGAGTGTGTGAAAGTGAGTGAGTGTGAAAGTGTGAGTGAGTGTGTGAAAGTGAGTGTGTGTGAAAGTGTGCATGTGTGAAAGTGTGAGTGAGTGTGTGTGAAAGTGTGCGTGAGTGTGTGAAAGTGTGAGTGAGTGTGTGAAAGTGTGAGTGTGTGTGAAAGTGTGAGTGTGCGTGAAAGTGTGAGTGTGCATGTGAAAGTGTGAGTATGTGTGTGAAAGTGAGTGTGTGTGAAAGTGTGCATGAGTGTGTGTGAAAGTGTGCATGAGTGTGTGAAATTGTGAGTGAGCATGTGAAAGTGAGTGAGTTTGAAAATATGAGTGTGTGAGTGAAAGTGTGTGGGAGTGTGTGAATGTGAGTGTGTGTGAAAGTGTGAGTGTTTGTGAAAGTGTGAGTGAGTGTGTGAAAGTGTGTGTGTTTGTGAAAGTGAGTGAGTGCAAAAGTGTGAATGAGTGTGTGAAAGTGAGTGTGTGTGAAAGTGAGTGTGCACGTGTGAGTGGGTGTGAAATTGTGAGTGAGTGTGTGAAAGTGAGTGTGTGTGAAAGTGAGTGTGTGTGAAAGTGTGCGTGAGTGTGTGAAAGTGAGTGTGTGTGAAAGTGTGAGTGAGTGTGTGAATATGAGTGGGTGAAAGTGTTCATGAGTGTGTGAAAGTGCATGAGTGTGCGAAAGTGAGTGTGTGTGAAAGTGAGTGTGCACGTGTGAGTGGGTGTGAAATTGTGAGTGAGTGTGTGAAAGTGAGTGTGTGTGAAAGTGAGTGTGTGTGAAAGTGTGCGTGAGTGTGTGAAAGTGAGTGTGTGTGAAAGTGTGAGTGAGTGTGTGAAAGTGAGTGTGTGTGAAAGTGTGAGTGAGTGTGTGAAAGTGCATGAGTGTGTGAAAGTGTGAGTGTGTGTGAAATTGTGAGTGTGTGTGTGAAAGTGAGTGCATGTGAATGTGTGCATGAGTGTGTGAAATTGTGAGTGAGTGTGTGAAAGTGAGTGAGTTTGAAAGTATGAGTGTGTGTGTGAAAGTTTGTGTGAGTGTGTGAATGTGAGTGTGTGTGAAATTGTGCATGAGTGTGTGAAAGTGTGAGTGTGTGAAAGTGTGAGTGTGTTTGTGAAAGTGAGTTCATGTGAAAGTGAGAGTGAGTGTGAAAGTGTGAGTGTGTGTGAAAGTGTGAGTGAGTGTGGGAAAGTGTGAGTGTGTGAAAGTGTGATTGTGATTGTGAAAGTGAGTGCATGTGAAAGTGAGAGTGAGTGTGAAAGTGTGAGTGTGTGTGAAAGTGTGAGTGAGTGTGGGAATGTGTGAGTGTGTGAAAGTGTGATTGTGTTTGTGAAAGTGAGTGAGTGCAAAAGTGTGAATGAGTGTATCAAAGTGAGTGTGTGTGAAAGTGTGCATGAGTGTGAGTGAGTGTGAAAGTGTGAGTGTGTGAAAGTGTGAGTGAGTGTGTGAAAGTATGAGTGTGCATGTGAAAGTGAGTGAGTGTGTGAAAGTGTGTGTGTGAAAGTGTGAGTGAGTGTGTGAAAGTGAGTGAGTGTGAAAGTGTGAGTGAGTGTGTGAAAGTGAGTGTGTGTGAAAGTGTGCGTGTGTGAAAGTGTGAGTGAGTGTGTGTGAAAGTGTGTGTGAGTGTGTGAAAGTGTGAGTGAGTGTGTGAAAGTGTGAGTGTGTGTGAAAGTGTGAGTGTGCGTGAAAGTGTGAGTGTGCATGTGAAAGTGTGAGTATGTGTGTGAAAGTGAGTGTGTGTGAAAGTGTGCATGAGTGTGTGTGAAAGTGTGCATGAGTGTGTGAAATTGTGAGTGAGCATGTGAAAGTGAGTGAGTTTGAAAATATGAGTGTGTGAGTGAAAGTGTGTGTGAGTGTGTGAATGTGAGTGTGTGTGAAAGTGTGAGTGTTTGTGAAAGTGTGAGTGAGTGTGTGAAAGTGAGTGTGTGAAAGTGTGTGTGTTTGTGAAAGTGAGTGAGTGCAAAAGAGTGAATGAGTGTGTGAAAGTGAGTGTGTGTGAAAGTGAGTGTGCACGTGTGAGTGGGTGTGAAATTGTGAGTGAGTATGTGAAAGTGAGTGTGTGTGAAAGTGAGTGTGTGTGAAAGTGTGCGTGAGTGTGTGAAAGTGAGTGTGTGTGAAAGTGTGAGTGAGTGTGTGAATATGAGTGGGTGAAAGTGTTCATGAGTGTGTGAAAGTGCATGAGTGTGTGAAAGTGAGTGTGTGTGAAAGTGAGTGTGCACGTGTGAGTGGATGTGAAATTGTGAGTGAGTGTGTGAAAGTGAGTGTGTGTGAAAGTGAGTGTGTATGAAAGTGTGCGTGAGTGTGTGAAAGTGAGCGTGTGTGAAAGTGTGCGTGAGTGTGTGAAAGTGAGTGTGTGTGAAAGTGTGAGTGAGTGTGTGAAAGTGCATGAGTGTGTGAAAGTGTGAGTGTGTGTGAAATTGTGAGTGTGTGTGTGAAAGTGAGTGCATGTGAATGTGTGCATGAGTGTGTGAAATTGTGAGTGAGTGTGTGAAAGTGAGTGAGTTTGAAAGTATGAGTGTGTGTGTGAAAGTTTGTGTGAGTGTGTGAATGTGAGTGTGTGTGAAATTGTGCATGAGTGTGTGAAAGTGTGAGTGTGTGAAAGTGTGAGTGTGTTTGTGAAAGTGAGTGCATGTGAAAGTGAGAGTGAGTGTGAAAGTGTGAGTGTGTGTGAAAGTGTGAGTGAGTGTGGGAAAGTGTGAGTGTGTGAAAGTGTGATTGTGTTTGTGAAAGTGAGTGAGTGCAAAAGTGTGAATGAGTGTATGAAAGTGAGTGTGTGTGAAAGTGTGCATGAGTGTGAGTGAGTGTGAAAGTGTGAGTGTGTGAAAGTGTGAGTGAGTGTGTGAAAGTATGAGTGTGCGTGTGAAAGTGAGTGAGTGTGTGAAAGCGTGTGTGTGAAAGTGTGAGTGAGTGTGTGAAAGTGAGTGAGTGTGAAAGTGTGAGTGGGTGTGTGAAAGTGAGTGTGTGTGAAAGTGTGCGTGTGTGAAAGTGTGAGTGAGTGTGTGTGAAAGTGTGCGTGAGTGTGTGAAAGTGTGAGTGAGTGTGTGAAAGTGTGAGTGTGTGTGAAAGTGTGAGTGTGCGTGAAAGTGTGAGTGTGCATGTGAAAGTGTGAGTATGTGTGTGAAAGTGAGTGTGTGTGAAAGTGTGCATGAGTGTGTGTGAAAGTGTGCATGAGTGTGTGAAATTGTGAGTGAGCATGTGAAAGTGAGTGAGTTTGAAAATATGAGTGTGTGAGTGAAAGTGTGTGTGAGTGTGTGAATGTGAGTGTGTGTGAAAGTGTGAGTGTTTGTGAAAGTGTGAGTGAGTGTGTGAAAGTGAGTGTGTGAAAGTGTGTGTGTTTGTGAAAGTGAGTGAGTGCAAAAGAGTGAATGAGTGTGTGAAAGTGAGTGTGTGTGAAAGTGAGTGTGCACGTGTGAGTGGGTGTGAAATAGTGAGTGAGTGTGTGAAAGTGAGTGTGTGTGAAAGTGAGTGTGTGTGAAAGTGTGCGTGAGTGTGTGAAAGTGAGTGTGTGTGAAAGTGTGAGTGAGTGTGTGAATATGAGTGGGTGAAAGTGTTCATGAGTGTGTGAAAGTGCATGAGTGTGTGAAAGTGTGAGTGTGTGTGAAATTGTGAGTGTGTGTGTGAAAGTGAGTGCATGTGAAAGTGTGCATGAGTGTGTGAAATTGTGAGTGAGTGTGTGAAAGTGAGTGAGTTTGAAAGTATGAGTGTGTGTGTGAAAGTGTGAGTGAGTGTGTGAACGTGTGAGTGAGTTTGAAAGTATGAGTGTGTGTGACTGTGTGAAGGAGCATGTGAAAGTGCATGAGTGTCTGAAAGTGTGAGTGTGTGAAAGATTGAATGGGTGTGTGAAAGTGTGAGTGACCGTGTGAAAGTGAGAGAGTGTGGAAGTGTGAGTGAGTGTGTGAAAGTGAGTGTGTGAAAGTGTGCATGAGTGTGTGAAAGTGTGAGTGAGTGAAAGTGTGAGTGTGTGAGTGAAAGTGAGTGTGTGTGAAAGTGTGAGTGTGTGAAAGTGTGAGTGAGTGTGTGAAAATGTGAGTGAATGTGTGAAAGTGTGAGTGTGCATGTGAAAGAGTGTGTATGAAAGTGTGAGTGAGTGTGTGAGAGTGTGAGTGAGCGTGTGGAAGGGAGAGAGTGTGAAAGTGTGAGTGAGTGTTTGAAAGTGAGTCTGTGAAAGTGTGCATGAGTGTGTGAATGTGAGTGTGTGTGAAAGTGTGAGTGAGTGGAAGTGAGTGTGTGTGTGAAAGTGTGACTGTGCATGTGAAAGTGTGAGTGTGTAAAAGACTGAATGGGTGTGTGAAAGTGTGAGTGAGCTTGTGAAAGAGAGTGAGTGTGGAAGTGTGAGTGAGTGTGTGAAAGTGAGTGTGTGAAAGTGTGCGTGAGCGTGTGAAAGTGTGAGTGTGTGTGAAAGTGTGAGTGAGTGAAAGTGTGAGTGTGTGAAAGTGAGTGTGTGTGAAAGTGTGAGTGAGTGTGTGAATATGAGTGGGTGAAAGTGTTCATGAGTGTGTGAAAGTGAGAGTGTGTGTGAAAGTGTGAGTGTGCATGTGAAAGTGTGAGTATGTGTGTGAAAGTGAGTGTGTGTGAAAGTGCGCATGAGTGTGTGTGAAAGTGTGCATGAGTGTGTGAAATTGTGAGTGAGCGTGTGAAAGTGAGTGAGTTTGAAAGTGTGAGTGTGAGAGTGAAAGTGTCTGTGAGTGTGTGAATGTGAGTGTGTGTGAAAGTGTGAGTGTGTTTGTGAAAGTGAGTGAGTGCAAAAGTGTGAATGAGTGTGTGAAAGTGAGTGTGTGTGAAAGTGAGTGAGTGTGCACGTGTGAGTGGGTGTGAAAGTGTGCATGAGTGTGTGAAAGTGAGGATGTGAAAGTGAGTGTGTGAAAGTGTGAGTGAGTGTGTGCAAGTGAGTTTGTGTGAAAGCATGAGTGAGTGTGTGAATATGAGTGGCTGAAAGTGTACATGAGTGTGTGAAAGTATGAGTGTGTGTGAAAGTGCATGAGTGTGTGAAAGTGTGAGTGAGTGTGTGACAGTTTGAGTGTGTGAGAAAGTGTGAGTGTGCGTGTGAAATTGTGAGTGTGTGTGTGAAAGTGAGTGTGTGTGAAAGTGTGCATGAGTGTGTGAAATTGTGAGTGAGTTTGTGAAAGTGAGTGAGTTTGAAAGTGTGAGTATGTGTGTGAAAGTGTGTGAGTGTGTGAATGTGAGAGTGTGTGAAATTGTGCATGAGCATGTGAAAGTGTGTGTGTGTGAAAGCGTGAGTGTGTGAAAGTGTGAGTGTGTTTGTGAAAGTGAGTGAGTGCAAAAGTGTGAATGAGTGTGTGAAACTGAGTGTGTGTGCAAGTGTGAGTGGGTGTGAAAGTTTGAGTGTGTGTGTGAATGTGTGCATGAGTATGTGAAAGTGAGTGTGTGAAGGTGTGAATGTACATGTGAAAGTGTGAGTGTGTGAAAGTGTGAGTGTGTGAAAGTGAGTGTGAGTGTGTGAAAGTGTGTGTGTGAACATGAGTGTGTGAAAGTGTGCATGAGTGTGTGAAATTGTGAGTGAGTGTGTGAAAGTGAGTGAGTTTGAAAGTGTGAGTGTGTGTGTAAAATTGTGCATGAGTGTGTGAAAGTGTGAGTGTGTGAAAGTGTGAGTGTGTTTGTGAAAGTGAGTGCATGTGAAAGTGTGAGTGAGTGTGTGAAAGTGTGAGTGTGTGTGAAAGTTTGAGTGAGTGTGTAAAAGAGTGAGTGTGTGAAAGAGAGTGTGTGTGAAAGTGTGAATGAGTGTGTGAAAGTGAATGTGATAGTGTGAGTGAGCAGGTGAATGTGTGTGTGAGAAAGTGAGTGAGTGTGTGTGAAAGTGTGAGTGTGCATGTGAAAGTGTGCATGAGTGTTTGAAAGTGAGTTTGTGAGAAAGTGTGCATGAGTGTGTGAAAGTGTGAGTGAGTGTGTGAAAGTGTGAGTGTGTGAAAGTGTGAGTGAGTGTGTGAAAGTGAGTGTGTGAGTGTGAGTGAGTGTGTGAAAGTGTGAGTGAGCATGTGAATGTGTGAGTGAGTGTGTGAAAGTGAGTTTGTGTGAAAATAAGTGAGTGTGAATGAGTGTAATAGTGTGAATGTGTGAAAGTGTGAAGGAGCATGTGAAAGTGTGTGTGTGAAAGTGCATGAGTGTCTGAAAGTCTGAATGTGTGAAAGACTGAATGGGTGTGTGAAAGTGTGATTGAGTGTGTGAAAGAGAGTGAGTGTGGAAGTGTGAGTGTGTGTGAACGTGAGTGTGTGAAAGTGTGCATGAGTGTGTGAATGTGAGTGTGTGTGAAAGTATGAGTGAGTATGTGAAAGTGTGAGTGAGTGAAAGTGTGAGTGTGTGTGTGAAAGTGTGCATGTGTGTGAAAGTGAGTGTATGTGAAAGTGTCAGTGAGTGAAAGTGTGAGTGTGTGTGTGAAAGTGTGAGTGTGTGTGTGAAAGAGTGAGTGTGTGAAAGTGTGTGTGTAAAGGTATGTGTGAAAGTGTGTGTGTGTGAAAGTGTGAGTGTGTGTGACAGTGTGAGTGAGCATGTGAAAGAGAGTGTGAAAGTGTGAGTGATCATGTGAAAGTGAGGCTGTGTGAAAGTGTGAATGAGTGTGTGAAAGTGTGAGTGAGCATGTGAATGTGTGAGTGAGTGTGTGGAAGTGAGTGTGTGTGAAAGTGTGCATGAGTTTGTGAAAGTGAGTGTGTGTGAAAGTGTGCACGAGTGTGTGAATGTGTGAGTGTGCATGTGAAACTGAGTGTGTGTGAAAGTGTGAGTGCATTTGTGAAAGTGTGAGTGTGAGTGAGTGTGAGAAAGTGAGTGTGTGAACGTGTGAGTGAGTGTGTGAAAGGGAGCATGTGTGTGAAAGTAAATGTGTAAGTGTGAGTGTATGTGTGAAAGTATGAGTGAGTGTGTGAAAGTGAGTGTGTGTGAAAGTGTGAGTGTGTGTGTGAAAGTGTGAGTGAGTGTGTGAAAGTGAGTGTGTGAAAGTGTGAGTGTGCATGTAAAAGTGTGTGTGTGAAAGACTGAATGGGTGTGTGAAAGTGTGAGTGAGCATGTGAAAGTGAGTACGAAAGAGAGAGTGTGTGTGTGAAAGTGTGAGTGTGTGAAAGTGTGAGTGTGTGAGTGAGTGTGTGAAAGAAAGTGTGTGTGAAAGTGTGAGTGTGCATGTGAAAGTGTGTGTGAAAGTGTGAGTGTGTAAAAGACTGAATGGGTGTGTGAAAGTGTGAGTGAGCTTGTGAAAGAGAGTGAGTGTGGAAGTGTGAGTGAGTGTGAGAAAGTGAGGGTGTGAAAGTGTGCATGAGAGTGTGAATGTGAGTGTGTGAAAGTGTGAGTGAGCGTGTGAAAGTGTGAGTGTGTGTGAAAGTGTGAGTGAGTGTGTGAAAGTGTGAGTGTGTGTGTGAAAGTGTGAGTGAGCATGTGAATGTCAGTGTGAAAGTATGAGTGAATGTGTGAAAGTGTGAGTGTGTGAAAGTGTGAGTGAGTGAAAGTGTGAGTGAGTGAAAGTGAGTGTGTGTGTGAAATTGTGCATGAGTGTCTGAAAGTGTGAGTGTGTGAAAGACTGAATGGGTGTGTGAAAGTGTAAGTGAGCGTGTGAAAGAGAGTGAGTGTGGAAGTGTGAGTGAGTGTGTGAAAGTGTGAGTGAGTGAAAGTATGAGTGTGTGTGTGAAAGTGTGCGTGTGTGAAAGTGAGTGTATGTGAAAGTGTCAGTGAGTGTGTGAAAGTGTAAGTGTGTATGAAAGTGTGAGTGAGTGTGAAAGTGTGAGTGTGTGTGAAAGTGTGAGTGATCATGTGAAAGTGAGGCTGTGTGAAAGTGAAAGTGAGTGTGTGAAAGTGTGAGTGTGTGAAAGTGTGTGTGTGTGTGAAAGTGAGTGTGTGAAAGTGTGCGTGAGTGTGTGAATGTGAGTGTGTGAAAGTGTGAGTGTGTGTGAAAGTGAGAGTGTTGGAAAGCATGAATGAATGTGTGTGAAATTATGCGTGAGTGTGTGTGAAAGTGTGCACGAGTGTGTGAAAGTGAGTGTGTGTGAAAATGTGAGTGAGTGTGTGAAAGTGTGAGTGAATGTGTGAAAGTGTGAGTGAGCATGTGAAAGTGAGTGAGTGTCTGAGTGAGTGTGTGAAAGAGTGTGTGTGAAAGTGTGAGTGTGCATGTGAAAGAGTGTGTATGAAAGTGTGAGTGAGTGTGTGAGAGTGTGAGTGAGCGTGTGGAAGGGAGAGAGTGTGAAAGTGTGAGTGAGTGTTTGAAAGTGAGTCTGTGAACGTGTGCATGAGTGTGTGAATGTGAGTGTGTGAAAGTGCGCATGAGTGTGTGAAAGTGAGTGTGTGTGAAAGTGTGAGTGAGTGAAAGTGAGTGTGTGTGTGAAAGTGTGACTGTGCATGTGAAAGTGTGAGTGTGTAAAAGACTGAATGGGTGTGTGAAAGTGTGAGTGAGCTTGTGAAAGAGAGTGAGTGTGGAAGTGTGAGTGAGTGTGTGAAAGTGAGTGTGTGAAAGTGTGCGTGAGCGTGTGAAAGTGTGAGTGTGTGTGAAAGTGTGAGTGAGTGAAAGTGTGAGTGTGTGTGAAAGTGTGAGTGAGCATGTGAATGTCAGTGTGAAAGTGTGAGTGAATGTGTGAAAGTGTGAGTGTGTGTGAAAGTGTGAGTGAGTGAAAGTGTGAGTGTGTGTGTGAAAGTGTGCATGAGTGTGTGAAAGTGAGTGTGTGTGAAAGTGTGAGTGAGAGTGTGAAAGTGTGAGTGAGTGTGAAAGGGTGAGTGTGTGAAAGTGAGTGAGCATGTGAAAGTGAGTGTGAAAGTGTAAGTAAGTGAGTGTGTGAAAGTGTGAGTGAGCGTGTGAATGTGTGAGTGAGTGTATGAAAGTGATTGTGTGTGAAAGTAAGTGAGTGTGAACGTGTGAATGAGTTTGATAGTGTGAATGTGTGAAAGTGTGAAGGAGCATGTGAAAGTGAGTGTGTGAAAGTGTGAGTGCGTGAAAGTGTGCGTGAGTGTGTGAAAGTGAGTTTGTGTGAAAATAAGTGAGTGTGAATGAGTGTAATAGTGTGAATGTGTGAAAGTGTGAAGGAGCATGTGAAAGTGTGTGTGTGAAAGTGCATGAGTGTCTGAAAGTCTGAATGTGTGAAAGACTGAATGGGTGTGTGAAAGTGTGATTGAGTGTGTGAAAGAGAGTGAGTGTGGAAGTGTGAGTGTGTGTGAACGTGAGTGTGTGAAAGTGTGCATGAGTGTGTGAATGTGAGTGTGTGTGAAAGTATGAGTGAGTATGTGAAAGTGTGAGTGAGTGAAAGTGTGAGTGTGTGTGTGAAAGTGTGCATGTGTGTGAAAGTGAGTGTATGTGAAAGTGTCAGTGAGTGAAAGTGTGAGTGTGTGTGTGAAAGTGTGAGTGTGTGTGTGAAAGAGTGAGTGTGTGAAAGTGTGTGTGTAAAGGTATGTGTGAAAGTGTGTGTGTGTGAAAGTTTGAGTGAGTGTGAAAGTGTGAGTGTGTGTGACAGTGTGAGTGAGCATGTGAAAGAGAGTGTGAAAGTGTGAGTGATCATGTGAAAGTGAGGCTTTGTGAAAGTGTGAATGAGTGTGTGAAAGTGTGAGTGAGCATGTGAATGTGTGAGTGAGTGTGTGGAAGTGAGTGTGTGTGAAAGTGTGCATGAGTTTGTGAAAGTGAGTGTGTGTGAAAGTGTGCACGAGTGTGTGAGTGTGCATGTGAAACTGAGTGTGTGTGAAAGTGTGAGTGCATTTGTGAAAGTGTGAGTGTGAGTGAGTGTGAGAAAGTGAGTGTGTGAACGTGTGAGTGAGTGTGTGAAAGGGAGCATGTGTGTGAAAGTAAATGTGTAAGTGTGAGTGTATGTGTGAAAGTATGAGTGAGTGTGTGAAAGTGAGTGAGTGTGAAAGTGTGAGTGTGTGTGTGAAAGTGTGAGTGAGTGTGTGAAAGTGAGTGTGTGAAAGTGTGAGTGTGCATGTAAAAGTGTGTGTGTGAAAGACTGAATGGGTGTGTGAAAGTGTGAGTGAGCATGTGAAAGTGAGTTCGAAAGAGAGAGTGTGTGTGTGAAAGTGTGAGTGTGTGAAAGTGTGAGTGTGTGAGTGAGTGTGTGAAAGAAAGTGTGTGTGAAAGTGTGAGTGTGCATGTGAAAGTGTGTGTGAAAGTGTGAGTGTGTAAAAGACTGAATGGGTGTGTGAAAGTGTGAGTGAGCTTGTGAAAGAGAGTGAGTGTGGAAGTGTGAGTGAGTGTGAGAAAGTGAGGGTGTGAAAGTGTGCATGAGAGTGTGAATGTGAGTGTGTGAAAGTGTGAGTGAGCATGTGAAAGTGAGTATGAAAGAGAGAGTGTGTGTGTGAAAGTGTGAGTGTGTGAAAGTGTGAGTGTGTGAGTGAGTGTGTGAAAGAAAGTGTGTGAAAGTGTGAGTGTGCATGTGAAAGTGTGTGTGAAAGTGTGAGTGTGTAAAAGACTGAATGGGTGTGTGAAAGTGTGAGTGAGCTTGTGAAAGAGAGTGAGTGTGGAAGTGTGAGTGAGTGTGAGAAAGTGAGGGTGTGAAAGTGTGCATGAGAGTGTGAATGTGAGTGTGTGAAAGTGTGAGTGAGCGTGTGAAAGTGTGAGTGTGTGTGTGAAAGTGTGAGTGAGCATGTGAATGTCAGTGTGAAAGTATGAGTGAATGTGTGAAAGTGTGAGTGTGTGAAAGTGTGAGTGAGTGAAAGTGTGAGTGAGTGAAAGTGAGTGTGTGTGTGAAATTGTGCATGAGTGTCTGAAAGTGTGAGTGTGTGAAAGACTGAATGGGTGTGAGAAAGTGTAAGTGAGCGTGTGAAAGAGAGTGAGTGTGGAAGTGTGAGTGAGTGTGTGAAAGTGTGAGTGAGTGAAAGTGTGTGTGTGAAAGTGTGTGTGTGTGAAAGTGAGTGTATGTGAAAGTGTCAGTGAGTGTGTGAAAGTGTGAGTGTGTATGAAAGTGTGAGTGAGTGTGAAAGTGTGTGTGTGTGAAAGTGAGTGTATGTGAAAGTGTCAGTGAGTGTGTGAAAGTGTGAGTGTGTATGAAAGTGTGAGTGAGTGTGAAAGTGTGAGTGTGTGTGAAAGTGTGAGTGATCATGTGAAAGTGAGGCTGTGTGAAAGTGAAAGTGAGTGTGTGAAAGTGTGAGTGTGTGAAAGTGTGCATGAGTGTATGAATGTGTGAGTGTGCATGTGAAACTGAGTGAGTGTGAAAGTGTGAGTGAGCATGTGAAAGTGAGTGTGTGTGAAAGTGTGAGTGCATTTGTGAAAGTGTGAGTGAGTGTGTGAAAGTGAGTATGTGAAAGTGTGAGTGAGTGTGTGAAAGGGAGCGTGTGTGTGAAAGTGAGTGTGTAAGTGTGAGTGTATGTGTGAAAGTATGAGTGAGTGTGAAAGTGAGTGTGTGACAGTGTGAGTGAGTGTGTGAAAGTGAGTGTGTGAAAGGGAGTTTGTGAGAAAGTGTGAGTGTGTGAAAGTGTGAGTGTGTGAAAGCGTGAGTGAGTGTGTGTGAAAGTGCATGCGTGTGTGAATATGAGTGTGTGTGAAAGTGTGCACGAGTGTGTGAAAGTGAGTGTGTTTGAAAGTTTGAGTGAGTGTGTAAAAGAGTGAGTGTGTGAAAGAGAGTGTGTGAAAGTGTGAATGAGTGTGTGAAAGTGAGTGTGAAAGTGTGAGTGAGCATGTTGAATGTGTGTGTGTGAAAGTGTGAGTGACTGTGTGAAAGTGTGTGTGTGAAAGTGTGAATGAGCATGTGAAAGTGAGTGTGTTTGAAAGTGTTAGTGCATTTGTGAAAGTGTGAGTGAGTGTGTGAAAGTGAGTGTGTGAAAGCATGAGTGAGTGTGTGAAAGGGAGTGTGTGTGGAAGTGTGCATGAGTGTGTTAAAGTGAGTGTGTGTGAAATGTGAGTGTATGTGTGAAAGTGTGAGTGAGTGTGTGAAAGTGAGTGTGTGAAAGTGTGAGTGAGTGAGTGTGTGAGTGAGTGAGTGAGTGCGTGAAAGAGTGTGCATGTGAAAGTGTGAGTGTGCATGTAAAAGTGTGTGTGTGAAAGTGTGCATGCGTGTGTGAAAGTGTGAGTGTGTGAAAGACTGAATGGGTGTGTGAAAGTGTGAGTGAGTGTGAGAAAGTGAGTGAGTGTGAAAGTGTTTGTAAGTGAGTGTGTGTGAAAGTGTGAGTGTATGTGTGAAAGTGTGAGTGAGTGTATGCGCGAAAGAGTGAGTGAGTGTGTGAAAGTGTGAGGGTGCATGTGAATGTGAGCATGAGTGTGTGAAAGTGAGTGTGTGTGAAAGAGTGCATGAGTGTGTGAAAGTGGGTGTGTGTGAACATGTGCATGAGTGTGTGAAAGTGTGAATGAGTGTGTGAAAGTGTGAGTGAGGATGTGAAAGTGAGTGAGTGTGAAAGTGTGTGTGTGTGAACGTGTGAATGAGTGTGTTAAAGTGAGTGAGTGTGTGTGAAAGTGTGAGTGTGCATGTGAAAGTGTGAGTGAATGTGTGGAAGTGAGTTTGTGTGAAAGTGTGCATGAGTTTGTGAAAGTGAGTGTGTGTGAAAGTTTGCAAAAGTGTGAGTGAGCATGGGAAAGTGAGTGTGTGTGAAAGTGTGACTGCATTTGTGAAAGTGTGAGTGTGAGTGAGTGTGTGAAAGTGAGTGTGTGAAAGTGTGAGTGAGTTTGTAAAAGGGAGCGTGTGTGTGAAAGTGAGTGTTTAAGTGTGAGTGTATGTGTGAAAGTATGAGTGAGTGTGTGAAAGTGAGTGTGTGAAAGTGTGAGTGAGTTTGTGAAAGTGAGTGTGTGAAAGGGAGTTTGAGTGTGATAGTGAGCGTGTGTGAAAGCGTGAGTGTGTGAAAGCGTGAGTGTGTGAAAGCGTGAGTGTGTGAAAGCGCATGAGTGTGTGAATGTGAGTGTGTGTGAATGTGTGCACGAGTGTGAAAGTGAGTGTGTGTGAAAGTTTGAGTGAGTGTGTAAAAGAGTGCGTGAAAGAGAGTGTGTGTGAAAGTGTGCATGAGTGTGTGAAAGTGAGTGTGTGAAAGTGTGCGTGAGTGTGTGCAAGTGAGTATGTGAAAGACTAAGTGAGTGTGTAAAAGTGTGAATGTGCGTGTGAAAGTGAATGTGTGAAAGTGTGCATGCCTGTGTGAAAGTGACTGTGTGAAAGTGTGAGTGCATGAAGGTGTGCAAATGTTTGTGAAAGTGAGTGTGAGTATGTGTAAGTGTGAGTGTGTGTGTGAAAGGGTGAGTGTGTGTGAAAGTGTGAGTGAGTGTGTGAAAGTGTGAGTGTGCATGTGAAAGTGTGCATTAGTGTGTGAAAGTGAGTGTGTGTGAACGTGTGTGAAGGTGTGAGTGAGTGTGTGGAAGTGTCAGTGAGCATGTGAAAGTGAGTGTGTGAAAGTGAGTGTGTGAAAGTGTGAGTGAGTGTGTGTGAAAGGGAGTGTGTGAAAGTGTGAGTGTGTGTGTGTGAAAGTGTGCATGAGTGTGTGAAAGTGAGTGTGTGTGAAAGTGTGAGTGAGTGGGTGAAAGTGTGAGTGTGTGTGTGTGAAAGTGAGTGTGTGAAAGTGTGCATGTCTGTGTAAAAGTGAATGTGTGTGAAAGTGTGCATACATGAAGGTGTGCAAATGTTTGTGAAAGTGAGTGTGAGTGTGTGAAAGTGTGAGTGAGTGTGTGAAAGGGTGAGTGTGCAAAAGTGTGAGTATGCATGTGAAAGTGTGCATGTGTGTGAAAGTGAGTGTGTGTGAACATGTGCATGAGTGTGTGAAAGTGTGAGTGAGTGTGTGGAAGTGTGAGTGTGTGAAAGTGTGAGTGAGCATGTGAAAGTGTGAGTGTGTGAACGTGTGAATGAGTGTGTTAAAGTGAGTGTGTGTGTGAAAGTGTGGGTGAGTGTGTGAAAGTGTGAGTGTTTGAAAGACTGAGTGAGTGTGTGAAAGAATGAGTGTGCGTGTGAATGTGAGTGTGTGTGAAAGTGTGCATGAGTGCATGAAAGTGAATGTGGGTGAAAGTGAGAGTGCATGAATTTGTGCAATGTTTGTGAAAGTGAGTGTGAGTGTGTGAAAGTGTGAGTGAGTGTGTGAAAGGGTGAGTGTGTGTGAAAGTGTGAGTGAGTGAAAGTGTGAGGCTGCATGTGAATGTGAGCATGAGTGTGTGAAAGTGAGTGTGTGTGAACATGTGCATGAGTGTGTGAAAATGTGAGTGAGTGTGTGGAAGTGTGAGTGTGTGACAGTGTGAGTGAGTGTGTTAAAGTGAGTGTGTGTGAAAGTGTGAGTGAGTGTGTGAAAGTGTGAGTGTGTGAAAGTGTGAGTGTTTGAAAGACAGTGAATGTGTGAAAGTATGAGTGTGCTTGTGAAAGTGAGTGAGTGTGAAAGTGTGCATGAGTGTGTGAAAGTGTGCATGAGTGCATGAAAGTGAATGTGGGTGAAAGTGTGAGTGCATGAAATTGTGCAAATGTTTGTGAAAGTGAGTGTGAGTGTGTGAAATTATGAGTGAGTGTGTGAAAGGGTGAGTGTGTGTGAAAGTGTGAGTGTGCATGTGAATGTGAGCATGAGTGTGTGAAAGTGAGTATGTGTGAAAGAGTGCATGAGTGTGTGAAAATGTGAGTGAGCTTGTGGAAGTGTGAGTGTGAGAAAGTTTGAGTGAGTGTGTTAAAGTGTGAGTGAGCATGTGAAAGCGAGTGAGTGTGAAAGTGTGAGTGAGTGAGTGAAAATGTGAGTGTGTGTCAGAAAGTGTGCATGAGTGTGCGAAAGTGAGTGTGTGTGAAAGTGTAAGTGAGTGTGAGAAAGACTGAATGGGTGTGTGAAAGTGAGAGTGAGCGTGTGAAAGTGTGCATGAGTGTGTGAAAGTGTGAGTGAGCATGTGAAAGTGAGTGTGTGGAAGTGTGCATGAGTGTGTGAAAGTGAGTGTGTGTGAAAGAGTGAGTGAGTGTGTGAAAGTGTGAGTGTGTGAAAGTGTAAGTGAGTGTGTGAAAGACTGAATGGGTATGTGAAAGTGTGAGTGAGCATGTGAAAGTGTGCATGAGTGTGTGAAAGTGAGTGTGTGTGAAAGTGTGAGTGAGTGTGTGAAAGTGTGAGTGAGTGTGTGAAAGTGTGAGTGAGTGTGTGAAAGTGTGAGTGTTGAACGTGTGAGTGAGTGTGTGAACGTGCGAGTGTGTGAAAGTGAGTGTGTCTGTGAAAGTGTGAGTGAGTGAAAGTGTGAGTGCATGTGTGAAAGTGTGCATGAGTGTGTGAAAGTGAATGTGTGAGTTAGTGTGTGAATGTGTGTGTGTGAAAGTGTGAGTGAGTGTGTGTGAAAGTGTGAGTGTGCATGTGAAAGTGTGCATGAGTGTTTGAAAGTGAGTTTGTGTGTAAGTGTGCATGAGTGTGTGAAAGTGTGAGTGAATGTGTGAAAGTGTGAGTGTGAAAGTGTGCATGAGTGTGAGACAGTGTGTGTGTGTGAAAGTGTGAGTGTATGTGTGAAGGTGTGAGTGAGTGTGTCAAAGTGAGTGTGTCAAAGTGAGTGTGTCAACGTGTGAGTGAGAGTGTGTGTGAGTGTGTAAAAGTGTGAGTGAATGTGTGTGAAAGTGAGTGTGCATGTGAAAGTGTGCATGAGTCTTTGAAAGCGAGTTTGTGTGAAAGTGTGCATGAGTGTGTGAAAGTGTGAGTGAGAGTGTGAAAGTGTGAGTGTGTGAAAGAGTGCATGAGTGTGTGAAAGTGAGTGTGTTTGAGTGTGTGCACGAAAGTAT
Source organism: Somniosus microcephalus (assembly GCF_052327205.1). Classification (NCBI taxonomy): domain Eukaryota; kingdom Metazoa; phylum Chordata; class Chondrichthyes; order Squaliformes; family Somniosidae; genus Somniosus; species Somniosus microcephalus. Next base: position 73,663,839 of record NC_141005.1, read on the forward strand.
GAATGAGCGTGTGAAAGTGAGTGTGTTTGAACGTGTTAGTGCATTTGTGAAAGTGTGAATGAGTGTGTGAAAGTGAGTGTGTGAAAGTGAGAGTGTGTGAAAGGGAGTGTGTGTGGAAGTGTGCATGAGTGTGTGAAAGTGAGTGTGTGTGAAATGTGAGTGTATGTGTGAAAGTGTGAGTGAGTGAGTGAAAGAGTGTGTGTGTGAAAGTGTGAGTGAGCATGTGAACGTCAGTGTGAAAGTGTGAGTGAATGTGTGAATGTGTGTGTGAAAGTGTGAGTGAGTGAAAGTGTGAGTGTGTGTGTGAAAGTGTGCATGAGTGTGTGAAAGTGAGTGTGTATGAAAGCGTGAGTAAGTGTGAAAGTGTGTGTGTGTGAAAGTGGGAGTGAGCATGTGAAAGTGAGTGTGAGTGGATGAAAGTGAGTGTGTGTGAAAGTAAGTGAGTGTGAACGTGTGAATGAGTTTGATAGTGTGAATGTGTGAATGTGTGAAGGAGCATGTGAAAGTGAGTGTGTGAAAGTGTGAGTGTGTGAAAGTGTGCGTGAGTGTGTGAAAGTGTGCGTGAGTGTGTGAAAGTGTGAGTGAGTGTGTGAAAGTGTGAGTGAGTGTGTAAGTGTGAGTGAGTGTGTGAAAGTGTGAGTGTGCATGTGAAAGTGTGTGTGTGAAAGTGTGACTGTGTAAAAGACTTAATGGGTGTGTGAAAGTGTGAGTGAGCTTGTGAAAGAGAGTGAGTGTGGAAGTGTGAGTGAGTGTGTGTGAAAGTGTGAGTGTATGTGTGAAAGTGTGAGTGAGTGTTTCAAAGTGAGTGTGTCAAAGTGTGAGTGTGTGAGAAAGTGTGAGTGAGTGTGTAAAAGTGTGTGTGTGAAAGTGAGTGTGTGTGGAAGTGTGAATGTGTGTGTGAAAGTGAGTGTGAAAGTGTGAGTGAGCATGTGAATGTGTATGTGTGAAAGTGTGAGTGAGTGTGTGTGAATGTGTGAGTGTGCATGTGAAAGTGTGCATGAGTGTGTGAAATTGTGAGTGAGTGTGTGAAAGTGTGAGTGTGTGAAAGTGTGCGTGAGTGTGTGAAAGTGAGTGTGTTTGAGTGTGTGTGCAAAAGTGTGAATGAGTGTGTGAAAGTGAGTGTGTTTGAAAGTGTTAGTGCATTTGTGAAAGTGTGAGTGAGTGTGTGAAAGTGAGTGTGTGAAAGCGTGAGTGAGTCTGTGAAAGGGAGTGTGTGTGGAAGTGTGCATGAGTGTGTGAATGTGAGTGAGTGTGAAAGTGTGAGTGAGTGTGTGAAAGTGTGAGTGTATTTGTGAAAGTGAGTGTGTGAAAGTGTGAGTGTGTGAAAGTGTGAGTGAGCATGTGAAAGTGAGTAAGTGTGAAAGTGTGAGTGAGTGTGTGAAAGTATGAGTGTGTTAAAGTGTGTGTGAGTGTGAATGTGTGTGTGTGTGTGTAAGTGTGCATGAGTGTGTGAAAGTGAGTGTGTGAAAGTGTGAGCGAGTGTGTGAAAGTGAGAGTGTGTGTGAAAGTGTGAGTGAGTGAAAGTGAGTGCATGTGTGAAAGTGTGCATGAGTGTGTGAAAGTGAATGTGTGAAAGTGTGAGTGCATGAAAGTGTGTGTATGTTTGTGAAAGTGTGAGTGAGTGTGTGTGAAAGTGTGAGTGTGCATGTGAAAGTGTGCATGAGTGTTTGAAAGTGAGTTTGTGTGAAAGTGTGCATGAGTGTGTGAAAGTGTGAGTGAATGTGTGAAAGTGTGAGTGTGTGAAAGTTTGCATGAGTGTGTGACAGTGAGTGTGTGTGAAAGTGTGAGTGTATGTGTCAAAGTGTGAGTGAGTGTTTCAAAGTGAGTGTGTCAAAGTGTGAGTGAGTGTTTCAAAGTGAGTGTGTCAAAGTGTGAGTGTGTGTGGAAGTGTGAATGAGTGTGTGAAAGTGAGTGAAAGTGTGAGTGAGCATGTGAATGTGTATGTGTGAAAGTGTGAGTGAGTGTGTGTGAAAGTGTGAGTGTGCATGTGAAAGTGTGCATGAGTGTGTGAAAGTGTGAGTGAATGTGTGAAAGTGTGAATGTGTGAAAGTGTGAGTGTGTGAAAGTGTGCATGAGTGTGTGACAGTGAGTGTGTGGGAAAGTGAGAGTGTATGTGTGAAAGTGTGCATGTAAAAGTGTGTGTGTGAAAGTGTGCATGCGTGTGTGAAAGTGTGAGTGTGTGAAAGACTGAATGGGTGTGTGAAAGTGTGAGTGAGTGTGTGAAAGTGTGCATGAGTGTGTGAATGTGAGTGTGTGTGAAAGTGTGAGTGTGTATGTGAAAGTGAGTGTGTGAAAGTGCGAGTGAGTGTGTGTGTGAAAGTGTGAGTGTGTGAGTGTGTGAGAGAGTGTGTGTGAAAGTGTGAGTGTGCATGTGAAAGTGTGTGTGTGAAAGTGTGAGTGTGTAAAAGACTGAATGGGTGTGTGAAAGTGTGAGTTAGCTTGTGAAAGAGAGTGAGTATGGAAGTGTGAGTGAGTGTGTGAAAGTGAGTGTGTAAAAGTGTGCATGAGTGTGTGAATGTGAGTGTGTGTGAAAGTGTGAGTGTGTGAAAATGAGTGCGTGTGAAAGTGTAAGTGATTGTGTGAAAGTGAGAGTGTGTATGATAGTGTGAGTGAGTGTGAAACGGTGAGTGTGTGTGAAAGTGTGAGTGAGCATGTGAACGTCAGTGTGAAAGTGTGAGCGAATGTGTGAAAGTGAGAGTGTGTGAGAAAGTGTGAATGAGTGTGTGAAAGTGAGTGTGTGTGGAAGTGTGAATGAGTGTGTGAAAGAGAGTGTGAAAGTGTGAGTGAGCATGTGAATGTGTATGGGTGAAAGTGTGAGTGTGCATGTGAAAGTGTGCATGAGTGTGTGAAAGTGTGTGAGTGAGTGTGTGAAAGTGTGCGTGAGTGTGTGACAGTGAGTGTGTTTGAGTGTGTGTGCGAAAGTGTGAAAGAGTGTGTGAAAGTGAGTGTGTTTGAAAGTGTTAGTGCATTTGTGAAAGCGTGAGTGAGTCTGTGAAAGGGAGTGTGTGTGGAAGTGTGCATGAGTGTGTGAAAGTGAGTGTGTGTGAAAGTGTGAGTGTATGTGTGAAAGTGTGAGTGAGTGTGTGAAAGTGAGTGTGTGAAAGTGTGAGTGAGTGAGTGAAAGAGTGTGTGTGTGAAAGTGTGAGTGTGCATGTAAAAGTGCGTGTGTGAAAGTGTGCATGCGTGTGTGAAATTGTGTGTGTGTGAAAGACTGAATGGGTGTGTGAAAGTGTGAGTGAGTGTGTGAAAGTGAGTGTGTGAAAGTGTGCATGAGTGTGTGAATGTGTGAGTGTATGTGTGAAAGTGTGAGTGTATGTGTGAAAGTGTGAGTGTGTATGTGAAAGTGAGTGTGTGAAAGTGTGAGTGAGTGTGTGTGTGAAAGTGTGAGTGAGTGAAAGTGTGAGTGTGTGAGTGAGTGTGTGAAAGAGAGTGTGTGTGAATGTGTGAGTGAGCTTGTGAAAGAGAGAGAGTGTGGAAGTGTGAGTCAGTGTGTGAAAGTGTGAGTGTGTATGAAAGTGTGCATGAGTGTGTGAAAGTGAGTGTGTGTGAAAGTGTGAGTGAGTGTGTGAAAGTGTGAGTGTGTATGAAAGTGTGCATGAGTGTGTGAAAGTGAGTGTGTGTGAAAGTGTGAGTGAGTGTGTGAAAGTGTGAGTGTGTATGGAAGTGTGATTGAGTGTGAAAGGGTGAGTGTGAAAATGTGAGTGAGCATGTGAACGTCAGTGTGAAAGTGTGAGTGAATGTGTGAAAGGGTGAGTGTGTGTGAAAGTGTGAGTGGGTGAAAGTGTGAGTGTGTGTGTGAAAGTGTGCATGAGTGTGTGAAAGTGTGAGTGAGTGTGTGAAAGTGTGAGTGTGAAAGTGTGAGTAAGTGAGTGTGTGAAAGTGTGAGTGAGCGTGTGAATGTGTGAGTGAGTGTATGAAAGTGAGTGTGTGTGAAAGTAAGTGAGTGTGAACGTGTGAATGAGTTTGATAGTGTGAATGTGTGAAAGTGTGAAGGAGCATGTGAAAGTGAGTGTGTGAAAGTGTGAGTGTGTGAAAGTGTGCGTGAGTGTGAAAGTGAGTGTGTTAATGTGTGAGTGTGTGTGTAAACGTGTGAGTGAGTGTGTAAGTGTGAGTGAGTGTGTGAAAGTGTGAGTGTGTGTGTGAGTGTGTGAAAGAGAGTGTGTGAAAGTGTGATTGTGCATGTGAAAGTGTGTGTGTGAAGGTGTGCATGAGTGTGTGAAAGACTGGGTGTGTGAAAGTGTGAGTGAGCGTGTGAAAGAGAGTGAGTGTGTGAATGTGAGTGAGTGTGTGAAAGTGAGTGTGTGAAAGTGTGCATGAGTGTGTGAATGTGAGTGTGTGTGAAAGTGTGAGTGAGTGAAAGTGTGAGTGTGTGTGTGAACGTGTGCATGAGTGTGTGAAAGTGAGTGAGTGTGAAAGTGTGAGTGAGCATGTGAAAATGAGTGTGAAAGTGTGAGTGATGGTGTGAAAGTGAGTCTGTGTGAAAGTGTGAGTGAGTGTGTGAAAGTGTGAGTGAGCATGTGAATGTGTGAGTGAGTGTGTGAAAGTGAGTTTGTGTGGAAATAAGTGAGTGTGAATGTGTGAATGAGTGTAATAGTGTGAATGTGTGAAAGTGTGAAGGAGCATGTGAAAGTGTGTGTGTGAAAGTGCATGAGTGTGTGAAAGACTGGGTGTGTGAAAGTGAGAGTGAGCATGTGAAAGAGAGTGAGTGTGGAAGTGTGAGTGAGTGTGTGAAAGTGTGTGTGTAAAAGTGTGCATGAGTGTGAAAGTGAGTGTGTGTGAAAGTGTGAGTGAGCATGTGAATGTGTGAGTGTGTGTGTGTGAAAGTGTGTGTGTGAAAGTGTGAGTGAGTGTGTGAAAGTGTGTGTGCGTGTGAAAGTGTGCGTGAGTGTGTGAACGTGTGCGAGAGTGTGTGAACGTGTGCGTGAGTGTGAACGTGTGTGTGTGTGTGAGTGTGTGTAAAAGTGTTAGTGCATTTGTGAAAGTGTGAGTGAGTGTGTGAAAGTGAGTGTGAAAGCATGAGTGAGTGTGTGAAAGAGAGTGTGTGTGAAAGTGTGCATGAGTGTGTGAAAGTGAGTGTGTGAAAGTGTGAGTGTATGTGTGAAAGTGTGAGTGAGTGTGTGAAAGTGTGAGTGAGTGTGTGTGAAAGTGTGAGTGTGTAAAAGTGTGTGTGAAAGCGAGTGTGTGTGAAAGTGTGAGTGAGTGTGTGAAAGTGTGAGTGAGCATGTGAATGTGTGCGTTGAAAGTGTGAGTGAGTGTGTGAACGTGTGTGTGTGAGAAAGTGAGTGAGTGTGTGAAAGTGCGAGTGAGTAAATGTGTGAGTGCATGTGTGAAAGTGTGCATGAGTGTGTGAAAGTGAATGTATGAAAGTGTGAGTGCACGAAAGTGTGCGTTTGTTTGTGAAAGTGTGAGTGGGTGTGTGAAAGGGTGAGTGTGTGTGAACCTGTGGGTGAGTGTGTGTGAAAGTGTGAGCGTGCATGTGAAAGTGTGCATGAGTGTTTGAAAGTGAGTTTGTGAGAAAGTGTGCATGAGTGTGTGAAAGTGTGTGTGAGTGTAAGAAAGTGAGTGTGTTTGAGTGTGTGTGTGAAAGTGTGAATGAGCATGTGAAAGTGAGTGTGTGTGTGAAAGTGTTAGTGCATTTGTGAAAGCGTGAGTGTGTGAATGTGTGTGTGTGTGAAAGTGAGTGAGTGTGTGAAAGTGCGAGTGAGTAAAAGTGTGAGTGCATGTGTGAAAGTGTGAGTGAGTGTGTGAAAGTGAAAGTGTGAAAGTGTGCATGAGTGTGTGAATGTGAGTGATGCGCTATCAATTACTCAAAAGACTGAGGTTAAGCGAGTAACTAACAGGCTTTTATTAACAAGAGAATGAAGGTGTGCCTCGAGTGGTCGACCAGTCCAGAATACCGAGGGACTGTGGAGCAGTCACCTTTATACCTGGACTCGTGGGAGGAGTCAGCCGAGGCATGTACAGACATGTACACAGTGGAATACAAACACCCACACAGGCAGGTATAACAGTGGTTTACCACATTCACCCCTTGTTTAAAAATGAGTCCGGCGGGGTGAAGTGTACTAAAAGTTTATGTATTGGAGTCTCTCCGGAGGTCTTGTCTGCCGCTGTGATCGACGTGGCGACGGCAGGGGTAGTGAAGCTTCCGGCGTCGAGTCCCGCGTAGGCTGGGGCACTGGTGTGTAGTCCTCGTGGGTGTCGAGCGGGTCGCGGGGCCCGGGGCCCAGGCGTGCCGTCTGCTGGGGTTGGATATTGGATCGTGGGGGGGGGGGTGGTAGTGGGTAACTGGGGCCCCCGAGGGTGCGAGGTCTCGTATGGAGACTGTGTCCTCCCGCCTGTCCAGGTACGCAATTTAAGCATACTGGGGGTTGGCGTGGAGGAGGTCGACCCTCTCGACCAGGGGGTCCATTTTATGGGTCCTCACGTGTCTTCTCAGTAGGACCGGCCCTGGGGACATCAGCCATGGCGGTAGCGATGTCCCCTGTAGTGTATGTAACCGTTCCACCTTTAAGAGAACTATTTTAAGAGTTGCACTACTTTATCTTGGCTGCTGTATACTGTAATACCGGTGGTGACCACACCAGTATATAAGTGCTGTGTAATGATTTATTGACCTTCGACTAGTAAAGACCTGTTAATTTTTACTCTTGTGGTCTGTGTAGTAATTCTCAATATAACACACAGACTTAACAGTGGCGACGAGTACGATCTTACCCTGCGGCAGAGATTATCCAAGGCAGTTTAACGGGCATCGAGAAGAGGCATCCGCCCTCATCATTCTGCTGAGAAAAGACTCGAGTCTGCAGAGCAACGGAAGAATTCTAACACGAAGCCTTCCATCAGCAACAGGCAGGGTCATCCCTTCTATCACGGTGGTGGGTAAGCCAATCAGCGACGAACAGCGAGTCGGCCACATTGACTGTGAAGTAGGGGAGGGAAGATCGGAGGATATAAGGGCGGAGAACTCGACCACGGCCGGGGAAAAGAGCCGGACAGAAGTCGGGGCCAGAGGCGCTGAGACTGGGGCAGCGTAAGGCACGGAAGCTGCGGTGAATGCAAACGCAGCCGGTGTGAGAGACCGCAGCGAATGCAAACGCAGCAGGTGTGAGAGACCGGGCTGCAAGCGGGCTGGGAGACGCAACAGCGTCGAGAGAGAGCTCGACCGCGACTGGTGAAAAAGGCCGGGCAGCTACCGAGGCCGCGAGGCGCAGTGACCGGGACAGCAAGGCGCGGGAGAAAATAAAAAAAATTTTTTTTAAAAACCGCGGAGAACTCAGCCGCAGCCGGGGGGGAAAGGGCCGGACTGCAAGAGGGGCTGGGAGGCACGATTGAAAACCGCTGGGGAGGGCGAACACTGCAATACGGCAATCGCCGTTACAGCCAGCGGGAGAGACAGAGCCCGAGCGAGCGGGAGAGACAGAGCCGAGCGAGCGGGAGAGACAGAGCCCGAGCGAGCGAGCGAGCGGGAGAGAGAAGAGACCGAGCGAGCGAGCGAGGGAGACCGAGACCGAGCGAGGGAGACCGAGCGAGCGAGGGGGAACGAGACCGAGCGAGCGAGGGAGACCGTGCGAGCGAGGGAGACCGAGCGAGGGAGAATGAGACCGAGCGAGGGAGAATGAGACCGAGCGAGGGAGAATGAGACCGAGCGAGGGAGAATGAGACCGAGCGAGGGAGACCGAGACCGAGCGAGCGGGAGTGACAAGAGACAGCCAGCGGGGGAGAAAGGCAAACGCGGGAAGCCGCCATTTTCAGAGGCGGGGAAGAAGACAAGCGTGGGAAACCACCATTTTGAAAGTAGGCGGGGAAGAAGACAAGCGCGGGAAACCGCCATTTAAAAAAAAAGTTAAAGAAAAATTTCTTTTTGTTCTCAAGAAGATTGCGAGGATGCCTAAGCGTGGTAACATCAACGATTTCGATCCCGATGTTGAAGATTGGGCCACGTATGTAGAACGCATAGAGATATATTGTAAGGCAAATAAAATATCAAATGAAGATAAAGCACTAACCTTACTAAACTCAATGGGTGCAAAGACATACGGGCTATTGAAGCATCTTCTATCACCAGCTAAACCGGCGGATCAGACTTTCGCTAATATTGTTGCTGTCCTGAAGGATCATTTGAACCCTACACCGCTGATGTTAGCGGAACTATTTAAATTTTATGCGAGAACGCAACTGAAAGAGGAAAGCAACGCGGAGTACTTAATTGAACTGCGTAAGCTAGCGAAATACTGTCAGTTTGGGGAAAATCTGACAGAGGCACTGAGAGACAAATTCGTGTGTGGGTTGTCGAAAGAAGGAACACAAAAGCGGCTACTTGAAGAGAATGATCTTACACTTGATAAGGCTGTCACTATTGCAGCATCGCACGAAGCCGCAGCGAGAGGCACTGCGGAAATGCAGCTGAAAGCAGCGGTACTCAGCGTAGATCAAATGGCTTCGGGTACAACGAAATGTTATCGTTGTGGGAAGACAACACACGATCAGAACCAATGCTGGTTTAAAAACCAGGAATGTAGAAAATGTGGCAAGCTTGGTCACATAGCTAAAGTATGCCGGTCAGGAAAGAAGACCAACAACAAAAAGTCACCGCAGGAAAAGTGCAGAAAGGTACATAAGGTGGCTGAGAAGAGTTCGGATGAACAGAATTCGGATTCAGACTCCAACAACCAGGAACTGGGTAGTCTGAGAATTCACAATGTGAGTAAGGAAGCTGACCTACAAACTATCTGGGTCACGCTCAAGATAGCCGGAGTCCAAGTGAAAATGGAATTGGACACAGGATCAGCCCTAACAGTCATAAACCGAAGGGACTACAAGCGGCTATTCTCACATATACCCTTGAGAGATACCGAGATTGTCTTGAAGACATACACGGGGCAAAGAGTATACCCCATCGGAAAGATAAAAGTCAAGGTGAGACACAAGGGCAAAGAACACCAAGGAATGGACTTATATGTACTACCTGAGGGAGGTCCACCACTTCTGGGACGGGAGTGGATCAGGAAAATAAAGATGGACTGGCACTCCCTAAAAGCAATAACGGGAGATTCCGGAAAAAGAAAAGATGTCAAACCTGCACGATTGTCCAGAATATTGGATGAGGGCATATGCAGCAGTGACAGTGACAAAGCAGAGAGTGAGAACTCGGGGAAGACAATCAGCTCAGACCCTGGAACTGATGATGGTAAGACCAGCCCATGTGCAAAAGACAAGTCTAAAATGGACTTGCAGACTAATGATGGAAAAACAAAGGAGTGTATAAATGCTTCAGGAGAGAACAAAGTATCAGAACAGAATTCCACTGAACAACAACATAGTTTGACAGAGAATTCTGAGTCTGTCCAGTCTACAGACATGCACATTTCTGAGGAACCCGGGGCTCGAACTCAACTCAATCTCAAACTACAACAGCAATTAGAACAAATGATTCGCCGTTTTGAGCAAGAGATGAATGCAAAGAAAAAGTTCTTTGACACAGAGTTGGAGAATCTGGGAAGACAGCAGAAGCAGCTGATGGAGAAAATGGAGCAGGAACACACAAACCGTCTGCGCGAGGAGGCCAAACGAATCAAAGCTGATTCAGTTGCTGAAGGTGCGTGCTCTAATCTGGTGGAGCAGGATGTTCAGCAACTGAAGGCGCTTGTTAGCAGGTTGCAGGCAGGAAAGGCTGATGTGGTTGCCATGAATTCCGAGCTCCTACTGAAGTTGGGTGCAGCATCACCGGACGATTCATTTGTTGAAATTCGAACGGTGGAGGCTGCGGATGATGGCGAATTAAAAGCAACAAAGTGCAAGGTTACAAACAGCCCTGCAGCCTATACGTCAAAAACACATGACGACGATACTGGGAAACGTCTGATGTCAGAAGAGTTAACGGTCAGCCAACTCCTTCATATGCTGAGGGACAAGACTCTGAAATTGGAAAAACTTGAACACGAGCTTCAATCTTCCAAGGAAAGGGTTTCGGAGCTCTCAAAAGTTATTGAAACAGCTGAGGTTGCAACACAGACTGAGAAGATTGCAGCAGAGCAGCCCTTGGATGCCAAGAGTACGCTGACTCACGTCAATGTAGAACAACAGAACGCTGAAACAGCTGCTCCAGTAGAGGGATTGAATAGTCCGAACAATCAATCTCCGAATGAAGTTGAAGTATTGAAATCACAAGTGATGTCATTAGTAAAAGACTTGCAGGAAGCCCAGAAAAAGCTGGATGAAGCTGAACACATGAAGAAGTCTCTTCAGGAGAGATGTCTGGATTGGGAACAAAAGCTGGCTAACGTCCAGCTGGGCATGGAGGAAATAAAAGACAATAGAAAAGAAGCAGAAGATGATGACTCATCTGAACTATTATCACCCCTGCCAGGTCATGCACGTGGTCCCTCCAAACTGAGTCAAATCAGTCTGGAAGTAGAAAAACTTCCCAAGGTACTCGAGCTTTTAGAAGTCAGCAATGCTGGTTCTGAAGTTACGGAAGTTCAAGCTGGTTCTGAAGCTACGGAAGTTCAAGCTGTTAAGTCCAGTGAAGGACTATTAGATGAGTCACCCCAGCAACAAGAACCTACTACACCATCGAAAACTACTACACCACCGAGGCGTTATCCGGACCAAGTCAGGAAGCGCAGGAGGCGCCACCGCAGAGACTGAATCTGTGAACTGTTTTTACATGAAGTTGTGTATATATGTTATGATGTTATGTTTAATGGGAAACATATACTGTTAAGCTAAAAAGGGAGGATTGTAGTGTATGTAACCGTTCCACCTTTAAGAGAACCGTTCCACCTTTAAGAGAACTATTTTAAGAGTTGCACTACTTTATCTTGGCTGCTGTATACTGTAATACCGGTGGTGACCACACCAGTATATAAGTGCTGTGTAATGATTTATTGGGCAGTTCCGCCCTGACCTTCGACTAGTAAAGACCTGTTAATTTTTACTCTTGTGGTCTGTGTAGTAATTCTCAATATAACACACAGACTTAACATCCCCGATGTGGACTTCCTTGGGAAGACAAACATTTTCTCATGAGGGGTGGCGTTAGTGGCAGTGCAGAGCAGTGACCGAATAGAGTGGAGCGCATCGGGGAGCACATCCTGCCAGCGGGAGGTCGGAAGGCCCCTTGACTTTAAGGCTAGCAGGGCGGCCTTCCAAACTGTCGCATTCTCTCTTTCCACCTGTCCGTTCCCCCGGGGGTTGTAACTGGTAGTCCTGCTTGTGGCAATACCCCTAGCGAGCAGGTACTGGCGGAGTTCGTCGCTCATAAACGATGAGCCCCGGTCGCTATGGATATAGCTGGGGAAACCGAACAGGGTGAAGAGGTCGTTCAGACATTTAATGACCGTGGTACTGGTCATGTCCAGGCAGGGAATGGCGAACGGGAAACGAGAGTACTCATCAATAATGTTGAGGAAGTACACATTGCGGTCGGAGGAGGGGAGAGGACCTTTAAAATCAACGCTCAGGCGCTCGAAGGGGCGAGTGGCTTTTATCAGGTGAGCCCTGTCTGGTCTATAAAAGTGCGGTTTGCACTCAGTGCAGACTTGGCAGTTCCTGGTCATGGTCCTGACCTCCTCAATGGAGTAAGGCAGGTTGCGGGCCTTGATGAAGTGGAAGAACCTGGTGACCCCCAGGTGGCAGAGGTCATTGTGGAGGGCCCGCAGTCTATCGATCTGCGTGCTGGCGCAGGTGCCACGCGATAGAGCATCCGGGGGTTCATTGAGCTTCCCGGGCCGGTACAAGATCTCGTAATTGTAGGTGGAAAGTTCGATTCTCCACCTCAAGATCTTGTCGTTTTTGATTTTGCCCCTCTGCTTGTTGTTAAACATAAAAGCAACTGAACGCTGGTCAGTGAGCAGGGTAAATCGTTTTCCGGCCAGGTAGTGCCTCCAATGACGCACAGCCTCCACAATAGCCTGGGCCTCCTTCTCAACAGCGGAGTGTCTGGTCTCCGGGCCCTGGAGGGTTCGTGAAAAGAAGGCCACGGGTCTCCCCGCCTGATTAAGGGTAGCAGCCAGGGCAAAGTCGGACACGTCGCTTTCCACCTGGAAGGGGATGGATTCGTCCACTGCGTGCATGGTGGCTTTGGCAATGTCTTCCTTGATACGGTGGAAGGCTAAGCGGGCCTCTGCCGTCAAGGGAAAAAAAAGAGGTGGACTTGATCAGCGGACGGGCCTTGTCCGCATAGTAGGGGACCCACTGGGCGTAATAGGAGAAAAACCCTAGGCACCTCTTCAGGGCCTTGAGGCAGTGGGAGTTCCATAAGGGGACGCATCCGGTCGGGGTCGGGACCGATGACTCCGTGTTCCACAACACAGCCAAGGATGGCGAGGCGGGTTGTGCGGAATATGCACTTCTCCTCGTTACACGTCAGGTTCAGGAGTTGGGCGGTGCAGAGGAATTTTTCGAGGTTTGCGTCTTGGTCCTGCAAGTCATGGCCGCAGATGGTCACTGTTAAGTATGTGTATTGTATTGAACAATTAACACAAAGACTTAAACGTATAACTCAAACAGGTCTTTACTGGTTGGAGGTAGGGACTATACGTAGGTCTTTACTTCATGCCCACAGGCAGGAACTGAGGGGAGATCAGTACCCACAGTACTATTTATACCCCTATGGCCAGGAGTGGTACTGCGTATCGCTACGCCCTACAAGTAGTGCAGTCCTGTCCATAGGTTCAAAGTAGCACACATATTACATACACAACATTCCTCCCTTCCTAGCTTTACAGTCATCTCCCCATTTAACATAACGTAATAACATATATACATATATAACTTCAGGCTTACATAACAGAATAACATAGATACATAGATAACTTCATGTCAAAACAGATCACAGATTCAGTCTCTGCGGAAAACAGTTCACAGATTCAATCTCTGTGGTGTAGTCGGTTCACGTTGCTGGAGTGACTCATTCAATAGTCCTTCCATGGATTTAACAGTTTGAACTTCCGAACTGAATTGGCTCCGTTCGGAGGGACCACGTGTGTGATCTGGTAGAGGTAATAATGGTTCAGATGGGTCATCTTCTGTTTCGACTTTTCCTTTTCTGCTTCTTGGAGACTCTCTGGGCTCCACTGTCAGCTGCCAGCTGCATGCGCAGTTCCTCCTTCTCTTCCTCCTTTTTCCGTAGTAGAGCCACCTTCTCCCGATGTTCCGTAGACTTTCGGTGCTCCTCCATGATTTCTGTATGGTGGGAGTCGAAGTTACAAGTTGGGCAGGACAGGACATAGTAATATTCGGTGTCGTCCTGATCTAGGCCAGCGAGAGGGTCTTCTATTTCCTCCATACCCAGCTGGGCGTTAGCCAGCTTTTGTTCCAAGTCCAGACATCTTTCCTGAAGAGACTTCTTCATGCGTACCTCTTCATCCAGCTTTTTCTGGGCTTTCAGCAAGTCGTTTACTAATGACCTCATTTGAGATTTTACTACTTCAACTTCTTTTGGAGATTGATTGATCGGACTATTCAATCCCTCTACCGGAGCAGCTGTTTCAGCGGTCTGTTGTTCTACGTTGACGTGAGTCAGCGTACTTTTGGCATCCAAGGGCTGCTCTGTTGCAGTCATCTCAGTCTGTGTTGCCACCTCAGCTCTTCCAATAACCTTTGAGAGCTCCGAACCCCTTTCGTTTGAATATTGAAGTTCGTGTTCAAGTTTTTCCCATTTCAGAGTCCTGTCCTTCAGCATATGCAGGAGTTGGCTGACCGTTAACTCCTCTGACATCAGACGTTTTGTGTGCTCCTGCTCCATTTTCTCCATCAGCTGCTTCTGTTGTCTTTCCAGATTCTCCAACTCTATATCAAAGAACTCTTTCGTTGCATTCAACTCTTGCTCAAAACGGCGAAGCATTTGTTCTAATTGCTGTTGTAGTTTGAAATGGAGTTGAGTTTGAGCCCGGTGTCCCTCAGAAATGGGCACATCAGTAGACTTGCCAGACTCAGAATCCACAGTTAAACTATGTTGTTGTTGCTCAGTGGAATTCTGTGCTGAAACTTTGTCTTTTGCACCTGAGTTGGGCTTACCATCATCCGTTCCAGAGTCTGGGCCGACTATCTTCACCGAGTTCTCACTCGTTATTGTTTGTAGGAAATGCCAGTCCATATTCATTTTCCTAATCCACTCCCGTCCTAGTAGTGGAGAACCTCCTTCAGATATCACATATAAGTCCATTATTTGACTGTCTTCGCCCTTGTGGACCACTGCAACCTCTATTTTCCCGATGGGGTACACTCTTTGCCCCGTGTATGTTTTCAATATAATCCCCGTATCCTGTAGGGGAATATGTTGGAATAACTTTCCGTAATCTTTCTTATTTATGACCGTCAATGCCGATCCAGTGTCCAATTCCAGTTTTACTTGGACTCCTTCTATCTGAAGAGTGACCCAAATTGTCTGGAGGTCTGCACCCTTACCAGCGTTGAGTACTCTTAAGCTAGCCAGTTCATTACAGCTTAAGCTAGCCAGTTCATTACTGCTAGCGTCTGAATCGGACTCCTGTTCGGTCACCTTGTGTACCTTTGCGTATTTTCCTTGCGGTGACTTCTTGTTGCTGGTCTTCTTCCCTGACCTGCATACTCTAGCTATATGTCCAAGCCTACCACAAGTTCTACATTCTTGGTTTTTAAACCAACACTGGTTCTGATCATGCGTTGTCTTTCCACAACGATAACATTTGCCAGAACTCACACCCAATTTGTGTGCACTGAGCTCCGGTGACCATAGCTGCATTACTGCCGTGCCTCTCGCTGCGGCTTTGTGTGCTGCTGCCATAGTGACCACCTTCTCAAGCGTCAGCTCATTCTCCTTGAGCAGTCGCTTTTGTGTATCCTGTTTAAATAAACCACACACAAATTTGTCTCGTAGTGCATCTGTCAGTCCCGTTCCAAACTGGCAATATTTCGCTAATTTACGCAATTCCAGCAAATATTCAGCATTGCTTTCATGCTGTAGCTGCCTTCTGTCGTAAAATTTAAATCGTTCCGCTAGCATCAGCGGCGTGGGGTTTAGATGATCTTTCAGGACAGTAACAATCTCATCGAACGTCTTATCCGCCGGTTCATCTGGTGATAACAGGTGTTTCAAATGCCCGTATGTCTTCGCACCCATTAAATTTAATAATGTTAGAGCTTTATCTTGGTCACGAATTTTATTGGCCTTACAATAATTTTTTACTCTTTCAACATATATGGCCCAATCTTCGAGGTCACTATCAAAGGTACTAATATTCCCGTGTTTAGGCATTGTAGATTTGCAATTTCTCAGATTTTATTTTGTTTACTTGTTATCAAAGATGGCGGCTTCCCGCTCTTGCCGTCGTCCTCCGCCCACAAAATGGCGGTTTTCCCGCGCTTGGCGGTCTTCACCCGTCCCCCGACGCCGTCTCCCTTCAGCCCCCGAGTGCGGCCCTTATCTTCGCCGCGATCGCCCGAGTGCGGCCCTTATCAGAGGATGCGATCGCTGGATCGCAAAGTGGCTCCCGACCGAAGCGGCTCTTGCTCGCTCCCTCCCGGGCTCTGGCTTACCCGCTCGCGCGTTTCACCGCGGCTCTTATCAGGGATTGCGATCGCCCTTATCTTCTCCAACTTCCCCAGCCCTGTCTTTGCAGCCAACGCTGCACGGCTTACCCCACCACCTAGGTTGAACAAGGAAACTGCAGAAAGACTTCTGTCAGTCGCTGGAAGCTGTCAGGATGGCTGCTGCACTCCAGTGCTCAGTCGCTGATGGAGGCTTCAGAGTCCTAAAGCCTGTCGCTTCTAGTGGGGTGGTGATGTTTGAAACCTCTCTTCAACTGCTGCAGGGTAAGAACCTGACTCATCGCCAGTGTTAAGTATGTGTATTGTATTGAACAATTAACACAAAGACTTAAACGTATAACTCAAACAGGTCTTTACTGGTTGGAGGTAGGGACTATACGTAGGTCTTTACTTCATGCCCACAGGCGGGAACTGAGGGGAGATCAGTACCCACAGTACTATTTATACCCCTATGGCCAGGAGTGGTACTGCGTATCACTACGCCCTACAAGTAGTGCAGTCCTGTCCATAGGTTCAAAGTAGCACACATATTACATACACAACAATCACATTGTCCAGATATGGGAAAGTGGCCTGCAACGCATTTTGATCGACCATCCGGTCCATCTCCCTTTGGAAGACGGAGACCCCGTTGGTGACGCCAAAGGGAACCCTAAGGAAGTGATAGAGGCGGCCGTTTGCCTCAAAGGCAGTATACTGGCGGTCCTCAGGGCGGATAGGGAGCTGGTAGTATGCTGATTTCAGGTCAATGGTCGAGAAGACGCGGTACTGCGCGATCTGGTTGACCATATCAGCTATGCGGGGGAGTGGGTAAGTGCCCAGCAGGGTGTAGCGATTTATTGTCTGGCTGTAGTCGATGACCAGGCACTGCTTCTCGCCGGTCTTAACGACCACAACCTGGGCTCGCCAGGGGCTGGTGCTGCCCTCAATAATCCCTTCCTTCAGGAGCCGCTCCACTTCGGTTTTAATGAAAACCCTGTCCCCGGCACTGTATCGCCTGCTCTTTGTGGCGATGGGCTTACAGTCGGGGGTGAGGTTAGCAAACAGTGGGGGGGGGTAACTCTGAGTGTGGAGAGGTTGCACCTGGTGCGCGGTGGGCAGTTTGGAAGCTGCTGGCTGCGGACTATGAGTGGGGGGAGGGGTCCACCGTACGCCATCGTAACACTTTTAAGGTGGCACTGAAAATCTAACCCCAGTAGAACGGCAGCGCAGAGGTGGGGCAGGACCAGAAGTTTAAAATTATCGTACACAGTCCCGTCTACTAAGAGTGTCACCACGCAGTAGCCGCCAATGTCCGCCGACTGGGTCTCGGAGGCCATAGAAATCCGCTGGTGCGCAGGCAGGACTGGGAGAGAGCAACGCCGCACCATGTCGGGGTGGATGAAGCTCTCCGTGCTCCCAGAGTCAAAAAGGCAGGTTGTTTCGTGACCATTTACCTTAATGTCCATTGTGGACCGGGCCAGTTGGTGCGGTCTCGCTTGGTCCAGCATAACGGAGGCCAGCGTAGGGGTCGGTTTGTCGCTGCTTGTATCAGATGAGGTGGTGTTGGGGGCCTGCTGCGTCCAAGATGGCAGCGTCCATGATCCCCATGTGGCTGGAGGCGTCCAAAATGGCTGCTGTTCCGGTGGTTCACACATGGCTGGGGAGGCCCAAGATGACGGCCCGCACGGCCCACATGCAGCGCTGCTGGGGTTCGGGGTGGCTTTGGCCCTGCAGACGCTGGCGTAGTGTCCCTTCTTCCCGCAGCCCGAGCAGATCGCATTTTTCACCGGGCAGCGCGCTCTGGGGTGTTTGGCCTGGCCACAGAAGTAGCATTTCTGGCCTTGGGACACTGCTGCGGTAGTTGGGCCGTTGCTGGGATGTGGCTGGGGTGGCACGGCGCTATGAGACGGTCCTACCGTGTCCCAGGCTGTCATTCCCCGCGGCGTCCACGGTGCAGAGGAGTAGGCATCCATGCCCCGGTAGGCTGCATCCAATGATAGTGCGAGTTCAGAGGCCTTGTTGAGGTCGAGGTCACTCTGCTCCAACAGTCGCTGTTGGGTGTAATTGGACCTGTGGCCTGCTACAAAAGCGTCCCGGATAAGTTCCTCTGTGTACACGGCGGCCTTTACATCCTTACAACCACAGGCCCGGCCAAGCACAGACAGTGCCTGAAGGTATTCCTCGGTCGATTCCCCAGGTTGTTGTTTACGACTCCCCAGGAGGTGCCTGGCGTACACCTCATTCACTGGGCGCGTGTACTGGTCCTTGAGGAGCTTGAGAGCAGCCGTGTACGAGGTCGCATCCTGGATGACCGAGTACGCTCGGTGGTTCACTTTGGAGGTCAGGACATCCAGTTTGTCCACATCCAATTTGACCGTTGCAGCGGAGGCGATCAGGAATCTTTCAAAGCACCTAAGCCAGTGAGCAAACTTGGTGGATGCGTCCGCCTCCCGATGGTCTAAGTCCAGGCATGCTGGTGTGAGGCTCTTCTCCATTATAAAAAAATCTTGGTAATAAAATTGATGCGCTATCAATTACTCAAAAGACTGAGGTTAAGCGAGTAACTAACAGGCTTTTATTAGCAAGAGAATGAAGGTGTGACTCGAGTGGTCGACCAGTCCAGAATACCGAGGGACTGTGGAGCAGTCACCTTTGTACCTGGACTCGTGGGAGGAGTCAGCCGAGGCATGTACAGACATGTACACAGTGGAATACAAACACCCACACAGGCAGGTATAACAGTGGTTTACCACAGTGAGTGTGTGTGAAAGTGTGCATGAGTGCATGAAAGTGAATGTGGGTGAAAGTGTGAGTGCATGAAATTGTGCAAATGTTTGTGAAAGTGAGTGTGAGTGTGTGAAATTGAGAGTGAGTGTGTGAAAGGGTGAGTGTGTGTGAAAGTGTGAGTGAGTGTGAAAGTGTGAGTGTGCATGTGAATGTGAGCATGAGTGTGTGAAAGTGTGCATGAGTGTGTGAAAGTGTGAGTGTGTGAGTGAAAGTGAGAGTGAGTGAAAGTGAGATTGTGCATGTGAGAAAGTGTGCATGAGCGTTTGAAAGTGAGTTTGTGTGAAAGTGTGCGTGAGTGTGTGAAAGTGAGTGTGTTTGAGTGTGTGTGCGAAAGTGTGAATGAGCGTGTGAAAGAGAGTGTGTTTGAAAGTGTTAGTGCATTTGTGAAAGTGTGAGTGACTGTGTGAAAGTGAGTGTGTGAAAGCGTGAGTGAGTGTGTGAAAGGGAGTGTGTGTGGAAGTGTGCATGAGTGTGTGAATGAGAGTGTGTGTGAAATGTGAGTGAGCGTGTGAAAGTGTGAGTGAGCGTGTGAAAGTGAGCGAGTGTGGAAATGTGAGTGAGTGTGTGAAAGTGAGTGAGAAAGTGTGCATGAGTGTGTGAATGTGAGTGTGTGTGGAAGTGTGAGTGAGTGTGTGAAAGTGTGAGTGTGTGAGAAAGTGTGAGTGAGCGTCTGAATGTGTCAGTGAGTGTATGAAAGTGAGTGTGTGTGAAAGTAAGTGGGTGTGATCGTGTGAATGCGTTTGATAGTGTGAATGTGTGAAAGTGTGAAGGAGCATGTGAAAGTGAGTGTGTGAAAGTGTGAGTGTGTGAAAGTGTGCATGAGTGTGTGAAAGTGAGTGTGAGTGTGAGAGTGTGAGTGAGTGTGTGAATGTGTGTGAGTGTTGAAAGTGTGAGTGAGTGTGTGAACGTGTGAGTGAGTGAAAGTGTGAGTGAGTGAAAGTGTGAGTGAGTGAAAGTGTGAGTGAGTGAAAGTGTGAGTGCATGTGTGAATGTGTGCATGAGTGTGTGAAAGTGAATGTGTGAAAGTGTGAGTGCACGAAAGTGTGAGTGAGTGTGTGAAAGGGTGAGTGTGTGTGAACATGTGGGTGTGTGTGTGTGTGAAGTGTGAGTGAGTGAAAGCATGCATGAGTGTTTGAAAGTGAGTTTGTGAGAAAGTGTGCATGCGTGTTTGAAAGTGAGTGTGTGTGAAAGTGTGAAGGAGTGTGTGAAAGAGAGTGTGAATGTGTGAGTGAGCATGTGAATGTGTGTGTGTGAAAGTGAGAGTGTGTGAAAGTGTGAGTGTTCATGTGAAAGTGTGCATGCGTGTTTGAAAGTGAGTTTGTGTGAAAGTGTGCATGAGTGTGAGAAAGTGTGCGTGTTTGAGTGTGTGCGAAAGTGTGAATGAGCGTGTGAAAGTGAGTGTGTTTGAAAGTGTTAGTGCATTTGTGAAAGCGTGAGTGAGTGTGTGAAAGGGAGTGTGTGTGGAAGTGTGCATGAGTGTGTGAAAGTGAGTGTGTGTGAAAGTGTGAGTGTGTGAAAGTGAGAGTGTGAAAGTGAGTGTGTGAAAGTGTGAGTGTGTGTGAAAGTGTGTGTGTGTGTGTGAGAAAGTGAGAGTGTGCATGTAAAAGTGTGTGTGAAAGTGTGCATGCATGTGTGAAAGTGTGAGTGTGAAAGACTGAATGGGTGTGTGAAAGTGTGAGTGAGTGTGAGAAAGTGTGCATGAGTGTGAGTGTATGTGAAAGTGAGTGTGAGAAAGTGTGAGTGTGTGAGTGAGTGTGTGAAAGAGAGTGTGTGAAAGTGTGAGTGTGTAAAAGACTGAATGGGTGTGTGAAAGTGTGAGTGAGTTAGGGAAAGAGAGTGAGTATGAAAGTGTGAGTGAGTGTGAAACAGTGAGTGTGTGTGAAAGGGTGAGTAAGTGAGTGTGTGAAAGTGTGAGTGAGCGTGTGAATGTGTGAGTGAGTGAGTGTGAAAGTGTGATTGTGCATGTGAAAGTGTATGTGTGAAGGTGTGCATGAGTGTGTGAAAGACTGAAGGGGTGTGTGAATGTGAGTGAGTGTGTGAAAGTGAGTGTGCGAAAGTGTGCATGAGTGTGTGAATGAGTGAAAGTGTGAGTGTGTGTGAAAGAGTGAGTGAGCATGTGAAAATGAGTGTGAAAGTGAGAGTGATGGTGTGAAAGTGAGTCTGTGAAAATAAGTGAGTGTGAATGTTTGAATGAGTGTAATAGTGTGAATGTGTGAAAATGTGAAGGAGCATGTGAAAGTGTGTGTGAGAAAGTGCATGATTGTGTGAAAGTGTGAGTGTGTGAAAGACTGAATGAGTGTGTGAAAGAGAGTGAGTGTGGAAGTGTGAGTGAGTGTGAAAGTGAATGTGTGAAAATGTGCATGAGTGTGTGAAAGTGAGTGTATGTGAAAGTGTGAGAGAGAGTGTGAAAGTGAGAGTGTGTGTGAAAGAGCGAGTGTGTGAAAAAGTGTGCATGAGTGTATGAAAGTGAGTGTGTGTGAAAGTGTGAGTGAGTGTGTGAAAGTGTGAGTGTGTGTGAAAGTGTGAGTGAGCATGTGGAAGTGAGTGTGAAAGTGTGAGTGATCATGTGAAAGTGAGGCTGTGTGAAAGTGTGAATGTATGTGAGAAAGTGTGAGTGACCACGTGAAAGTGTGCGTGGGTGTGTGAAAGTGAGTGTGTGTGTGTGAGTGAGTGTGAAAGTGAGTGTGTGAAAGCATGAGTGAATGTGTGAAAGGGAGTGTGTGAGAAAGTGCGCATGAGTGTGTGAAAGTGAGTGTGTGAAAGTGTGAGTGTGTGTGTGTGTATGAAAGTGTGAGTGAGTGTGTGAAAGTGAGAGTAATTGTGAGAATGTGTGGGTGAGTGTGTGAAAGTGAGTGTGTGTGAAAGTAAGTGAGTGTGAATGTATGAAAGTGTGAAGGAGCATGTGAAAGTGAGTGTGTGAAAGTGTGCGTGAGTGTGTGAAAGTGAGTATGAGAGAGAGTGTGAAAGTGTTAGTGCATTTGTGAAAGAGTGAGTGAGTGTGTGAAAGTGAGTGTGTAAAAGCATGAGTGAGTATGTGAAAGGGAGTGTGTGTGAAAGTGTGTGAGTGTGTGTGTGTGAAAGTGAGTGTGAAAGAGAGAGTGAGCATGTGAAAGTGTGTGTGTTGAAAGTGTGAGTGAGTGTGTGAACGTGTGAGTGTGTGAAATTGAGTGAGTGTGTGTGAAAGTGCGAGTGAGTGAAAGTGTGAGTGCATGTGTGAAAGTGTGCATGAGTGTGTGAAAGTGAATGTATGAAAGAGTGAGTGTGAAAGTGTGCATATGTTTGTGAAAGTGTGAGTTGGTGTGTGAAAGTGTGAGTGAGTGTGTGTGAAAGTGTGAGTGAGTGTGTGTGAAAGTGTGAGTGAGTGTGTGTGAAAGTGTGAGTGTGCATGTGAAAGTGTGCATGAGTGTGTGAAAATGTGTGTGAGTGAGTGTGTGTGAAAGTGTTAGTGCATTTGTGAAAGTGTGAGTGAGTGTGTGAAGAAGGGTACATGAGTGTGTGAAAGTGAGTGTGTGTGAAAGTGTGAATGTATGTGTGAAAGTGTGAGTGAGTGTGTGAAAGTGAGTGTGAAAGTGTGAGTGAGTGAGTGAGTGAGTGTGAAAGTGTGAGTGTGTGAGTGAGTGTTTGATAGAGTGTGTGTGGAAGTGTGAGTGTACATGTGAAAGTGTGTGCGTGAAAGTGTGCATGAGTGTGAGTGAAAGTGTGAGTGCATGTGTGAAAGAGTGCATGAGTGTGTGAAAGTGAATGTGTGTGAAAGTGTGAGTGCATGAACGTGTGCGTATGTTTGTGAAAGTGAGTGTGTGTGTGAAAGAGAGTGAGTTTGTGAAAGTGAGTGTGTGTGAAAGCGTGAGTGAGCATGTGAAAGTGAGTGTGTGTGAAAGTGTGCATGAGTGTGTGAAAGTGAGTGGGTGTGAAAGTGTGAGCGAGTGTGTGAATGTGAGTGTGTGTGAAAGTGAGAGTGAGTGAAAGTGTGTGTGTGTGTGTTAAAGTGTGAGTGAGCGTGTGAAAGTGTGAGTGAGCGTGTGAATGTGTGAGTGAGTGTGTGAAAGTGAGTGTGTGAAAGTAAGTGAGTGTGAGTGTGTGAGAAGGTGTGAGTGTGTGAAAGTGTGAGTGTGTGAAAGTGTGAGTGTGCAAAAGTGTGCTTGAGTGTGAAGGTGTGAGTGTACGTGTGAAAGTGTGAGTGTGTGTGAAAGTGTGAGTGTGCATGTGAAAGTGTGCATGAGTGTGTGAAAATGTGTGTGAGTGAGTGTGTGTGAAAGTGTTAGTGCATTTGTGAAAGTGTGAGTGAGTGTGAAGAAGGGTACATGAGTGTGTGAAAGTGAGTGTGTGAGAAAGTGTGAATGTATGTGTGAAAGTGTGAGTGAGTGTGTGAAAGTGAGTGTGAAAGTGTGAGTGAGTGAGTGAGTGAGTGTGAAAGTGTGAGTGTGTGAGTGGGTGTTTGATAGAGTGTGTGTGGAAGTGTGAGTGTACATGTGAAAGTGTGTGCGTGAAAGTGTGCATGAGTGTGAGTGAAAGTGTGAGTGCATGTGTGAAAGAGTGCATGAGTGTGTGAAAGTGAATGTGTGTGAAAGTGTGAGTGCATGAACGTGTGCGTATGTTTGTGAAAGTGAGTGTGAGTGTGTGAAAGAGAGTGAGTTTGTGAAAGTGAGTGTGTGTGAAAGCGTGAGTGAGCATGTGAAAGAGAGTGAGTGTGAAAGCATGAGTGAGCATGTGAAAGTGAGTGTGTGTGAAAGTGTGCATGAGTGTGTGAAAGTGAGTGGGTGTGAAAGTGTGAGCGAGTGTGTGAATGTGAGTGTGTGTGAAAGTGAGAGTGAGTGAAAGTGTGTGTGTGTGTGTTAAAGTGTGAGTGAGCGTGTGAAAGTGTGAGTGAGCATGTGAAAGTGTGAGTGAGCGTGTGAATGTGTGAGTGAGTGTGTGAAAGTGAGTGTGTGTGAAAGTAAGTGAGTGTGAGTGTGTGAGAAGGTGTGAGTGTGTGAAAGTGTGAGTGTGCAAAAGTGTGCTTGAGTGTGTGAAGGTGTGAGTGTACGTGTGAAAGTGTGAGTGTGTGTGAAAGTGCGAGTGTGCATGTGAAAGTGTGAGTGAATGTGTGGAAGTGAGTGTGTGTGAATGTGTGCATGAGTGTGTGAAAGTGTGAGTGAGCATGTGAAAGTGAGTGTGTGTGAAAGTGTGCGTGCATTTGTGAAAGTGTGAGTGTGTGAAAGTGAGTTTGAGTGTATAAGTGTGAGTGTGTGAAAGTGTGAGTGTGTGAAAGCGTGAGTGAGTGTGTGAACGTGCGTGAGTGTGTGAATGTAAGTGTGTGTGAAAGTGTGCACAAGTGTGTGAAAGTGCACAAGTGAGTGAAAGTGAGTTTGTGCGAAAGTTTGAGTGAGTGTGTGAAAATGTGCATGTGTGTGAAAGTGAGAGTGTGAGAAAGTGTGCGTGAGTGTGTGAAAGTGTGAGTGAGTGTGAAAGAGTGAGTGTGAAAGTGAGTGAGAAAGCGTGCAAGTGTGTGAAAGTGATTGTATGTGAAAGTGTGCGTGAAAGTGTGCATGAGTGTGTGAAAGTGTGAGTGAGTGTGAGAAAGTGTGAGTGTGTATGAAAGTGAGAGAGAGTGTGAAAGCGTGAGTGTGTGAAAGTGAGTGAGCATGTGAAAGTGAGTGTGAAATTGAGAATGTGTGAAAGTGTGAGTGTGTGTGAAAGTGTGAGTAATTGAAAGTGTGAGTGAGCGTGTGAATGTGTGAGCGTGTGTGTGAAAGAGAGTGTGTGTGAAAGTAAGTGAGTGTGAATATGTGAAAGAGTGTGATAGTGTGATAGTGTGAATGTGTGAAAGTGTGAAGGAGCATGTGAAAGTGTGAGCGTGTGAAAGTGTGTGAGTGTGTGAAAGTGCGTGAGTGTATGAAGGTGTGAGTGTAAAAGTGTGAGTGTGTGTGAAAGTGTGAGTGTGTGAAAGTGTGCATGAGTGTGTGAATGTGAGTGTGTGTGAAAGTATGAGTGAGTGTGTGAAAGAGTGAGTGTGTGAAAGTGTGTGTGAAAAAGTGTGCATGAGTGTATGAAAGTGAGTGTGCATGAAAGTGAGAGTGAGTGTGAAAGTATGAGTGTGTGTGAAAGTGTGAGT
Organism: Somniosus microcephalus; assembly: GCF_052327205.1. Taxonomy (NCBI): domain Eukaryota; kingdom Metazoa; phylum Chordata; class Chondrichthyes; order Squaliformes; family Somniosidae; genus Somniosus; species Somniosus microcephalus. The sequence goes on from NC_141005.1 coordinate 73,688,233, forward strand.
GAGCATGTGAAAGTGAGTGTGAAAGTGAGTGATCATGTGAAAGTGAGGCTGTGTGAAAGTGTGAATGTGTGTGTGAAAGTGTGAGTGAGCATGTGAATATGTGAGTGTGTGTGAAAGTGTGTGTGTGACAGTGAGTGTGTGAAAGTGTGAGTGTGTGAACGTGTGCAAGAGAGTGTGAAAGTGTGCATGAGTGTGTGAAAGTGATTGTGTGAGAGTGTGTGTGAAAGTGTTAGTGCATTTGTGAAAGTGAGAGTGAGTGTGAAAGTGAGTGTGTGAAAGCATGAGTGAGTGTGTGAAAGGGAGTGTGTGAGAAAGTGTGAGTGAGTGTGTGAGTGAGCATGTGAATGTGTGTGTGTTGAAAGTGTGAGTGAGTGTGTGAACGTGTGAGTGTGTGAAAGTGCGAGTGAGTGAAAGTGTGAGTGCAGGTGCGAAAGTGTGCATGAGTGCGTGAAAGTGAATGTATGAAAGTGTGAGTGCATGAAAGTGTGCGTATGTTTGTGAAAGTGTGAGTGGGTGTGTGAAAGGGTGAGTGTGTGTAAAAGTGTGAGTGGGTGTGTGTGAAATTGAGTGTGTGTGTATGTGAAAGTGTGCATGAGTGTTTGAAAGTGAGTTTGTGTGAAAGTGCGCATGAGTGTGTGAAAGTGTGAGTGAGTGTGTGAAAGTGTGAGTGTGTGAAAGAGAGTGAGTTTGTGAAAGTGAGTGTGTGTGAAAGCGTGAGTGAGCATGTGAAAGTGAGTGTGTGTGAAAGTGTGCATGAGTGTGTGAAAGTGAGTGGGTGTGAAAGTGTGAGCGAGTGTGTGAATGTGAGTGTGTGTGAAAGTGAGAGTGAGTGAAAGTGTGTGTGTGTGTGTTAAAGTGTGAGTGAGCGTGTGAAAGTGTGAGTGAGCGTGTGAATGTGTGAGTGAGTGTGTGAAAGTAAGTGAGTGTGAGTGTGTGAGAAGGTGTGAGTGTGTGAAAGTGTGAGTGTGTGAAAGTGTGAGTGTGCAAAAGTGTGCTTGAGTGTGAAGGTGTGAGTGTACGTGTGAAAGTGTGAGTGTGTGTGAAAGTGCGAGTGTGCATGTGAAAGTGTGCATGAGTGTGTGAAAATGTGTGTGAGTGAGTGTGTGTGAAAGTGTTAGTGCATTTGTGAAAGTGTGAGTGAGTGTGAAGAAGGGTACATGAGTGTGTGAAAGTGAGTGTGTGAGAAAGTGTGAATGTATGTGTGAAAGTGTGAGTGAGTGTGTGAAAGTGAGTGTGAAAGTGTGAGTGAGTGAGTGAGTGAGTGTGAAAGTGTGAGTGTGTGAGTGGGTGTTTGATAGAGTGTGTGTGGAAGTGTGAGTGTACATGTGAAAGTGTGTGCGTGAAAGTGTGCATGAGTGTGAGTGAAAGTGTGAGTGCATGTGTGAAAGAGTGCATGAGTGTGTGAAAGTGAATGTGTGTGAAAGTGTGAGTGCATGAACGTGTGCGTATGTTTGTGAAAGTGAGTGTGAGTGTGTGAAAGAGAGTGAGTTTGTGAAAGTGAGTGTGTGTGAAAGCGTGAGTGAGCATGTGAAAGAGAGTGAGTGTGAAAGCATGAGTGAGCATGTGAAAGTGAGTGTGTGTGAAAGTGTGCATGAGTGTGTGAAAGTGAGTGGGTGTGAAAGTGTGAGCGAGTGTGTGAATGTGAGTGTGTGTGAAAGTGAGAGTGAGTGAAAGTGTGTGTGTGTGTGTTAAAGTGTGAGTGAGCGTGTGAAAGTGTGAGTGAGCATGTGAAAGTGTGAGTGAGCGTGTGAATGTGTGAGTGAGTGTGTGAAAGTGAGTGTGTGTGAAAGTAAGTGAGTGTGAGTGTGTGAGAAGGTGTGAGTGTGTGAAAGTGTGAGTGTGCAAAAGTGTGCTTGAGTGTGTGAAGGTGTGAGTGTACGTGTGAAAGTGTGAGTGTGTGTGAAAGTGCGAGTGTGCATGTGAAAGTGTGAGTGAATGTGTGGAAGTGAGTGTGTGTGAATGTGTGCATGAGTGTGTGAAAGTGTGAGTGAGCATGTGAAAGTGAGTGTGTGTGAAAGTGTGCGTGCATTTGTGAAAGTGTGAGTGTGTGAAAGTGAGTTTGAGTGTATAAGTGTGAGTGTGTGAAAGTGTGAGTGTGTGAAAGCGTGAGTGAGTGTGTGAACGTGCGTGAGTGTGTGAATGTAAGTGTGTGTGAAAGTGTGCACAAGTGTGTGAAAGTGCACAAGTGAGTGAAAGTGAGTTTGTGCGAAAGTTTGAGTGAGTGTGTGAAAATGTGCATGTGTGTGAAAGTGAGAGTGTGAGAAAGTGTGCGTGAGTGTGTGAAAGTGTGAGTGAGTGTGAAAGAGTGAGTGTGAAAGTGAGTGAGAAAGCGTGCGAGTGTGTGAAAGTGATTGTATGTGAAAGTGTGCGTGAAAGTGTGCATGAGTGTGTGAAAGTGTGAGTGAGTGTGAGAAAGTGTGAGTGTGTATGAAAGTGAGAGAGAGTGTGAAAGCGTGAGTGTGTGAAAGTGAGTGAGCATGTGAAAGTGAGTGTGAAATTGAGAATGTGTGAAAGTGTGAGTGTGTGTGAAAGTGTGAGTAATTGAACGTGTGAGTGAGCGTGTGAATGTGTGAGCGTGTGTGTGAAAGAGAGTGTGTGTGAAAGTAAGTGAGTGTGAATATGTGAAAGAGTGTGATAGTGTGATAGTGTGAATGTGTGAAAGTGTGAAGGAGCATGTGAAAGTGTGAGCGTGTGAAAGTGTGTGAGTGTGTGAAAGTGCGTGAGTGTATGAAGGTGTGAGTGTAAAAGTGTGAGTGTGTGTGAAAGTGTGAGTGTGTGAAAGTGTGCATGAGTGTGTGAATGTGAGTGTGTGTGAAAGTATGAGTGAGTGTGTGAAAGAGTGAGTGTGTGAAAGTGTGTGTGAAAAAGTGTGCATGAGTGTATGAAAGTGAGTGTGCATGAAAGTGAGAGTGAGTGTGAAAGTATGAGTGTGTGTGAAAGTGTGAGTGAGCATGTGAAAGTGAGTGTGAAAGTGAGTGATCATGTGAAAGTGAGGCTGTGTGAAAGTGTGAATGTGTGTGTGAAAGTGTGAGTGAGCATGTGAATATGTGAGTGTGTGTGAAAGTGTGTGTGTGACAGTGAGTGTGTGAAAGTGTGAGTGTGTGAACGTGTGCAAGAGAGTGTGAAAGTGTGCATGAGTGTGTGAAAGTGATTGTGTGAGAGTGTGTGTGAAAGTGTTAGTGCATTTGTGAAAGTGAGAGTGAGTGTGAAAGTGAGTGTGTGAAAGCATGAGTGAGTGTGTGAAAGGGAGTGTGTGAGAAAGTGTGAGTGAGTGTGTGAGTGAGCATGTGAATGTGTGTGTGTTGAAAGTGTGAGTGAGTGTGTGAACGTGTGAGTGTGTGAAAGTGCGAGTGAGTGAAAGTGTGAGTGCAGGTGCGAAAGTGTGCATGAGTGCGTGAAAGTGAATGTATGAAAGTGTGAGTGCATGAAAGTGTGCGTATGTTTGTGAAAGTGTGAGTGGGTGTGTGAAAGGGTGAGTGTGTGTAAAAGTGTGAGTGGGTGTGTGTGAAATTGAGTGTGTGTGTATGTGAAAGTGTGCATGAGTGTTTGAAAGTGAGTTTGTGTGAAAGTGCGCATGAGTGTGTGAAAGTGTGAGTGAGTGTGTGAAAGTGTGAGTGTGTGAAAGAGAGTGAGTTTGTGAAAGTGAGTGTGTGTGAAAGCGTGAGTGAGCATGTGAAAGTGAGTGTGTGTGAAAGTGTGCATGAGTGTGTGAAAGTGAGTGGGTGTGAAAGTGTGAGCGAGTGTGTGAATGTGAGTGTGTGTGAAAGTGAGAGTGAGTGAAAGTGTGTGTGTGTGTGTTAAAGTGTGAGTGAGCGTGTGAAAGTGTGAGTGAGCGTGTGAATGTGTGAGTGAGTGTGTGAAAGTAAGTGAGTGTGAGTGTGTGAGAAGGTGTGAGTGTGTGAAAGTGTGAGTGTGTGAAAGTGTGAGTGTGCAAAAGTGTGCTTGAGTGTGAAGGTGTGAGTGTACGTGTGAAAGTGTGAGTGTGTGTGAAAGTGCGAGTGTGCATGTGAAAGTGTGCATGAGTGTGTGAAAATGTGTGTGAGTGAGTGTGTGTGAAAGTGTTAGTGCATTTGTGAAAGTGTGAGTGAGTGTGAAGAAGGGTACATGAGTGTGTGAAAGTGAGTGTGTGAGAAAGTGTGAATGTATGTGTGAAAGTGTGAGTGAGTGTGTGAAAGTGAGTGTGAAAGTGTGAGTGAGTGAGTGAGTGAGTGTGAAAGTGTGAGTGTGTGAGTGGGTGTTTGATAGAGTGTGTGTGGAAGTGTGAGTGTACATGTGAAAGTGTGTGCGTGAAAGTGTGCATGAGTGTGAGTGAAAGTGTGAGTGCATGTGTGAAAGAGTGCATGAGTGTGTGAAAGTGAATGTGTGTGAAAGTGTGAGTGCATGAACGTGTGCGTATGTTTGTGAAAGTGAGTGTGAGTGTGTGAAAGAGAGTGAGTTTGTGAAAGTGAGTGTGTGTGAAAGCGTGAGTGAGCATGTGAAAGAGAGTGAGTGTGAAAGCATGAGTGAGCATGTGAAAGTGAGTGTGTGTGAAAGTGTGCATGAGTGTGTGAAAGTGAGTGGGTGTGAACGTGTGAGCGAGTGTGTGAATGTGAGTGTGTGTGAAAGTGAGAGTGAGTGAAAGTGTGTGTGTGTGTGTTAAAGTGTGAGTGAGCGTGTGAAAGTGTGAGTGAGCATGTGAAAGTGTGAGTGAGCGTGTGAATGTGTGAGTGAGTGTGTGAAAGTGAGTGTGTGTGAAAGTAAGTGAGTGTGAGTGTGTGAGAAGGTGTGAGTGTGTGAAAGTGTGAGTGTGCAAAAGTGTGCTTGAGTGTGTGAAGGTGTGAGTGTACGTGTGAAAGTGTGAGTGTGTGTGAAAGTGCGAGTGTGCATGTGAAAGTGTGAGTGAATGTGTGGAAGTGAGTGTGTGTGAATGTGTGCATGAGTGTGTGAAAGTGTGAGTGTCTGAAAGTGTGAGTGAGCATGTGAAAGTGAGTGTGTGTGAAAGTGTGCGTGCATTTGTGAAAGTGTGAGTGTGTGAAAGTGAGTTTGAGTGTATAAGTGTGAGTGTGTGAAAGTGTGAGTGTGTGAAAGCGTGAGTGAGTGTGTGAACGTGCGTGAGTGTGTGAATGTAAGTGTGTGTGAAAGTGTGCACAAGTGTGTGAAAGTGCACAAGTGAGTGAAAGTGAGTTTGTGCGAAAGTTTGAGTGAGTGTGTGAAAATGTGCATGTGTGTGAAAGTGAGAGTGTGAGAAAGTGTGCGTGAGTGTGTGAAAGTGTGAGTGAGTGTGAAAGAGTGAGTGTGAAAGTGAGTGAGAAAGCGTGCAAGTGTGTGAAAGTGATTGTATGTGAAAGTGTGCGTGAAAGTGTGCATGAGTGTGTGAAAGTGTGAGTGAGTGTGAGAAAGTGTGAGTGTGTATGAAAGTGAGAGAGAGTGTGAAAGCATGAGTGTGTGAAAGTGAGTGAGCATGTGAAAGTGAGTGTGAAATTGAGAATGTGTGAAAGTGTGAGTGTGTGTGAAAGTGTGAGTAATTGAAAGTGTGAGTGAGCGTGTGAATGTGTGAGCGTGTGTGTGAAAGAGAGTGTGTGTGAAAGTAAGTGAGTGTGAATATGTGAAAGAGTGTGATAGTGTGATAGTGTGAATGTGTGAAAGTGTGAAGGAGCATGTGAAAGTGTGAGCGTGTGAAAGTGTGTGAGTGTGTGAAAGTGCGTGAGTGTATGAAGGTGTGAGTGTAAAAGTGTGAGTGTGTGTGAAAGTGTGAGTGTGTGAAAGTGTGCATGAGTGTGTGAATGTGAGTGTGTGTGAAAGTATGAGTGAGTGTGTGAAAGAGTGAGTGTGTGAAAGTGTGTGTGAAAAAGTGTGCATGAGTGTATGAAAGTGAGTGTGCATGAAAGTGAGAGTGAGTGTGAAAGTATGAGTGTGTGTGAAAGTGTGAGTGAGCATGTGAAAGTGAGTGTGAAAGTGAGTGATCATGTGAAAGTGAGGCTGTGTGAAAGTGTGAATGTGTGTGTGAAAGTGTGAGTGAGCATGTGAATATGTGAGTGTGTGTGAAAGTGTGTGTGTGACAGTGAGTGTGTGAAAGTGTGAGTGTGTGAACGTGTGCAAGAGAGTGTGAAAGTGTGCATGAGTGTGTGAAAGTGATTGTGTGAGAGTGTGTGTGAAAGTGTTAGTGCATTTGTGAAAGTGAGAGTGAGTGTGAAAGTGAGTGTGTGAAAGCATGAGTGAGTGTGTGAAAGGGAGTGTGTGAGAAAGTGTGAGTGAGTGTGTGAGTGAGCATGTGAATGTGTGTGTGTTGAAAGTGTGAGTGAGTGTGTGAACGTGTGAGTGTGTGAAAGTGCGAGTGAGTGAAAGTGTGAGTGCAGGTGCGAAAGTGTGCATGAGTGTGTGAAAGTGAATGTATGAAAGTGTGAGTGCATGAAAGTGTGCGTATGTTTGTGAAAGTGTGAGTGGGTGTGTGAAAGGGTGAGTGTGTGTAAAAGTGTGAGTGGGTGTGTGTGAAATTGAGTGTGTGTATGTGAAAGTGTGCATGAGTGTTTGAAAGTGAGTTTGTGTGAAAGTGCGCATGCGTGTGTGAAAGTGTGAGTGAGTGTGTGAAAGTGTGAGTGTGTGAAAGTGTAAGAAGGTGAATGTGTTTGAGTGTGTGTGCGAAAGTGTGAATGAGCATGTGAAAGTGAGTGTGTGTGAAAGTGTGAGTAAGTGTGTGAAAGGGAGTGTGTGTGGAAGTGTGAATGTATGTGTGAAAGTGTGAGTGGGTGTGTGAAAGGGCATGTGAAAGTGAGTGAGTGTGAAAGTGAGAGTGAGTGTGTGAGTGTGTGAACATGTGAATGTGTGTGAAAGTGTGAGTGTGTATGAAAGTGTGAGTGAGTGTGAAAGTGTGTGTGAGTGAGCATGCCAAAGTGAATGTGAAAGTGTGAGTGAACGTGTGATAGTGTGAGTGTGTGTGAAAGCATGAGTGAGTGAAAGTGTGTGTGTGTGTGTGAAAGTGTGCATGTGTGAAAGTGTGAGTGTGTGAAAGCGTGAGTGAGCATGTGAAAGAGAGTGTGAAAGTGTGAGTAATTGTGTGAAAGTGAGTCTGTGTGAAAGTGGGAGTGAGTGTGTGAAAGTGTGAGTAATTGTGTGAATGTGTGGATGAGTGTGTGAAATTGAGTGCGTGTGAAAGAGAGTGTGAACGAGTGTGATAGTGTGAAAGTGTGAAGGAGCATGTGAAAGTGAGTGTGAAAGTGTGTGAAAGTGCGCGTGAGTGTGTGAAAGTGAGTGAGCATGTGTGAGAAAGTGTAAGTGAGTGTGTGAAATTGTGAGTGTGAGAAAGTGTGCATGAGTGTGTGAAAGTGAGTGTGTGTGAAAGTGCGAGTGCGTGTGTGAAAGTGAGTGTGAGTGAGTGAGTAAGTGTGCGTGTGTGAAAGTGAGTGTGTGAAAGAGAGAGAGAGAGTGTAAGTGTGAGTGAGTGTTTGAAAGTGTGAGTGAGTGTGTGTGAAAGTGCGAGTGTGTGTGAGAAAGTGAGTGTGAGTGAGTGAGTAAGTGTGCGTGTGTGAAAGTGAGTGTGTGAAAGAGAGAGAGAGAGAGTGTAAGTGTGAGTGAGTGTTTGAAAGTGTGAGTGAGCGTGTGAATGTGTGAGTGAGTGTGTGAAAGTGAGTTTGTGAGAAAATGAGTGTGAATGTTTGAATGAGTAATAGTTTGAATGTGTGAAAGTGTGAAGGAGCATGTGAAAGTGTGTGTGTGAAAGTGCATGAGTGTGTGAAAGTGTGAGTGTGTGAAAGACTGAATGTGTGTGTGAAAGTGTGAGTGAGCGTGTGAAAGAGAGAGTGAGTGTGGAAGTGTGAGAGAGTGTGAGAAAGTGAGCATGCAAAAGTGTGCATGAGTGTGTGAATGTGAGTGTGTGAAAGTATGAGTGAGTGTGAGAAAGTGTGAGTGAGTGAAAGTGTGAGTGTGTGTGTGAAAATGTGCATGAGTGTGTGAAAGTGAGTGTATGTGAAAGTGTGAGTGAGTGTGTGAAAGAGAGTGCAATTGTGTGAATGTGTGGGTGAGTGTGTGAAAGTGAGTGTGTGTGAAAGTAAGTGAGTGAACGTGTGATAGTGTGAATGTGTGAAAGTGTGAAGGAGCATGTGAAAGTGGGTGTGTGAAAGTGAGTGGGTGTGTGAAAGTGTAAGTGAGTGTGAAATTGTGAGTGAGTGTGTGAAAGTGAGTGTGTGAAAGTGTGAGCATATGTGTGAAAGTGAGCGTGAGTGTGCGTGTGCATGTGAAAGTGTGAGTGAGAGTGTGTGAGTGAAAGTGAGTGTGCAAGTGCGCGTGAGTGTGTAAATGTGAGTGTGAAAGTGTGCATGAGTGTGTGAAAGTGAGTGTGTGTGAAAGTGTGAGTGCATGAAAGTGTGCGTATGTTTGTGAAAGCGAGTGAGTGTGAAAGCGTGAGTGAGTGTGTGAAAGTGTGAGCGAGTGTGAAAGTGTGAGTGTGCGTGAAAGTGTGAGTGAGCATGTGAAAGTGAGTGTGAAAGGGTGAGTGATCATGTGAAAGTGAGGCTGTGTGAAAGTGTGAGAAAGTGTGAGTGAGCATGTGAAAGTGTGAGAGTGTGAGAAAGAGAGTGTGTGAACGTGTGCGTGAGTGTGTGAAAGTGAGTATGTGAGAGTGTGTGTGAAAGTGTTAGTGCATTTGTGAAAGTGTGGGTGTGTGTGAAAGTGAGTGTGTAAAAGCATGAGTGAGTATGTGAAAGGGAGTGTGTGTGAAAGTGTGAGTGAGTGTCTGTGAAAGTGTGAGTGAGTGTGTGTGAAAGTGTGAGCGTGAGTGTGTGAAAGTGAGTGAGCATGTGAAAGTGAGTGTGAAATTGAGAATGTGTGAAAGTGTGAGTGTGTGTGAAAGTGTGAGTAATTGAAAGTGTGAGTGAGCGTGTGAATGTGTGAGCGTGTGTGTGAAAGAGAGTGTGTGTGAAAGTAAGTGAGTGTGAATATGTGAAAGAGTGTGATAGTGTGATAGTGTGAATGTGTGAAAGTGTGAAGGAGCATGTGAAAGTGTGAGCGTGTGAAAGTGTGTGAGTGTGTGAAAGTGCGTGAGTGTATGAAGGTGTGAGTGTAAAAGTGTGAGTGTGTGTGAAAGTGTGAGTGTGTGAAAGTGTGCATGAGTGTGTGAATGTGAGTGTGTGTGAAAGTATGAGTGAGTGTGTGAAAGAGTGAGTGTGTGAAAGTGTGTGTGAAAAAGTGTGCATGAGTGTATGAAAGTGAGTGTGCATGAAAGTGAGAGTGAGTGTGAAAGTATGAGTGTGTGTGAAAGTGTGAGTGAGCATGTGAAAGTGAGTGTGAAAGTGAGTGATCATGTGAAAGTGAGGCTGTGTGAAAGTGTGAATGTGTGTGTGAAAGTGTGAGTGAGCATGTGAATATGTGAGTGTGTGTGAAAGTGTGTGTGTGACAGTGAGTGTGTGAAAGTGTGAGTGTGTGAACGTGTGCAAGAGAGTGTGAAAGTGTGCATGAGTGTGTGAAAGTGATTGTGTGAGAGTGTGTGTGAAAGTGTTAGTGCATTTGTGAAAGTGAGAGTGAGTGTGAAAGTGAGTGTGTGAAAGCATGAGTGAGTGTGTGAAAGGGAGTGTGTGAGAAAGTGTGAGTGAGTGTGTGAGTGAGCATGTGAATGTGTGTGTGTTGAAAGTGTGAGTGAGTGTGTGAACGTGTGAGTGTGTGAAAGTGCGAGTGAGTGAAAGTGTGAGTGCAGGTGCGAAAGTGTGCATGAGTGTGTGAAAGTGAATGTATGAAAGTGTGAGTGCATGAAAGTGTGCGTATGTTTGTGAAAGTGTGAGTGGGTGTGTGAAAGGGTGAGTGTGTGTAAAAGTGTGAGTGGGTGTGTGTGAAATTGAGTGTGTGTGTATGTGAAAGTGTGCATGAGTGTTTGAAAGTGAGTTTGTGTGAAAGTGCGCATGAGTGTGTGAAAGTGTGAGTGAGTGTGTGAAAGTGTGAGTGTGTGAAAGAGAGTGAGTTTGTGAAAGTGAGTGTGTGTGAAAGCGTGAGTGAGCATGTGAAAGTGAGTGTGTGTGAAAGTGTGCATGAGTGTGTGAAAGTGAGTGGGTGTGAAAGTGTGAGCGAGTGTGTGAATGTGAGTGTGTGTGAAAGTGAGAGTGAGTGAAAGTGTGTGTGTGTGTGTTAAAGTGTGAGTGAGCGTGTGAAAGTGTGAGTGAGCGTGTGAATGTGTGAGTGAGTGTGTGAAAGTAAGTGAGTGTGAGTGTGTGAGAAGGTGTGAGTGTGTGAAAGTGTGAGTGTGTGAAAGTGTGAGTGTGCAAAAGTGTGCTTGAGTGTGAAGGTGTGAGTGTACGTGTGAAAGTGTGAGTGTGTGTGAAAGTGCGAGTGTGCATGTGAAAGTGTGCATGAGTGTGTGAAAATGTGTGTGAGTGAGTGTGTGTGAAAGTGTTAGTGCATTTGTGAAAGTGTGAGTGAGTGTGAAGAAGGGTACATGAGTGTGTGAAAGTGAGTGTGTGAGAAAGTGTGAATGTATGTGTGAAAGTGTGAGTGAGTGTGTGAAAGTGAGTGTGAAAGTGTGAGTGAGTGAGTGAGTGAGTGTGAAAGTGTGAGTGTGTGAGTGGGTGTTTGATAGAGTGTGTGTGGAAGTGTGAGTGTACATGTGAAAGTGTGTGCGTGAAAGTGTGCATGAGTGTGAGTGAAAGTGTGAGTGCATGTGTGAAAGAGTGCATGAGTGTGTGAAAGTGAATGTGTGTGAAAGTGTGAGTGCATGAACGTGTGCGTATGTTTGTGAAAGTGAGTGTGAGTGTGTGAAAGAGAGTGAGTTTGTGAAAGTGAGTGTGTGTGAAAGCGTGAGTGAGCATGTGAAAGAGAGTGAGTGTGAAAGCATGAGTGAGCATGTGAAAGTGAGTGTGTGTGAAAGTGTGCATGAGTGTGTGAAAGTGAGTGGGTGTGAAAGTGTGAGCGAGTGTGTGAATGTGAGTGTGTGTGAAAGTGAGAGTGAGTGAAAGTGTGTGTGTGTGTTAAAGTGTGAGTGAGCGTGTGAAAGTGTGAGTGAGCGTGTGAATGTGTGAGTGAGTGTGTGAAAGTGAGTGTGTGTGAAAGTAAGTGAGTGTGAGTGTGTGAGAAGGTGTGAGTGTGTGAAAGTGTGAGTGTGTGAAAGTGTGAGTGTGCAAAAGTGTGCTTGAGTGTGTGAAGGTGTGAGTGTACGTGTGAAAGTGTGAGTGTGTGTGAAAGTGCGAGTGTGCATGTGAAAGTGTGAGTGAATGTGTGGAAGTGAGTGTGTGTGAATGTGTGCATGAGTGTGTGAAAGTGTGAGTGTCTGAAAGTGTGAGTGAGCATGTGAAAGTGAGTGTGTGTGAAAGTGTGCGTGCATTTGTGAAAGTGTGAGTGTGTGAAAGTGAGTTTGAGTGTATAAGTGTGAGTGTGTGAAAGTGTGAGTGTGTGAAAGCGTGAGTGAGTGTGTGAACGTGCGTGAGTGTGTGAATGTAAGTGTGTGTGAAAGTGTGCACAAGTGTGTGAAAGTGCACAAGTGAGTGAAAGTGAGTTTGTGCGAAAGTTTGAGTGAGTGTGTGAAAATGTGCATGTGTGTGAAAGTGAGAGTGTGAGAAAGTGTGCGTGAGTGTGTGAAAGTGTGAGTGAGTGTGAAAGAGTGAGTGTGAAAGTGAGTGAGAAAGCGTGCAAGTGTGTGAAAGTGATTGTATGTGAAAGTGTGCGTGAAAGTGTGCATGAGTGTGTGAAAGTGTGAGTGAGTGTGAGAAAGTGTGAGTGTGTATGAAAGTGAGAGAGAGTGTGAAAGCGTGAGTGTGTGAAAGTGAGTGAGCATGTGAAAGTGAGTGTGAAATTGAGAATGTGTGAAAGTGTGAGTGTGTGTGAAAGTGTGAGTAATTGAAAGTGTGAGTGAGCGTGTGAATGTGTGAGCGTGTGTGTGAAAGAGAGTGTGTGTGAAAGTAAGTGAGTGTGAATATGTGAAAGAGTGTGATAGTGTGATAGTGTGAATGTGTGAAAGTGTGAAGGAGCATGTGAAAGTGTGAGCGTGTGAAAGTGTGTGAGTGTGTGAAAGTGCGTGAGTGTATGAAGGTGTGAGTGTAAAAGTGTGAGTGTGTGTGAAAGTGTGAGTGTGTGAAAGTGTGCATGAGTGTGTGAATGTGAGTGTGTGTGAAAGTATGAGTGAGTGTGTGAAAGAGTGAGTGTGTGAAAGTGTGTGTGAAAAAGTGTGCATGAGTGTATGAAAGTGAGTGTGCATGAAAGTGAGAGTGAGTGTGAAAGTATGAGTGTGTGTGAAAGTGTGAGTGAGCATGTGAAAGTGAGTGTGAAAGTGAGTGATCATGTGAAAGTGAGGCTGTGTGAAAGTGTGAATGTGTGTGTGAAAGTGTGAGTGAGCATGTGAATATGTGAGTGTGTGTGAAAGTGTGTGTGTGACAGTGAGTGTGTGAAAGTGTGAGTGTGTGAACGTGTGCAAGAGAGTGTGAAAGTGTGCATGAGTGTGTGAAAGTGATTGTGTGAGAGTGTGTGTGAAAGTGTTAGTGCATTTGTGAAAGTGAGAGTGAGTGTGAAAGTGAGTGTGTGAAAGCATGAGTGAGTGTGTGAAAGGGAGTGTGTGAGAAAGTGTGAGTGAGTGTGTGAGTGAGCATGTGAATGTGTGTGTGTTGAAAGTGTGAGTGAGTGTGTGAACGTGTGAGTGTGTGAAAGTGCGAGTGAGTGAAAGTGTGAGTGCAGGTGCGAAAGTGTGCATGAGTGCGTGAAAGTGAATGTATGAAAGTGTGAGTGCATGAAAGTGTGCGTATGTTTGTGAAAGTGTGAGTGGGTGTGTGAAAGGGTGAGTGTGTGTAAAAGTGTGAGTGGGTGTGTGTGAAATTGAGTGTGTGTGTATGTGAAAGTGTGCATGAGTGTTTGAAAGTGAGTTTGTGTGAAAGTGCGCATGAGTGTGTGAAAGTGTGAGTGAGTGTGTGAAAGTGTGAGTGTGTGAAAGAGAGTGAGTTTGTGAAAGTGAGTGTGTGTGAAAGCGTGAGTGAGCATGTGAAAGTGAGTGTGTGTGAAAGTGTGCATGAGTGTGTGAAAGTGAGTGGGTGTGAAAGTGTGAGCGAGTGTGTGAATGTGAGTGTGTGTGAAAGTGAGAGTGAGTGAAAGTGTGTGTGTGTGTGTTAAAGTGTGAGTGAGCGTGTGAAAGTGTGAGTGAGCGTGTGAATGTGTGAGTGAGTGTGTGAAAGTGAGTGTGTGAAAGTAAGTGAGTGTGAGTGTGTGAGAAGGTGTGAGTGTGTGAAAGTGTGAGTGTGTGAAAGTGTGAGTGTGCAAAAGTGTGCTTGAGTGTGAAGGTGTGAGTGTACGTGTGAAAGTGTGAGTGTGTGTGAAAGTGCGAGTGTGCATGTGAAAGTGTGCATGAGTGTGTGAAAATGTGTGTGAGTGAGTGTGTGTGAAAGTGTTAGTGCATTTGTGAAAGTGTGAGTGAGTGTGAAGAAGGGTACATGAGTGTGTGAAAGTGAGTGTGTGAGAAAGTGTGAATGTATGTGTGAAAGTGTGAGTGAGTGTGTGAAAGTGAGTGTGAAAGTGTGAGTGAGTGAGTGAGTGAGTGTGAAAGTGTGAGTGTGTGAGTGGGTGTTTGATAGAGTGTGTGGAAGTGTGAGTGTACATGTGAAAGTGTGTGCGTGAAAGTGTGCATGAGTGTGAGTGAAAGTGTGAGTGCATGTGTGAAAGAGTGCATGAGTGTGTGAAAGTGAATGTGTGTGAAAGTGTGAGTGCATGAACGTGTGCGTATGTTTGTGAAAGTGAGTGTGAGTGTGTGAAAGAGAGTGAGTTTGTGAAAGTGAGTGTGTGTGAAAGCGTGAGTGAGCATGTGAAAGAGAGTGAGTGTGAAAGCATGAGTGAGCATGTGAAAGTGAGTGTGTGTGAAAGTGTGCATGAGTGTGTGAAAGTGAGTGGGTGTGAAAGTGTGAGCGAGTGTGTGAATGTGAGTGTGTGTGAAAGTGAGAGTGAGTGAAAGTGTGTGTGTGTGTGTTAAAGTGTGAGTGAGCGTGTGAAAGTGTGAGTGAGCATGTGAAAGTGTGAGTGAGCGTGTGAATGTGTGAGTGAGTGTGTGAAAGTGAGTGTGTGTGAAAGTAAGTGAGTGTGAGTGTGTGAGAAGGTGTGAGTGTGTGAAAGTGTGAGTGTGCAAAAGTGTGCTTGAGTGTGTGAAGGTGTGAGTGTACGTGTGAAAGTGTGAGTGTGTGTGAAAGTGCGAGTGTGCATGTGAAAGTGTGAGTGAATGTGTGGAAGTGAGTGTGTGTGAATGTGTGCATGAGTGTGTGAAAGTGTGAGTGTCTGAAAGTGTGAGTGAGCATGTGAAAGTGAGTGTGTGTGAAAGTGTGCGTGCATTTGTGAAAGTGTGAGTGTGTGAAAGTGAGTTTGAGTGTATAAGTGTGAGTGTGTGAAAGTGTGAGTGTGTGAAAGCGTGAGTGAGTGTGTGAACGTGCGTGAGTGTGTGAATGTAAGTGTGTGTGAAAGTGTGCACAAGTGTGTGAAAGTGCACAAGTGAGTGAAAGTGAGTTTGTGCGAAAGTTTGAGTGAGTGTGTGAAAATGTGCATGTGTGTGAAAGTGAGAGTGTGAGAAAGTGTGCGTGAGTGTGTGAAAGTGTGAGTGAGTGTGAAAGAGTGAGTGTGAAAGTGAGTGAGAAAGCGTGCGAGTGTGTGAAAGTGATTGTATGTGAAAGTGTGCGTGAAAGTGTGCATGAGTGTGTGAAAGTGTGAGTGAGTGTGAGAAAGTGTGAGTGTGTATGAAAGTGAGAGAGAGTGTGAAAGCGTGAGTGTGTGAAAGTGAGTGAGCATGTGAAAGTGAGTGTGAAATTGAGAATGTGTGAAAGTGTGAGTGTGTGTGAAAGTGTGAGTAATTGAAAGTGTGAGTGAGCGTGTGAATGTGTGAGCGTGTGTGTGAAAGAGAGTGTGTGTGAAAGTAAGTGAGTGTGAATATGTGAAAGAGTGTGATAGTGTGATAGTGTGAATGTGTGAAAGTGTGAAGGAGCATGTGAAAGTGTGAGCGTGTGAAAGTGTGTGAGTGTGTGAAAGTGCGTGAGTGTATGAAGGTGTGAGTGTAAAAGTGTGAGTGTGTGTGAAAGTGTGAGTGTGTGAAAGTGTGCATGAGTGTGTGAATGTGAGTGTGTGTGAAAGTATGAGTGAGTGTGTGAAAGAGTGAGTGTGTGAAAGTGTGTGTGAAAAAGTGTGCATGAGTGTATGAAAGTGAGTGTGCATGAAAGTGAGAGTGAGTGTGAAAGTATGAGTGTGTGTGAAAGTGTGAGTGAGCATGTGAAAGTGAGTGTGAAAGTGAGTGATCATGTGAAAGTGAGGCTGTGTGAAAGTGTGAATGTGTGTGTGAAAGTGTGAGTGAGCATGTGAATATGTGAGTGTGTGTGAAAGTGTGTGTGTGACAGTGAGTGTGTGAAAGTGTGAGTGTGTGAACGTGTGCAAGAGAGTGTGAAAGTGTGCATGAGTGTGTGAAAGTGATTGTGTGAGAGTGTGTGTGAAAGTGTTAGTGCATTTGTGAAAGTGAGAGTGAGTGTGAAAGTGAGTGTGTGAAAGCATGAGTGAGTGTGTGAAAGGGAGTGTGTGAGAAAGTGTGAGTGAGTGTGTGAGTGAGCATGTGAATGTGTGTGTGTTGAAAGTGTGAGTGAGTGTGTGAACGTGTGAGTGTGTGAAAGTGCGAGTGAGTGAAAGTGTGAGTGCAGGTGCGAAAGTGTGCATGAGTGCGTGAAAGTGAATGTATGAAAGTGTGAGTGCATGAAAGTGTGCGTATGTTTGTGAAAGTGTGAGTGGGTGTGTGAAAGGGTGAGTGTGTGTAAAAGTGTGAGTGGGTGTGTGTGAAATTGAGTGTGTGTGTATGTGAAAGTGTGCATGAGTGTTTGAAAGTGAGTTTGTGTGAAAGTGCGCATGAGTGTGTGAAAGTGTGAGTGAGTGTGTGAAAGTGTGAGTGTGTGAAAGAGAGTGAGTTTGTGAAAGTGAGTGTGTGTGAAAGCGTGAGTGAGCATGTGAAAGTGAGTGTGTGTGAAAGTGTGCATGAGTGTGTGAAAGTGAGTGGGTGTGAAAGTGTGAGCGAGTGTGTGAATGTGAGTGTGTGTGAAAGTGAGAGTGAGTGAAAGTGTGTGTGTGTGTGTTAAAGTGTGAGTGAGCGTGTGAAAGTGTGAGTGAGCGTGTGAATGTGTGAGTGAGTGTGTGAAAGTAAGTGAGTGTGAGTGTGTGAGAAGGTGTGAGTGTGTGAAAGTGTGAGTGTGTGAAAGTGTGAGTGTGCAAAAGTGTGCTTGAGTGTGAAGGTGTGAGTGTACGTGTGAAAGTGTGAGTGTGTGTGAAAGTGCGAGTGTGCATGTGAAAGTGTGCATGAGTGTGTGAAAATGTGTGTGAGTGAGTGTGTGTGAAAGTGTTAGTGCATTTGTGAAAGTGTGAGTGAGTGTGAAGAAGGGTACATGAGTGTGTGAAAGTGAGTGTGTGAGAAAGTGTGAATGTATGTGTGAAAGTGTGAGTGAGTGTGTGAAAGTGAGTGTGAAAGTGTGAGTGAGTGAGTGAGTGAGTGTGAAAGTGTGAGTGTGTGAGTGGGTGTTTGATAGAGTGTGTGTGGAAGTGTGAGTGTACATGTGAAAGTGTGTGCGTGAAAGTGTGCATGAGTGTGAGTGAAAGTGTGAGTGCATGTGTGAAAGAGTGCATGAGTGTGTGAAAGTGAATGTGTGTGAAAGTGTGAGTGCATGAACGTGTGCGTATGTTTGTGAAAGTGAGTGTGAGTGTGTGAAAGAGAGTGAGTTTGTGAAAGTGAGTGTGTGTGAAAGCGTGAGTGAGCATGTGAAAGAGAGTGAGTGTGAAAGCATGAGTGAGCATGTGAAAGTGAGTGTGTGTGAAAGTGTGCATGAGTGTGTGAAAGTGAGTGGGTGTGAAAGTGTGAGCGAGTGTGTGAATGTGAGTGTGTGTGAAAGTGAGAGTGAGTGAAAGTGTGTGTGTGTGTGTTAAAGTGTGAGTGAGCGTGTGAAAGTGTGAGTGAGCGTGTGAAAGTGTGAGTGAGCGTGTGAATGTGTGAGTGAGTGTGTGAAAGTGAGTGTGTGTGAAAGTAAGTGAGTGTGAGTGTGTGAGAAGGTGTGAGTGTGTGAAAGTGTGAGTGTGCAAAAGTGTGCTTGAGTGTGTGAAGGTGTGAGTGTACGTGTGAAAGTGTGAGTGTGTGTGAAAGTGCGAGTGTGCATGTGAAAGTGTGAGTGAATGTGTGGAAGTGAGTGTGTGTGAATGTGTGCATGAGTGTGTGAAAGTGTGAGTGTCTGAAAGTGTGAGTGAGCATGTGAAAGTGAGTGTGTGTGAAAGTGTGCGTGCATTTGTGAAAGTGTGAGTGTGTGAAAGTGAGTTTGAGTGTATAAGTGTGAGTGTGTGAAAGTGTGAGTGTGTGAAAGCGTGAGTGAGTGTGTGAACGTGCGTGAGTGTGTGAATGTAAGTGTGTGTGAAAGTGTGCACAAGTGTGTGAAAGTGCACAAGTGAGTGAAAGTGAGTTTGTGCGAAAGTTTGAGTGAGTGTGTGAAAATGTGCATGTGTGTGAAAGTGAGAGTGTGAGAAAGTGTGCGTGAGTGTGTGAAAGTGTGAGTGAGTGTGAAAGAGTGAGTGTGAAAGTGAGTGAGAAAGCGTGCGAGTGTGTGAAAGTGATTGTATGTGAAAGTGTGCGTGAAAGTGTGCATGAGTGTGTGAAAGTGTGAGTGAGTGTGAGAAAGTGTGAGTGTGTATGAAAGTGAGAGAGAGTGTGAAAGCGTGAGTGTGTGAAAGTGAGTGAGCATGTGAAAGTGAGTGTGAAATTGAGAATGTGTGAAAGTGTGAGTGTGTGTGAAAGTGTGAGTAATTGAAAGTGTGAGTGAGCGTGTGAATGTGTGAGCGTGTGTGTGAAAGAGAGTGTGTGTGAAAGTAAGTGAGTGTGAATATGTGAAAGAGTGTGATAGTGTGATAGTGTGAATGTGTGAAAGTGTGAAGGAGCATGTGAAAGTGTGAGCGTGTGAAAGTGTGTGAGTGTGTGAAAGTGCGTGAGTGTATGAAGGTGTGAGTGTAAAAGTGTGAGTGTGTGTGAAAGTGTGAGTGTGTGAAAGTGTGCATGAGTGTGTGAATGTGAGTGTGTGTGAAAGTATGAGTGAGTGTGTGAAAGAGTGAGTGTGTGAAAGTGTGTGTGAAAAAGTGTGCATGAGTGTATGAAAGTGAGTGTGCATGAAAGTGAGAGTGAGTGTGAAAGTATGAGTGTGTGTGAAAGTGTGAGTGAGCATGTGAAAGTGAGTGTGAAAGTGAGTGATCATGTGAAAGTGAGGCTGTGTGAAAGTGTGAATGTGTGTGTGAAAGTGTGAGTGAGCATGTGAATATGTGAGTGTGTGTGAAAGTGTGTGTGTGACAGTGAGTGTGTGAAAGTGTGAGTGTGTGAACGTGTGCAAGAGAGTGTGAAAGTGTGCATGAGTGTGTGAAAGTGATTGTGTGAGAGTGTGTGTGAAAGTGTTAGTGCATTTGTGAAAGTGAGAGTGAGTGTGAAAGTGAGTGTGTGAAAGCATGAGTGAGTGTGTGAAAGGGAGTGTGTGAGAAAGTGTGAGTGAGTGTGTGAGTGAGCATGTGAATGTGTGTGTGTTGAAAGTGTGAGTGAGTGTGTGAACGTGTGAGTGTGTGAAAGTGCGAGTGAGTGAAAGTGTGAGTGCAGGTGCGAAAGTGTGCATGAGTGCGTGAAAGTGAATGTATGAAAGTGTGAGTGCATGAAAGTGTGCGTATGTTTGTGAAAGTGTGAGTGGGTGTGTGAAAGGGTGAGTGTGTGTAAAAGTGTGAGTGGGTGTGTGTGAAATTGAGTGTGTGTGTATGTGAAAGTGTGCATGAGTGTTTGAAAGTGAGTTTGTGTGAAAGTGCGCATGAGTGTGTGAAAGTGTGAGTGAGTGTGTGAAAGTGTGAGTGTGTGAAAGAGAGTGAGTTTGTGAAAGTGAGTGTGTGTGAAAGCGTGAGTGAGCATGTGAAAGTGAGTGTGTGTGAAAGTGTGCATGAGTGTGTGAAAGTGAGTGGGTGTGAAAGTGTGAGCGAGTGTGTGAATGTGAGTGTGTGTGAAAGTGAGAGTGAGTGAAAGTGTGTGTGTGTGTGTTAAAGTGTGAGTGAGCGTGTGAAAGTGTGAGTGAGCGTGTGAATGTGTGAGTGAGTGTGTGAAAGTGAGTGTGTGAAAGTAAGTGAGTGTGAGTGTGTGAGAAGGTGTGAGTGTGTGAAAGTGTGAGTGTGTGAAAGTGTGAGTGTGCAAAAGTGTGCTTGAGTGTGAAGGTGTGAGTGTACGTGTGAAAGTGTGAGTGTGTGTGAAAGTGCGAGTGTGCATGTGAAAGTGTGCATGAGTGTGTGAAAATGTGTGTGAGTGAGTGTGTGTGAAAGTGTTAGTGCATTTGTGAAAGTGTGAGTGAGTGTGAAGAAGGGTACATGAGTGTGTGAAAGTGAGTGTGTGAGAAAGTGTGAATGTATGTGTGAAAGTGTGAGTGAGTGTGTGAAAGTGAGTGTGAAAGTGTGAGTGAGTGAGTGAGTGAGTGTGAAAGTGTGAGTGTGTGAGTGGGTGTTTGATAGAGTGTGTGTGGAAGTGTGAGTGTACATGTGAAAGTGTGTGCGTGAAAGTGTGCATGAGTGTGAGTGAAAGTGTGAGTGCATGTGTGAAAGAGTGCATGAGTGTGTGAAAGTGAATGTGTGTGAAAGTGTGAGTGCATGAACGTGTGCGTATGTTTGTGAAAGTGAGTGTGAGTGTGTGAAAGAGAGTGAGTTTGTGAAAGTGAGTGTGTGTGAAAGCGTGAGTGAGCATGTGAAAGAGAGTGAGTGTGAAAGCATGAGTGAGCATGTGAAAGTGAGTGTGTGTGAAAGTGTGCATGAGTGTGTGAAAGTGAGTGGGTGTGAAAGTGTGAGCGAGTGTGTGAATGTGAGTGTGTGTGAAAGTGAGAGTGAGTGAAAGTGTGTGTGTGTGTGTTAAAGTGTGAGTGAGCATGTGAAAGTGTGAGTGAGCGTGTGAAAGTGTGAGTGAGCGTGTGAATGTGTGAGTGAGTGTGTGAAAGTGAGTGTGTGTGAAAGTAAGTGAGTGTGAGTGTGTGAGAAGGTGTGAGTGTGTGAAAGTGTGAGTGTGTGAAAGTGTGAGTGTGCAAAAGTGTGCTTGAGTGTGTGAAGGTGTGAGTGTACGTGTGAAAGTGTGAGTGTGTGTGAAAGTGCGAGTGTGCATGTGAAAGTGTGAGTGAATGTGTGGAAGTGAGTGTGTGTGAATGTGTGCATGAGTGTGTGAAAGTGTGAGTGTCTGAAAGTGTGAGTGAGCATGTGAAAGTGAGTGTGTGTGAAAGTGTGCGTGCATTTGTGAAAGTGTGAGTGTGTGAAAGTGAGTTTGAGTGTATAAGTGTGAGTGTGTGAAAGTGTGAGTGTGTGAAAGCGTGAGTGAGTGTGTGAACGTGCGTGAGTGTGTGAATGTAAGTGTGTGTGAAAGTGTGCACAAGTGTGTGAAAGTGCACAAGTGAGTGAAAGTGAGTTTGTGCGAAAGTTTGAGTGAGTGTGTGAAAATGTGCATGTGTGTGAAAGTGAGAGTGTGAGAAAGTGTGCGTGAGTGTGTGAAAGTGTGAGTGAGTGTGAAAGAGTGAGTGTGAAAGTGAGTGAGAAAGCGTGCGAGTGTGTGAAAGTGATTGTATGTGAAAGTGTGCGTGAAAGTGTGCATGAGTGTGTGAAAGTGTGAGTGAGTGTGAGAAAGTGTGAGTGTGTATGAAAGTGAGAGAGAGTGTGAAAGCGTGAGTGTGTGAAAGTGAGTGAGCATGTGAAAGTGAGTGTGAAATTGAGAATGTGTGAAAGTGTGAGTGTGTGTGAAAGTGTGAGTAATTGAAAGTGTGAGTGAGCGTGTGAATGTGTGAGCGTGTGTGTGAAAGAGAGTGTGTGTGAAAGTAAGTGAGTGTGAATATGTGAAAGAGTGTGATAGTGTGATAGTGTGAATGTGTGAAAGTGTGAAGGAGCATGTGAAAGTGTGAGCGTGTGAAAGTGTGTGAGTGTGTGAAAGTGCGTGAGTGTATGAAGGTGTGAGTGTAAAAGTGTGAGTGTGTGAAAGTGTGAGTGTGTGAAAGTGTGCATGAGTGTGTGAATGTGAGTGTGTGTGAAAGTATGAGTGAGTGTGTGAAAGAGTGAGTGTGTGAAAGTGTGTGTGAAAAAGTGTGCATGAGTGTATGAAAGTGAGTGTGCATGAAAGTGAGAGTGAGTGTGAAAGTATGAGTGTGTGTGAAAGTGTGAGTGAGCATGTGAAAGTGAGTGTGAAAGTGAGTGATCATGTGAAAGTGAGGCTGTGTGAAAGTGTGAATGTGTGTGTGAAAGTGTGAGTGAGCATGTGAATATGTGAGTGTGTGTGAAAGTGTGTGTGTGACAGTGAGTGTGTGAAAGTGTGAGTGTGTGAACGTGTGCAAGAGAGTGTGAAAGTGTGCATGAGTGTGTGAAAGTGATTGTGTGAGAGTGTGTGTGAAAGTGTTAGTGCATTTGTGAAAGTGAGAGTGAGTGTGAAAGTGAGTGTGTGAAAGCATGAGTGAGTGTGTGAAAGGGAGTGTGTGAGAAAGTGTGAGTGAGTGTGTGAGTGAGCATGTGAATGTGTGTGTGTTGAAAGTGTGAGTGAGTGTGTGAACGTGTGAGTGTGTGAAAGTGCGAGTGAGTGAAAGTGTGAGTGCAGGTGCGAAAGTGTGCATGAGTGTGTGAAAGTGAATGTATGAAAGTGTGAGTGCATGAAAGTGTGCGTATGTTTGTGAAAGTGTGAGTGGGTGTGTGAAAGGGTGAGTGTGTGTAAAAGTGTGAGTGGGTGTGTGTGAAATTGAGTGTGTGTGTATGTGAAAGTGTGCATGAGTGTTTGAAAGTGAGTTTGTGTGAAAGTGCGCATGAGTGTGTGAAAGTGTGAGTGAGTGTGTGAAAGTGTGAGTGTGTGAAAGTGTAAGAAGGTGAATGTGTTTGAGTGTGTGTGCGAAAGTGTGAATGAGCATGTGAAAGTGAGTGTGTGTGAAAGTGTGAGTAAGTGTGTGAAAGGGAGTGTGTGTGGAAGTGTGAATGTATGTGTGAAAGTGTGAGTGGGTGTGTGAAAGGGCATGTGAAAGTGAGTGAGTGTGAAAGTGAGAGTGAGTGTGTGAGTGTGTGAACATGTGAATGTGTGTGAAAGTGTGAGTGTGTATGAAAGTGTGAGTGAGTGTGAAAGTGTGTGTGAGTGAGCATGCCAAAGTGAATGTGAAAGTGTGAGTGAACGTGTGATAGTGTGAGTGTGTGTGAAAGCATGAGTGAGTGAAAGTGTGTGTGTGTGTGTGAAAGTGTGCATGTGTGAAAGTGTGAGTGTGTGAAAGCGTGAGTGAGCATGTGAAAGAGAGTGTGAAAGTGTGAGTAATTGTGTGAAAGTGAGTCTGTGTGAAAGTGGGAGTGAGTGTGTGAAAGTGTGAGTAATTGTGTGAATGTGTGGATGAGTGTGTGAAATTGAGTGCGTGTGAAAGAGAGTGTGAACGAGTGTGATAGTGTGAAAGTGTGAAGGAGCATGTGAAAGTGAGTGTGAAAGTGTGTGAAAGTGCGCGTGAGTGTGTGAAAGTGAGTGAGCGTGTGTGAGAAAGTGTAAGTGAGTGTGTGAAATTGTGAGTGTGAGAAAGTGTGCATGAGTGTGTGAAAGTGAGTGTGTGTGAAAGTGCGAGTGCGTGTGTGAAAGTGAGTGTGAGTGAGTGAGTAAGTGTGCGTGTGTGAAAGTGAGTGTGTGAAAGAGAGAGAGAGAGTGTAAGTGTGAGTGAGTGTTTGAAAGTGTGAGTGAGTGTGTGTGAAACTGCGAGTGTGTGTGAGAAAGTGAGTGTGAGTGAGTGAGTAAGTGTGCGTGTGTGAAAGTGAGTGTGTGAAAGAGAGAGAGAGAGAGTGTAAGTGTGAGTGAGTGTTTGAAAGTGTGAGTGAGCGTGTGAATGTGTGAGTGAGTGTGTGAAAGTGAGTTTGTGAGAAAATGAGTGTGAATGTTTGAATGAGTAATAGTTTGAATGTGTGAAAGTGTGAAGGAGCATGTGAAAGTGTGTGTGTGAAAGTGCATGAGTGTGTGAAAGTGTGAGTGTGTGAAAGACTGAATGTGTGTGTGAAAGTGTGAGTGAGCGTGTGAAAGAGAGAGTGGGTGTGGAAGTGTGAGAGAGTGTGAGAAAGTGAGCATGCAAAAGTGTGCATGAGTGTGTGAATGTGAGTGTGTGAAAGTATGAGTGAGTGTGAGAAAGTGTGAGTGAGTGAAAGTGTGAGTGTGTGTGTGAAAATGTGCATGAGTGTGTGAAAGTGAGTGTATGTGAAAGTGTGAGTGAGTGTGTGAAAGAGAGTGCAATTGTGTGAATGTGTGGGTGAGTGTGTGAAAGTGAGTGTGTGTGAAAGTAAGTGAGTGAACGTGTGATAGTGTGAATGTGTGAAAGTGTGAAGGAGCATGTGAAAGTGGGTGTGTGAAAGTGAGTGGGTGTGTGAAAGTGTAAGTGAGTGTGAAATTGTGAGTGAGTGTGTGAAAGTGAGTGTGTGAAAGTGTGAGCATATGTGTGAAAGTGAGCGTGAGTGTGCGTGTGCATGTGAAAGTGTGAGTGAGAGTGTGTGAGTGAAAGTGAGTGTGCAAGTGCGCGTGAGTGTGTAAATGTGAGTGTGAAAGTGTGCATGAGTGTGTGAAAGTGAGTGTGTGTGAAAGTGTGAGTGCATGAAAGTGTGCGTATGTTTGTGAAAGCGAGTGAGTGTGAAAGCGTGAGTGAGTGTGTGAAAGTGTGAGCGAGTGTGAAAGTGTGAGTGTGCGTGAAAGTGTGAGTGAGCATGTGAAAGTGAGTGTGAAAGGGTGAGTGATCATGTGAAAGTGAGGCTGTGTGAAAGTGTGAGAAAGTGTGAGTGAGCATGTGAAAGTGTGAGAGTGTGAGAAAGAGAGTGTGTGAACGTGTGCGTGAGTGTGTGAAAGTGAGTATGTGAGAGTGTGTGTGAAAGTGTTAGTGCATTTGTGAAAGTGTGGGTGTGTGTGAAAGTGAGTGTGTAAAAGCATGAGTGAGTATGTGAAAGGGAGTGTGTGTGAAAGTGTGAGTGAGTGTCTGTGAAAGTGTGAGTGAGTGTGTGTGAAAGTGTGAGTGAGTGTGTGTGAAAGTGTGTGTGTGTGAAAGTGAGTGTGGTTAAAGTGTGAGTGAGTGAAAGTGAGTGTGAAAGTGTGAGTGAGCATGTGAATGTGTGTGTTGAAAGTGTGAGTGAGTGTGAGTGTGTGAAAGTGCGAGTGAGTGAAAGTGTGAGTGCAGGTGCGAAAGTGTGCATGAGTGTGTGAAACTGAATGTATGAAAGTGTGAGTGCATGAAAGTGTGCGTATGTTTGTGAAAGTGTGAGTGGGTGTGTGAAAGGGTGAGTGTGTGTAAAAGTGTGAGTGGGTGTGTGTGAAATTGAGTGTGTGTGTATGTGAAAGTGTGCATGAGTGTTTGAAAGTGAGTTTGTGTGAAAGTGCGCATGAGTGTGTGAAAGTGTGAGTGAGTGTGTGAAAGTGTGAGTGTGTGAAAGAGAGTGAGTTTGTGAAAGTGAGTGTGTGTGAAAGCGTGAGTGAGCATGTGAAAGTGAGTGTGTGTGAAAGTGTGCATGAGTGTGTGAAAGTGGGTGGGTGTGAAAGTGTGAGCGAGTGTGTGAATGTGAGTGTGTGTGAAAGTGAGAGTGAGTGAAAGTGTGTGTGTGTGTGTTAAAGTGTGAGTGAGCGTGTGAAAGTGTGAGTGAGCGTGTGAATGTGTGAGTGAGTGTGTGAAAGTAAGTGAGTGTGAGTGTGTGAGAAGGTGTGAGTGTGTGAAAGTGTGAGTGTGTGAAAGTGTGAGTGTGCAAAAGTGTGCTTGAGTGTGAAGGTGTGAGTGTACGTGTGAAAGTGTGAGTGTGTGTGAAAGTGCGAGTGTGCATGTGAAAGTGTGCATGAGTGTGTGAAAATGTGTGTGAGTGAGTGTGTGTGAAAGTGTTAGTGCATTTGTGAAAGTGTGAGTGAGTGTGAAGAAGGGTACATGAGTGTGTGAAAGTGAGTGTGTGAGAAAGTGTGAATGTATGTGTGAAAGTGTGAGTGAGTGTGTGAAAGTGAGTGTGAAAGTGTGAGTGAGTGAGTGAGTGAGTGTGAAAGTGTGAGTGTGTGAGTGGGTGCTTGATAGAGTGTGTGTGGAAGTGTGAGTGTACATGTGAAAGTGTGTGCGTGAAAGTGTGCATGAGTGTGAGTGAAAGTGTGAGTGCATGTGTGAAAGAGTGCATGAGTGTGTGAAAGTGAATGTGTGTGAAAGTGTGAGTGCATGAACGTGTGCGTATGTTTGTGAAAGTGAGTGTGAGTGTGTGAAAGAGAGTGAGTTTGTGAAAGTGAGTGTGTGTGAAAGCGTGAGTGAGCATGTGAAAGAGAGTGAGTGTGAAAGCATGAGTGAGCATGTGAAAGTGAGTGTGTGTGAAAGTGTGCATGAGTGTGTGAAAGTGAGTGGGTGTGAAAGTGTGAGCGAGTGTGTGAATGTGAGTGTGTGTGAAAGTGAGAGTGAGTGAAAGTGTGTGTGTGTGTGTTAAAGTGTGAGTGAGCGTGTGAAAGTGTGAGTGAGCGTGTGAAAGTGTGAGTGAGCGTGTGAATGTGTGAGTGAGTGTGTGAAAGTGAGTGTGTGTGAAAGTAAGTGAGTGTGAGTGTGTGAGAAGGTGTGAGTGTGTGAAAGTGTGAGTGTGTGAAAGTGTGAGTGTGCAAAAGTGTGCTTGAGTGTGTGAAGGTGTGAGTGTACGTGTGAAAGTGTGAGTGTGTGTGAAAGTGCGAGTGTGCATGTGAAAGTGTGAGTGAATGTGTGGAAGTGAGTGTGTGTGAATGTGTGCATGAGTGTGTGAAAGTGTGAGTGTCTGAAAGTGTGAGTGAGCATGTGAAAGTGAGTGTGTGTGAAAGTGTGCGTGCATTTGTGAAAGTGTGAGTGTGTGAAAGTGAGTTTGAGTGTATAAGTGTGAGTGTGTGAAATTGTGAGTGTGAGAAAGTGTGCATGAGTGTGTGAAAGTGAGTGTGTGTGAAAGTGCGAGTGCGTGTGTGAAAGTGAGTGTGAGTGAGTGAGTAAGTGTGCGTGTGTGAAAGTGAGTGTGTGAAAGAGAGAGAGAGAGTGTAAGTGTGAGTGAGTGTTTGAAAGTGTGAGTGAGTGTGTGTGAAACTGCGAGTGTGTGTGAGAAAGTGAGTGTGAGTGAGTGAGTAAGTGT
Source organism: Somniosus microcephalus (assembly GCF_052327205.1). Taxonomy (NCBI): domain Eukaryota; kingdom Metazoa; phylum Chordata; class Chondrichthyes; order Squaliformes; family Somniosidae; genus Somniosus; species Somniosus microcephalus. The sequence goes on from NC_141005.1 coordinate 73,714,279, forward strand.
GCGTGTGTGAAAGTGAGTGTGTGAAAGAGAGAGAGAGAGAGTGTAAGTGTGAGTGAGTGTTTGAAAGTGTGAGTGAGCGTGTGAATGTGTGAGTGAGTGTGTGAAAGTGAGTTTGTGAGAAAATGAGTGTGAATGTTTGAATGAGTAATAGTTTGAATGTGTGAAAGTGTGAAGGAGCATGTGAAAGTGTGTGTGTGAAAGTGCATGAGTGTGTGAAAGTGTGAGTGTGTGAAAGACTGAATGTGTGTGTGAAAGTGTGAGTGAGCGTGTGAAAGAGAGAGTGGGTGTGGAAGTGTGAGAGAGTGTGAGAAAGTGAGCATGCAAAAGTGTGCATGAGTGTGTGAATGTGAGTGTGTGAAAGTATGAGTGAGTGTGAGAAAGTGTGAGTGAGTGAAAGTGTGAGTGTGTGTGTGAAAATGTGCATGAGTGTGTGAAAGTGAGTGTATGTGAAAGTGTGAGTGAGTGTGTGAAAGAGAGTGCAATTGTGTGAATGTGTGGGTGAGTGTGTGAAAGTGAGTGTGTGTGAAAGTAAGTGAGTGAACGTGTGATAGTGTGAATGTGTGAAAGTGTGAAGGAGCATGTGAAAGTGGGTGTGTGAAAGTGAGTGGGTGTGTGAAAGTGTAAGTGAGTGTGAAATTGTGAGTGAGTGTGTGAAAGTGAGTGTGTGAAAGTGTGAGCATATGTGTGAAAGTGAGCGTGAGTGTGCGTGTGCATGTGAAAGTGTGAGTGAGAGTGTGTGAGTGAAAGTGAGTGTGCAAGTGCGCGTGAGTGTGTAAATGTGAGTGTGAAAGTGTGCATGAGTGTGTGAAAGTGAGTGTGTGTGAAAGTGTGAGTGCATGAAAGTGTGCGTATGTTTGTGAAAGCGAGTGAGTGTGAAAGCGTGAGTGAGTGTGTGAAAGTGTGAGCGAGTGTGAAAGTGTGAGTGTGCGTGAAAGTGTGAGTGAGCATGTGAAAGTGAGTGTGAAAGGGTGAGTGATCATGTGAAAGTGAGGCTGTGTGAAAGTGTGAGAAAGTGTGAGTGAGCATGTGAAAGTGTGAGAGTGTGAGAAAGAGAGTGTGTGAACGTGTGCGTGAGTGTGTGAAAGTGAGTATGTGAGAGTGTGTGTGAAAGTGTTAGTGCATTTGTGAAAGTGTGGGTGTGTGTGAAAGTGAGTGTGTAAAAGCATGAGTGAGTATGTGAAAGGGAGTGTGTGTGAAAGTGTGAGTGAGTGTCTGTGAAAGTGTGAGTGAGTGTGTGTGAAAGTGTGAGTGAGTGTGTGTGAAAGTGTGTGTGTGTGAAAGTGAGTGTGGTTAAAGTGTGAGTGAGTGAAAGTGAGTGTGAAAGTGTGAGTGAGCATGTGAATGTGTGTGTTGAAAGTGTGAGTGAGTGTGAGTGTGTGAAAGTGCGAGTGAGTGAAAGTGTGAGTGCAGGTGCGAAAGTGTGCATGAGTGTGTGAAACTGAATGTATGAAAGTGTGAGTGCATGAAAGTGTGCGTATGTTTGTGAAAGTGTGAGTGGGTGTGTGAAAGGGTGAGTGTGTGTAAAAGTGTGAGTGGGTGTGTGTGAAATTGAGTGTGTGTGTATGTGAAAGTGTGCATGAGTGTTTGAAAGTGAGTTTGTGTGAAAGTGCGCATGAGTGTGTGAAAGTGTGAGTGAGTGTGTGAAAGTGTGAGTGTGTGAAAGAGAGTGAGTTTGTGAAAGTGAGTGTGTGTGAAAGCGTGAGTGAGCATGTGAAAGTGAGTGTGTGTGAAAGTGTGCATGAGTGTGTGAAAGTGGGTGGGTGTGAAAGTGTGAGCGAGTGTGTGAATGTGAGTGTGTGTGAAAGTGAGAGTGAGTGAAAGTGTGTGTGTGTGTGTTAAAGTGTGAGTGAGCGTGTGAAAGTGTGAGTGAGCGTGTGAATGTGTGAGTGAGTGTGTGAAAGTAAGTGAGTGTGAGTGTGTGAGAAGGTGTGAGTGTGTGAAAGTGTGAGTGTGTGAAAGTGTGAGTGTGCAAAAGTGTGCTTGAGTGTGAAGGTGTGAGTGTACGTGTGAAAGTGTGAGTGTGTGTGAAAGTGCGAGTGTGCATGTGAAAGTGTGCATGAGTGTGTGAAAATGTGTGTGAGTGAGTGTGTGTGAAAGTGTTAGTGCATTTGTGAAAGTGTGAGTGAGTGTGAAGAAGGGTACATGAGTGTGTGAAAGTGAGTGTGTGAGAAAGTGTGAATGTATGTGTGAAAGTGTGAGTGAGTGTGTGAAAGTGAGTGTGAAAGTGTGAGTGAGTGAGTGAGTGAGTGTGAAAGTGTGAGTGTGTGAGTGGGTGCTTGATAGAGTGTGTGTGGAAGTGTGAGTGTACATGTGAAAGTGTGTGCGTGAAAGTGTGCATGAGTGTGAGTGAAAGTGTGAGTGCATGTGTGAAAGAGTGCATGAGTGTGTGAAAGTGAATGTGTGTGAAAGTGTGAGTGCATGAACGTGTGCGTATGTTTGTGAAAGTGAGTGTGAGTGTGTGAAAGAGAGTGAGTTTGTGAAAGTGAGTGTGTGTGAAAGCGTGAGTGAGCATGTGAAAGAGAGTGAGTGTGAAAGCATGAGTGAGCATGTGAAAGTGAGTGTGTGTGAAAGTGTGCATGAGTGTGTGAAAGTGAGTGGGTGTGAAAGTGTGAGCGAGTGTGTGAATGTGAGTGTGTGTGAAAGTGAGAGTGAGTGAAAGTGTGTGTGTGTGTGTTAAAGTGTGAGTGAGCGTGTGAAAGTGTGAGTGAGCGTGTGAAAGTGTGAGTGAGCGTGTGAATGTGTGAGTGAGTGTGTGAAAGTGAGTGTGTGTGAAAGTAAGTGAGTGTGAGTGTGTGAGAAGGTGTGAGTGTGTGAAAGTGTGAGTGTGTGAAAGTGTGAGTGTGCAAAAGTGTGCTTGAGTGTGTGAAGGTGTGAGTGTACGTGTGAAAGTGTGAGTGTGTGTGAAAGTGCGAGTGTGCATGTGAAAGTGTGAGTGAATGTGTGGAAGTGAGTGTGTGTGAATGTGTGCATGAGTGTGTGAAAGTGTGAGTGTCTGAAAGTGTGAGTGAGCATGTGAAAGTGAGTGTGTGTGAAAGTGTGCGTGCATTTGTGAAAGTGTGAGTGTGTGAAAGTGAGTTTGAGTGTATAAGTGTGAGTGTGTGAAAGTGTGAGTGTGTGAAAGCGTGAGTGAGTGTGTGAACGTGCGTGAGTGTGTGAATGTAAGTGTGTGTGAAAGTGTGCACAAGTGTGTGAAAGTGCACAAGTGAGTGAAAGTGAGTTTGTGCGAAAGTTTGAGTGAGTGTGTGAAAATGTGCATGTGTGTGAAAGTGAGAGTGTGAGAAAGTGTGCGTGAGTGTGTGAAAGTGTGAGTGAGTGTGAAAGAGTGAGTGTGAAAGTGAGTGAGAAAGCGTGCGAGTGTGTGAAAGTGATTGTATGTGAAAGTGTGCGTGAAAGTGTGCATGAGTGTGTGAAAGTGTGAGTGAGTGTGAGAAAGTGTGAGTGTGTATGAAAGTGAGAGAGAGTGTGAAAGCGTGAGTGTGTGAAAGTGAGTGAGCATGTGAAAGTGAGTGTGAAATTGAGAATGTGTGAAAGTGTGAGTGTGTGTGAAAGTGTGAGTAATTGAAAGTGTGAGTGAGCGTGTGAATGTGTGAGCGTGTGTGTGAAAGAGAGTGTGTGTGAAAGTAAGTGAGTGTGAATATGTGAAAGAGTGTGATAGTGTGATAGTGTGAATGTGTGAAAGTGTGAAGGAGCATGTGAAAGTGTGAGCGTGTGAAAGTGTGTGAGTGTGTGAAAGTGCGTGAGTGTATGAAGGTGTGAGTGTAAAAGTGTGAGTGTGTGTGAAAGTGTGAGTGTGTGAAAGTGTGCATGAGTGTGTGAATGTGAGTGTGTGTGAAAGTATGAGTGAGTGTGTGAAAGAGTGAGTGTGTGAAAGTGTGTGTGAAAAAGTGTGCATGAGTGTATGAAAGTGAGTGTGCATGAAAGTGAGAGTGAGTGTGAAAGTATGAGAGTGTGTGAAAGTGTGAGTGAGCATGTGAAAGTGAGTGTGAAAGTGAGTGATCATGTGAAAGTGAGGCTGTGTGAAAGTGTGAATGTGTGTGTGAAAGTGTGTGTGAGCATGTGAATATGTGAGTGTGTGTGAAAGTGTGTGTGTGACAGTGAGTGTGTGAAAGTGTGAGTGTGTGAACGTGTGCAAGAGAGTGTGAAAGTGTGCATGAGTGTGTGAAAGTGATTGTGTGAGAGTGTGTGTGAAAGTGTTAGTGCATTTGTGAAAGTGAGAGTGAGTGTGAAAGTGAGTGTGTGAAAGCATGAGTGAGTGTGTGAAAGGGAGTGTGTGAGAAAGTGTGAGTGAGTGTGTGAGTGAGCATGTGAATGTGTGTGTGTTGAAAGTGTGAGTGAGTGTGTGAACGTGTGAGTGTGTGAAAGTGCGAGTGAGTGAAAGTGTGAGTGCAGGTGCGAAAGTGTGCATGAGTGTGTGAAAGTGAATGTATGAAAGTGTGAGTGCATGAAAGTGTGCGTATGTTTGTGAAAGTGTGAGTGGGTGTGTGAAAGGGTGAGTGTGTGTAAAAGTGTGAGTGGGTGTGTGTGAAATTGAGTGTGTGTGTATGTGAAAGTGTGCATGAGTGTTTGAAAGTGAGTTTGTGTGAAAGTGCGCATGAGTGTGTGAAAGTGTGAGTGAGTGTGTGAAAGTGTGAGTGTGTGAAAGTGTAAGAAGGTGAATGTGTTTGAGTGTGTGTGCGAAAGTGTGAATGAGCATGTGAAAGTGAGTGTGTGTGAAAGTGTGAGTAAGTGTGTGAAAGGGAGTGTGTGTGGAAGTGTGAATGTATGTGTGAAAGTGTGAGTGGGTGTGTGAAAGGGCATGTGAAAGTGAGTGAGTGTGAAAGTGAGAGTGAGTGTGTGAGTGTGTGAACATGTGAATGTGTGTGAAAGTGTGAGTGTGTATGAAAGTGTGAGTGAGTGTGAAAGTGTGTGTGAGTGAGCATGCCAAAGTGAATGTGAAAGTGTGAGTGAACGTGTGATAGTGTGAGTGTGTGTGAAAGCATGAGTGAGTGAAAGTGTGTGTGTGTGTGTGAAAGTGTGCATGTGTGAAAGTGTGAGTGTGTGAAAGCGTGAGTGAGCATGTGAAAGAGAGTGTGAAAGTGTGAGTAATTGTGTGAAAGTGAGTCTGTGTGAAAGTGGGAGTGAGTGTGTGAAAGTGTGAGTAATTGTGTGAATGTGTGGATGAGTGTGTGAAATTGAGTGCGTGTGAAAGAGAGTGTGAACGAGTGTGATAGTGTGAAAGTGTGAAGGAGCATGTGAAAGTGAGTGTGAAAGTGTGTGAAAGTGCGCGTGAGTGTGTGAAAGTGAGTGAGCGTGTGTGAGAAAGTGTAAGTGAGTGTGTGAAATTGTGAGTGTGAGAAAGTGTGCATGAGTGTGTGAAAGTGAGTGTGTGTGAAAGTGCGAGTGCGTGTGTGAAAGTGAGTGTGAGTGAGTGAGTAAGTGTGCGTGTGTGAAAGTGAGTGTGTGAAAGAGAGAGAGAGAGTGTAAGTGTGAGTGAGTGTTTGAAAGTGTGAGTGAGTGTGTGTGAAAGTGCGAGTGTGTGTGAGAAAGTGAGTGTGAGTGAGTGAGTAAGTGTGCGTGTGTGAAAGTGAGTGTGTGAAAGAGAGAGAGTGTAAGTGTGAGTGAGTGTTTGAAAGTGTGAGTGAGCGTGTGAATGTGTGAGTGAGTGTGTGAAAGTGAGTTTGTGAGAAAATGAGTGTGAATGTTTGAATGAGTAATAGTTTGAATGTGTGAAAGTGTGTGTGTGAAAGTGCATGAGTGTGTGAAAGTGTGAGTGTGTGAAAGACTGAATGTGTGTGTGAAAGTGTGAGTGAGCGTGTGAAAGAGAGAGTGAGTGTGGAAGTGTGAGAGAGTGTGAGAAAGTGAGCATGCAAAAGTGTGCATGAGTGTGTGAATGTGAGTGTGTGAAAGTATGAGTGAGTGTGAGAAAGTGTGAGTGAGTGAAAGTGTGAGTGTGTGTGTGAAAATGTGCATGAGTGTGTGAAAGTGAGTGTATGTGAAAGTGTGAGTGAGTGTGTGAAAGAGAGTGCAATTGTGTGAATGTGTGGGTGAGTGTGTGAAAGTGAGTGTGTGTGAAAGTAAGTGAGTGAACGTGTGATAGTGTGAATGTGTGAAAGTGTGAAGGAGCATGTGAAAGTGGGTGTGTGAAAGTGAGTGGGTGTGTGAAAGTGTAAGTGAGTGTGAAATTGTGAGTGAGTGTGTGAAAGTGAGTGTGTGAAAGTGTGAGCATATGTGTGAAAGTGAGCGTGAGTGTGCGTGTGCATGTGAAAGTGTGAGTGAGAGTGTGTGAGTGAAAGTGAGTGTGCAAGTGCGCGTGAGTGTGTAAATGTGAGTGTGAAAGTGTGCATGAGTGTGTGAAAGTGAGTGTGTGTGAAAGTGTGAGTGCATGAAAGTGTGCGTATGTTTGTGAAAGCGAGTGAGTGTGAAAGCGTGAGTGAGTGTGTGAAAGTGTGAGCGAGTGTGAAAGTGTGAGTGTGCGTGAAAGTGTGAGTGAGCATGTGAAAGTGAGTGTGAAAGGGTGAGTGATCATGTGAAAGTGAGGCTGTGTGAAAGTGTGAGAAAGTGTGAGTGAGCATGTGAAAGTGTGAGAGTGTGAGAAAGAGAGTGTGTGAACGTGTGCGTGAGTGTGTGAAAGTGAGTATGTGAGAGTGTGTGTGAAAGTGTTAGTGCATTTGTGAAAGTGTGGGTGTGTGTGAAAGTGAGTGTGTAAAAGCATGAGTGAGTATGTGAAAGGGAGTGTGTGTGAAAGTGTGAGTGAGTGTCTGTGAAAGTGTGAGTGAGTGTGTGTGAAAGTGTGAGTGAGTGTGTGTGAAAGTGTGTGTGTGTGAAAGTGAGTGTGGTTAAAGTGTGAGTGAGTGAAAGTGAGTGTGAAAGTGTGAGTGAGCATGTGAATGTGTGTGTTGAAAGTGTGAGTGAGTGTGAGTGTGTGAAATTGAGTGAGTGTGAGTGTGTGAAATTGAGTGCGTGTGTGTGAAAGTGCGAGTGAGTGAAAGTGAGAGTGCATGTGTGAAAGTGTGCATGAGTGTGTGAAGGTGAATGTATGAAAGAGTGAGTGTGAAAGTGTGCGTATGTTTGTGAAAGTGTGAGTTGGTGAGTGAAAGGGTGAGTGTGTGTGAACCTGTGGGTGAGTGTGTGTGAAAGTGTGAGTGTGCATGTGAAAGTGTGCATGAGTGTTTGAAAGTGAGTTTGTGAGAAAGTGTGCATGAGTGTGTGAGTGTGTGAAAGTGAGTGTGTGAAAGTGTTAGTGCATTTGTGAAAGCGTGAGTGAGTGTGTGAAAGGGAGTGTGTGTGGAAGGGTGCATGAGTGTGTGAAAGTGAGTGTGTGTGAAAGTGTGAATGTATGTGTGAAAGTGTGAGTGAGTGTGAGAAGGTGTGCATGTGAAAGTGTGCATGAGTGTATGAAAGTGTGTGAGTCAGTGTGTGTGTGTGTGTGTATGAAAGTGTGAGTGTGTGAGTCAGTGTGTGAGTGTGTTCATATGAAAGTAAGTGTGTGAGTGTGTGAGTGTGTGTGAGTGTGAGTGTGTGTGTGAGTGTGTGAGTGTGTGAGTGTGTGTGTGAATGTGCGCATGAGTGTGAGAAAGTGAGTGTGTGTGAAAGTGAGTGTGTGAAAGTGTGAGTGAGTGAATGTGTGAGTGTGTGTGTGAGAAAGTGTGGGTGAGTGTGTGTGAAAGTAAGTGAGTGTGAACATGTGAATGAGTGTGATAGTGTGAAAGTGTGAAGGAGCGTGTGAAAGTGAGCGTGTGAAAGTGAGCGTGTGAAAGTGTGCGTGAGTGTGTGAAAGTGAGAGAGTGAGAGTGTGAAAGTGAGAGTGAGTGTGTGAAAGTGTGCATGAGTGTGAAAGTGAGTGTGTGTGAAAGTGAGTGTGAGTGAGTGTGTAACTGAGTGTGTGTGTGAATGTGAGTGTGTGAAAGTGTGAGTGCATGAACGTGTGCATATGTTTGTGAAAGTGTGCATGAGTGTGTGAAAGTGTGAGTGAGTGTGTGGAAGTGTAAGTGTGTGAAAGTGTGAGCGTGTGTGTGAAAGAGTGCATGAGTGTGAAAGTGTGAGTGCATGAAAGTGTGCATATGTTTGTGAAAGTGAGTGTGTGAAAGCGTGAGTGAGTGTGTGAAAGCGTGAGTGAGCATGTGAAAGTGAGTGAGTGTGAAAGCGTGAGTGTGTGTGTGAAAGTGTGAGTGTGTGGAAGTTTGCGTGAGTCTGTGAATGTGAGTGTGTGTGTGAAAGTGTGAGTGTGTGTGAAAGTGCATGAGTGTGTGAAAGTGAGTGTATGTGAAAGTGTAAGTGAGTGTGTGAAATTGAGTGAGAGTGAGAGAGTGAGAGAGTGAGAGAGTGTGAGTGAGCGTGTGAGTGTGTGAAAGTGTGAGTGAGCGTGTGAAAGTAAGTGAGTGTGAGTGTGTGAGTGTGTGAGTGTGTGAATGTGTGAATGTGTGAATGTGTGAAAGTGTGAAGGAGCATGTGTGTATGTGAAAGTGTGAGTGTGTGAAAGTGTGTGTGAGAGAGTGTGTGAAAAAGTGTGTGTGAAAGTGTGAGTGTGTGAAAGTGTGAGTGTGCAAAAGTGTGCTTGAGTGTGTGAAAGTGTGAGTGTGCATGAAAGTGAGAGTGTGCATGTGAAAGTGTGAGTGAATGTGTGGAAGTGAGTGTGTGTGAAAGTGTGAGTGCATTTGTGAAAGTGAGAGTGAGTGTGTGAGTGAGTTTGAGTGTATAAGTGTGAGTGTGTGAAAGTGTGAGTGTGTGAAAGCACGAGTGAGTGTGTGTGAACGTGCGTGTGTGAAAGTGTGCAAAAGTGTGCACAAGTGTGTGAAAGTGAGTGTGAAAGTTTGAGTGAGTGTGTGAAAGAGAGTGTGTGAAAGTGTGCGTGTGTGAAAGAGAGTGAGTGAGTGAGCGAGTGTGTGAAAGAGAGAGTGTGTGTCAAAGTGTGAGTGCGCATGTGTGTGAGAAAGAGAGTGTGTGAGAAAGCGTGCGAGTGTGTGAAAGTGATTGTATGTGAAAGTGTGAGAGAGAAAGAGAGAGTGTGTATGAAAGTGTGAGTGAGTGTGAAAGTGAGAGTGTGTGTGAAAGAGAGAGTGAGCATGTGAAAGAGAGAGTGAAATTGAGAATGTGAGAAAGTGTGAGTGTGTGTGAAAGTGAGTAATTGAAAGTGTGTGTGTGAGAAAGTGTGCATGAGTGTGAAATTGAGAGTGAGAAAGTGTGAGTGAGCGTGAGAATGTGTGAGCGAGTGTGTGAAAGTGAGTGTGTGTGAAAGTAAGCGAGTGTGAAAGTGAAAGAAAGTGTGAAAGTGTGAAGGAGCATGTGTGTGTGTGTGTGTGAGAAAGTGTGCATGAGTGTGTGAAAGTGAGTGTATGTGAAAGTGTGAGTGAATGTGAGAAAGTGAGAGTGTGTGTGAAAGTGTGAGTGAGTGAAAGTGTGAGTGTGTGAGAAAGCGTGAGTGAGCATGTGAAAGTGTGAGTAATCATGTGAAAGTGAGTCTGTGAGAAAGTGGGAGTGAATGTGTTTAGGTCTCGGAGCACGGAGTCCATCAAGCGCTGGAAAGCCTGTGCCGTGTTCTTGAAGCCAAACGGCATCCGTAGGTACTCAAAAAGGCCGAACGGGGTGATGACTGCAGTTTTTGGGACGTCTTGTGGGTGCACGGGAACCTGGTGATACCCACGGACGAGGTCGACTTTTGAAAAGATGGAATTTCCCGCCAACTGGGCCGAGAAATCCTGAATATGCGGGATCGGGTACCGATCAGGAGTAGTGGCGTCGTTCAGGCGTCGGTAGTCGCCGCATGGCCGCCAGCCGCCGCCCGGTTTCTGAACAATGTGGAGAGGCGAAGACCAGGGACTATTCGACCGGCGAATAATCCCCAGCCTCTCCATCGTGTCGAACTCCGCTTTCGCAGCCGCGAGCTTCCCCGTTCAAGCCTTCGAGCCCATGCATAAACCGGGAAGCCAGCAGTGGTGATATGATGTTCAACACCATGCTTCGTGGCCGAGGAGGAGAAAGTGGGCCGGTCAGCTCCAGGAACTCTGAGGAGCCGAGTGAAGTCATCCGGAGATGGGAACGCACAGGCGATAGAGCGCGACACGGCGTTACTGCGGTGGCATGGAATCGAGTGGAACGTGGCCGCGTTGATCAACCGGCGGTGCCGGACATAGACGAGGAGGCCGTTGGCACACAGAAAATCCGCCCCTAGGATGGCCTGCGAGACTTTGGCCGTGACGAATTCCCAGTGGAAGCGCTGACCGCCGAAACACAACTGGACCCGCCGTTTTCCGAAAATTCGAATGGCTGCGCCATTAGTCGCCTTGAGGGAAAGGCCGTGGCCCCCAGCTTGAATATCGAGATTCGACGCAGGTAGGATGCTACACTGCGCCCCGGTGTCGCAAAGGAAACGCCGACCCGATAGGGAGTCGGTGGTGAAAAGAAGTTTCCCCGAAGATCCGATGGCCATCGCAGCCGCGGAGCGCCCATTAGACCTGGTCCTCCTTCGCCAGGAACGCTGCAGGAGCTTTGTTTTTTTTGGGGCGAAAAGCTGCAGGGAGAGCGGCAGTGTTGTGCTTTCGTGCCAAAACGGGCGTGGTAGGAGCACCAGCCCGCTGCAAGAGGAGCTGGAGCCGCGTCTGTGGGGGAAGGGCATCTCGTGGCAGCGCAGCACTGCTGGGTTACTGTGAAAATCTTATCTGCTTCGGCAGCAAGCTCTGCGCAGTCTGTGACCTTGGCCCTGGCTAGGGCAGCCTACACCTGCTCCAGCAGTTGGCAGAGGAAAAGCTCCCGGAAGAGGAAGTATTCCGGTTCGGCACCTAAGAGCGTGAGCATTTGGCTCATGAGCTCGGACGGTTTGGAGTCCCCGAGGCCGGGCATAGCGAGAAGCCGGCGAGCGCGTTCTGACTTAGAGAGCCCGAAGACTTGTAGCAACCGCGCCTTTAACGTATCATACTTGCGGTCAGTATGTGGACTACCGAGTAGGCTGACGATCCGCGAGGCAGTGCCACTATTGAGGGCGGAGACCACGTAGTAATAACGGGTCTGATCCGCGACGATGTTCCTGATGGCGAACCAGGCTTCAGCCTGGATGAACCACGCGGCTGGTTGCTCCCAGAACTGTGGCAGTTTCAGAGTCACGGCGTTCGTGTCCATGCTGAAGATCTTCCGCGAAAACCGTTCGCGAAAGTTGGGGTCACCAATGTAGGAATGTGGGTTCCTAACTAAAAGACTGAGTTCTACTCAGGCGATCAAACAAAACGAACTTTAATGAAACAAACAGGTTTTAACAAAAAACTGCAGGATAACATCGAATGTAGATCTGCTCTCTTTGGAGGCTGTCATGACGTCATCACGTTTTTCCTGCCAGTGGGGGATCATGTGATGAACGGCGTGACGTCATTACGTTTTAGCCACGCTGTTAAAGTAACCACGCTCTGTACAGTTAAACAGCATAAATAAAGGTACAGACTCAGACTGTAGCTAACATGTTGTTAAAGGAATTATATACAAACGATCCGAGTCCTTTGGTGGCTCCGCCACACAGTCATCTCTCCAACTGTTTGGAGCAATCAAAGCCTCCAGTGCACACTCCTAGATGAACCTTCAAATGCAATGTGGCTGTCAGGGCGAGGCTGGTTCTGGACCCAAGTGGAGAGACGAGGCTAGAGGCAGGTATAAAGTTCAAACAAAGTACTTTACTTAATAAACACAAAGATACAATTACACTTTAGAAGCTCTGACAAGCAACCACTTGGCACAAAGGCTTGTCAAGACTGAGCACAGAGAAGGGGGAAAACAGAACTTATATACTACAAATCACAGGTGAAACTCATAAGCCCAATAACAGTCAATTAAGGATTAACACAGGGGTAACCACTCATGAAGGTGCCACCCAGGGGTTACTAGGAGAACTAACCGGCACCCTCACAGGACCCCCTCCCCTAGGAACGGCTCCCGACGTTCCTCCTGGACGAGCCGGGTGGCGACGGCGAAAATCCCTTATGAGTTCCGGATCCAAAATGCCCCAGGCCGGAACCCAGGAATGCTCTTCAGGACCGAAACCCTCCCAGTCAACCAGGTATTGGATGCTCCTCCTGACCCGGCGACAATCAAGGAGGCGACGGACCGTGAAGGCTTGCTGGCCGTCGATCATACGGGGCGGGGGGAGGGGGTCTAGCCGCAGGAACCAAGGGACTAGTAAGTACCAGCTTGAGGTGAGAGACATGAAATGTGGGATGTATCCTCATCGATCGAGGAAGGAAGAGCCGGTAGGCCACAGGGTTTACTTGCTCCAAAATCCTAAAAGGTCCTATGAACCCGGGAGCCAACTTGCGGGACTCCACATGGAGCAGAAGATTCTTGGTAGACAGCCAGACCTTCTGTCCGGTCCGGAACCGAGGAGCTGGGCGACGGTGACGGTCGGCTTGTACCTTCTGCCGAGATGAGGCAAGCTGCAAGGCGGATCGGACCCTCCTCCAGGTACGACGGCAGCGTTGGACTAACCCCTGGGCAGCCGGCACTCCTACCTCCCTCTCCTGTTCCGGGAAGAGTGGCGGTTGGAAGCCATATTGGCACTCAAAAGGCGAAAGACCAGTGGAGGAGCTCTGAAGGGTATTATGTGCATACTCTGCCCAGACCAGGTACTTGCTCCAGGAGGAAGGATTGGAGGACACAAAGCTTCGTAGCACCCTCTCCAGATCCTGATTAGTTCTCTCAGTCTGGCCGTTAGATTGAGGGTGGAACCCCGAAGAGAGACTGCCGGAAGCCCCCAGGAGGGAACAAAAGGACTTCCAAAACCGATATGATAACTGAGGACCCCGGTCAGAGACAACATCCAGGGGCAAGCCATGGAGGCGGAAGACGTGTTGGACAACCAGCTGGGCGGTCTCCCTGGCAGAGGGAAGCTTGATAAGAGGAACGAAGTGAGCAGCCTTTGAAAAGCGATCAACCACAACTAGGATGGTGGTGAATCCTTCAGATGGAGGTAGCCCGGCGATGAAATCCAGGGCGATGTGAGACCAGGGACGGCTGGGAATAGGCAAGGGATGCAGGAGACCAAGCGGAAGTTGTCGGGATGTCTTGTTCTGGGCACAGACAGGACAAGCGGAGACAAAGGCCCGGGTGTCGGCTTCCATAGCGGGCCACCAGAACCTCCTTTTAAGAAACTCGAGAGTCTGATGGATCCCAGGATGACCCGTCAATCGAGAAGAATGGCCCCATTGAAGGACCTGGGCGCGCACTCGACTGGGAACATATAGTTTATTAGGAGGGCCTCCTCCGGGATCGGCCTCCTGACGTTGGGCCCTTCGCACCACAGTCTCAATCTCCCACGCGACGGGAGCCACGATGCAGGAACTAGGGACGATAGGTTCCGGAATCCGGTCCTTTTCCGAGGGGTCAAACTGGCGAGAAAGGGCATCCGGTTTGAGGTTCTTAGACCCTGGGCGGTACGACAGGAGAAAGTTGAACCGGTTAAAGAAGAGTGCCCACCTGGCCTGCCAGGGGTTGAGGCGCTTAGCGTCCTGAATATATATCAGGTTCTTATGGTCGGTCCAGACGACAAAAGGATGTTCCGCTCCCTCCAACCAGTGTCTCCACTCCTCCAAGGCCAACTTAACTGCCAAAAGCTCCCTGTTGCCGACATCATAGTTACACTCAGCTGGCTTCAGGTGACAGGAGAAGGCGGCACAGGGATGAAGTTTTTGGTCCTTGGGGGAGCGCTGGGACAGGACAGCCCCAACTCCAATATCCAAGGCATCCACCTCTATGATGAAGGGCAGGGTGGGATCGGGATGCATCAGAATGGGGGCGGAGGTGAAGCGCTGTTTGAGCTCCTGGAATGCCCGTTCTGCTTCAGAACACCAGCTGAACCGTACAGGCGAGCCCTTGGTCAATGCAGAGAGGGGAGCGGCAAGGGAGCTGAAGTTACGGATGAAGCGTCTGTAAAAGTTGGCGAATCCCAGGAACCGCTGAATCGGCTTAACCGACGTGGGACTCGGCCAGTTCAGGACGGCTTGAACCTTACTCGGATCCATCTGGACGCTTCCACCAGAGATAACGTAGCCCAGGAAGGTGACCTTAGTGACGTGGAATTCACACTTCTCGGGTTTGACAAAGAGACGGCTCTCCAAGAGCCTCTGCAACACCCGCCTGACGTGTTGGACATGCTGCTGGGGGGACTTCGAGAAGATGAGAATGTCATCCAAATAAACAAACACGAACTGATTCAGCAGGTCCCGGAGCACGTCATTGACCAGAGCCTGGAAGACAGCAGGAGCTTTAGTGAGACCAAAGGGCATGGCAAGGTATTCCTAGTGACTGCTCGGGGTGATAAAGGCAGTTTTCCATTCATCCCCCTCCCTAATGCGGACCAGGTTATATGCGTTGCGGAGGTCAAGTTTGGAGAAGATGGTAGCTCCCTGTAGCTGCTCAAACGCTGAAGACATCAAAGGGAGAGGATAGCGGTTCTTAATCGTAATTTTGTTAAGCCCCCGATAGTCCTATACAAGGTCCGAGACCACCATCCTTCTTTTTTACAAAAAAAGAAACCTGCACTCGCTGGGGAGGTGGAAGGACGAATGAAACCTGTGGCGAGGGCTTCTTTGATATATTCCTCCATCGAAACATTCTCAGGGCCAGAGAGAGTGTAGAGCCGACCCCGAGGGGGGCTAGTGCCAGGCAGGAGATCAATCGCACAGTCGTAGGGCCGGTGTGGGGGGAGTGTAGAGGACCGCCCTTTACTAAATACCGCATGGAGGTCCGAATACTCAGGAGGCACACGAGCAAGGTCCAGCTGATCGGCTGGCTCGGGAGAGGAAGGACGAGGCAGACTAGGGAAGACCTTGAGACAGTTAGTTGAACATGAAGGGCCCCACTCCAGCACCGTCCCAGTAGTCCAGTCAATATGAGGGTTGTGGAGAAAGAGCCACGGGTGTCCAAGAACGAGAGGGAGCTCAGGGGAATCTATCAGGTGAAACTGCAACAACTCTTGATGTCTCTCCCCCACTTGGACCTGTAACACTCGTGATATGATGAACGTGCCCAGAACCAAGGGGCCTGCCATCGAGGGTGGTGACTTGTAAAGGCTTGTCCAGGCGGGAGAAAGGAATTTTCAGCCTGTGCACCAGGGTACGGTCAATAAAACAACCCGCGGCCCCGGAGTCAATGAACGCCTGCAGATTGAACTGCTTTCCCTCCCAAGAGAGACGAGCAGGAATCAGGGTTTGGAAGATTGAAGGGGTGTGTCGAAGTCTCGACTCCCTAGTAAGACTCTTAAACACAAAGTATCGTTAAAGACAGGCTTTATTTGCTTGCAAGGGAAGAGTTGTGTAGACAAGGGCTACATCAGACCTCTTCAAAGTAATACAGAAATTGTAACATATTTATACAGTAAAAAGCAAAACAGGCTTTCTATGCCACATGACATAGTATTGAATCATAACTGATTACAAAGGCACAGACCTTGTGAATTATTGAAACAACGTATTCCGGGCTGCGTTAGAATAACGAACAGAAATACCTTTGGATAAGATTAACTAATCCTTTATTATGGGATCTCTCTGTTCCCTCTGTTCTCTCACTGTACCAACTGGACCCGTGGGCCAATATTTACCTTATCATGTCCTTGGCTGTTTGTTTGGTAACTGAGGCTCCTTGTTAAGCTTGTCACAGATAAGGAGTATGTATGTCTCATCCCCTTGCCTTTAGTGAATCATGCTGTCGGCCATTTGAGTTTTTATTCTATGCCTAGGAAGCCATTTTGTGTCTAAGTGAGAAACTGTACTTCCACATTCTTCCCTTTTGTCCTTACTAGGACAACATAACTGAAATTAACCTCTTCTTATCGGTCCTCGTACTAAATTTAAATTTTAGCCAAGGATACCGACTTCTTTTCCGTTTGGAACCATCCCCGGGATTTACCTGTATTGATGGTTGACCTTGTTTAAGATCGTCTTTCTTCTCTGTCTATTCTTAGTGTTTGGGCGTGTGTTTTTGTAGGGTTTAATTATGTTTGATTTGATTTCAGGTTTATGTCTTTGTATTTCTGCAGCTTATATTAGCCTGCAGTGTTCTAATTTCCCTGCAGCTTATATTAGCCTGCAGTGTTCTAATTTCCCTGCAGCTTATATTAGCCTGCAGTGTTCTAATTTCCCTGCAGCTTATATTTCCCTGCAGCTTATATTAGCCTGCAGTTCTAGTGCCACTATGCACTTTCTAAAAGACAGGGAACAGCAGCTTATAGAGGAGGACTAATTCATGGCCCACACAGTTTATAACTAACCTGTGGGGTTCTCCTAAGCACAAGTGCTTCTATGTAAGCCCCCAAAGTGCGGACCAAGTGATATACAAAGTCGACGACACTGGCTTGTTGTTGAAGGGAGTCCTCTCTCTTTTTCCTAGCCTGCAGTTCCCATTTGAAATGGAAAATGTGTTTTGCAGAAAGAGGAGAGCATGTGGAATATATATATATATATATATGTATATATTTGTCTAAGTTTTCTAATCCCTATAATTGTATTTTATTCAATCGTTTCAGTTCCTCATCCAGGGGACCATTCTTTTCCTCTACTGACTTTACTTCTCTCTGTATCATCATATTCATCGCAGGCAAGACTGCCTTGCCCAACCTATTGCAACAACACTTAATCGTTGTGACAAACAGAGCAATGCATACAATCAGGGCTATTACTACTACAGTCCATGCAATAATATTTGTCCTACTGATCCCAGCCATCCTCCCAATATCCAGTCAGCCCAGCCTTGGTTCTTTGGGTTTTCATACTGACTTACTGCGTCTAGCATATTCGTAAGACATGTACAAAAAAGTATTCACGTGTAATTCTCGTTTCTTTCGGGATCTTTCCCCATCTCCTTGGCATATTAGACTCAGTAGTCTGATTAGTATACAAAATATAAGTAACGTCTTCATTGTTAGAGTCTTTCAAAATTCAATTGTCTCTATTCGGTGCCTTCTTGCAGTGGGCTGCGTGAATCCAGGAAGATCTTTCCTTGACTTTTACGGCTGTGTTTGTTGTTAGGAGCACTTGATATGGTCCTTCGAAGCGTGGTTGTAGACCGTTCTTTTTAAAAACCTTCACGTAGACGTCATCTCCTGGTTCCAAGTCGTGGCACTTTCCCTCTGCTGGACTCGTTAGAGCTTCCTTTACCTGTTGGTGAAAGCTGGAAATACATTTAGTTAATGCAATGCAATAGTTTAGCATAGCCTCGTCCATTTTATGAATGTCCATTTGTTTCACCGTAAATGGTGCTGAGAATGGCAGTCTTAGGGGTCGTCCCATAACAATCTCATGTGGAGACAGTCCATTGGTCCTGTTAGTTGCTGCTCGCATTATCATCAATGCTAAGGGTAATAGTTCGACCCATTTAAGTCCAGTTTCACTGCAAAGTTTAGAAAGTTTATTCTTCAGCACTCCATTATGTCTTTCCACCAGTCCTGCAGATTGTGGCTGATAACTGCAGTGAAGATGCTGGTTAATCTGCAAAGCTTTACATAGTTCTTTTATAATTGCTCCAGTGAAATGCGATCCTCTGTCGCTTGAAAGCGGCATAGGTATTCCAAACCTTGGTATGATTTCTTTTAACAAGCACTTTGCTACTGTTACAGCATCATTCTTTTTACATGGGAAAGCTTCAACCCATCTTGAAAACATATCTATAATTACTAACACATACTTAAATCCTAAACATGGAGGTAATTCAATAAAATCCATTTGTAAATGTACGAAAGGGCCTGATGGATTCGGGTGGGAGGCAGCCTGTACTTTCTTGGTCTTGCCTGGATTCATTTCCTGGCAAATGGTGCACCTTTCACTAATTTGTTTTGCAATTGCCGAAATACCTGGTGCATACCATGTTTGATTAATATAGTCTGCCATCCCCCCTTTGCCCACATGCGTGAACACATGAACGCATCGGGCAATCCATGGGAGTAAAGATTTAGGCGCCACCATGCGGCCGTCATGGTGAACCCATACCCCTTCAGGCGTTTTAAAGCAAGAATCCCTTGCCCAAGCTAACACTTCGTCCGGGTTAGCCTGTGACTGAAAGGCTAAAACATCATTAATAGAAGGTGGGTCATTATCTGATTTTTGTTGACGCAAAACAAAGGCTGAGACCATTGGCCCTGTATCTGACAGAGCAGCTGATTTAGCAGCTCTATCTGATCGCTCGTTACCCAAGGATATCTGATCCTGACTACCTATATGAGCCTGACATTTAATAACTGAAATCTTAGTGGGACACACTAGAGCCTTTAAAAGATTATTGATTTGCTCAGCATTCTCAATAGTTGATCCTGAGGAAGTTAGAAACCCCCTTAATTTCCAGATCTGTCCATAATCATGAGCAACTCCAAAAGCATACCTGGAGTCAGTATAAATGTTAACAGTTTGATCAGTAGCCAATATACAAGCTCTGGTAAGAGCGAAGAGTTCTGCTTGTTGCGCTGAAAAGGATTGAGGTAGTGAGAGAGTGCCTCCACAATCGAGTGATCATCTGATATGGCATATCCAGCCCTAGGTGATCCCTTGTCATCCCTAAGGGCTGACCTGTCTACGTAGTACGCTAAGTCACTATTGGAGATAGGAGTTTCTGATAAATTTGTTCGGGGCTTAGTCACCAATTGGGTGATCATTTCGCAGCAATGTGGAGTTCCGTCTTCTTCTGTGGGTAGCAGCGTGGCTGGATTCAAGGCCGAACATCTTTGAATTAGAAGATTAGAGTTGGATAATAACTCAACCTCATATTTACTGCTACGGGCTGACGTTAGATGCTGAGTGGCGTATTTTGATAACAGAACTTCCACTGAATGTGGTACAAACAAAACAGTTCGGTGATTAAGCGTGATGCCTTGAGCCTGTTGTACAGCGTAATAGGCAGCAGTTAGAATTGGCAGGCATCCAGGCAGGCCGCATGCAACGGGATCCAATTGAGTAACTGTCTTTTATAGTCGTGTCTTTTCCCGTGCCTTCATAAAAAAGCAGTGCAATGCAGATTCATGTGCCAGCTGTTCTTGTAAAAGGCACATAGTACATCTATCGGTCGGAACGTGTATCTGCAGTCCCTTTTCTGAACAAATTATTGTTGCCTGCATTTTGCACAACAAGTCTCTCCCTAAAAGGTTCATGGGGGCGTCGTCTGATAACAAAAAAGCATGTTGGCCAGAAAAATTATCTGCTCGTATTTGTAACGGTTGTGACCATGTCAGAGTCTGTGAGACACCAGAAAGTCCTATGCAGGTAACATCCTTGTCAGTGCATGGAATTCCTGTAGCGTATTGTTTTGTCAATAGTGAGGTTGTGGCTCCTGTGTCAACGAGAAAAGGGACTTTCTTGCCTTGCATATTTATGGATAGATACGGCTCATCTCTAGAATTTAGTGATACTAAGGGTAACTGCAGGAGGTGGGTAACGTCGGAGGCTGCGTCTCTGCGTCATGCTGAATAATTTTGCACTGGCATTCCGGATTGTCCTTCCGTAATCTGACCTCCCCAAGGATCCCCTGTTGTAAAGCCTGCTTGTGGACGAGTGTGAACCTGGGCTTGGGTATTTGCATTGTTGGGTGCACCTTCCCAACCTTGATTGTGCGGTTTTGGGTAAGGGCAATTGGCTTTCCAGTGGCCGATCAGACCACAATTAACACATGAGCTTGTATTTCCTCCTCCGTTCCACTGGCCCCTGCCACCACCTCCTCTACTCCTGCCTCTGAATCTGCCTCTGTTATATCCTCTACCTCGTACCCTGTTTTGACCCTGGTAGTAAATAGTAGTCTGGGCGGTCGGGGCTGGAGAAGCTGCCTGCTCCATTAACAAAGAAATTTTACTCTTTTGATCTTTATTCCTTTCCTGTATTCATTTCAAGATTTGTGTCAATTCAGGAATGGTTTTATGTCTCCAGTCAAGGCAAACTAAAGTCAACGGTTCCTTAAGTTCTGTTCTCAGGCCGTTTACAAGGGCGTTAATTAAAGGGATTTGGTAATTTTCTTTTGTCATACCCGAATGCTGTCCCATAACTGTTTCCATTCTTTCTATATAATCCTCAACGTCTTCATCCCTTTTCTGAATTGTCTCAATTATCTTATCTAGTGTTGATTATATTCTCCTGACTTACAGCACTGGGGTCGGGTGATTCACCACCTGCTGCGCCTTGTTGTTGCACTTCGTATTCAGGAGGCGGGGCTGGTCTTCTGAACCATCCCTGATCCTCGTCATCACTGGAATGAGTCGTGGGCATGGGAGGATATTCACAGGGAGGAGCGGTAGGCTTCGGGTTTTGTCTTAAAGGCATTAGCGTAACCTTTTCTTGTTTAATCAATTTATTCATCAGATCTCTTTTCTTATTTTTGTTCTCAATTTTGCTAGTTAATATGCTGCGTTCCTTACGTTTTTCTGCTTCCCTTTTCCAGTCTGAGAAGGCAGACCAATTTACTGATTTTGCACCCCTTCTATGTGGGTCTCTGCCTGCTAGGCAGTTTTCTAGACACGTGATTCTATCTAGATTGAATGTACCATCCAAGGGGAAAGGGTGTCTGTCTTTCTTTGTCCATTTAGCCCACTTAGGTAAATCATTTGTAGATATCTGACCATAGTAGGTAAAGACATAAGAAGCGGGAGTTCCTGTTTTTTCCTGGGATCTTGCTCTGTGTAGCTCCCATCTTAGTTTGTATGTCTTTTTTTGTTTTTTTTTTAAACTAGTCTCTCTTCTTCTAGATCGCAAGTTTCACCCCTTACCCCCTTACGATTATTACTGACTGTCCAAAGGACCACAAGTGATGAAAAATAACAAGTAATAACAAGTCAAAAAAATGATAAGCAATGCAGCTGCCAAAACAGGCAAACAGACCAAATATTCAGACATTCTCTATACTCTAAACTAAACAAATAATCAATTCTCAGTTTGCGTTGTACGCCACTACAAGCTGAGTCCTTAACATTTAACTTATACTTTATGTGAGAGTCTTCTGTCTTAACGTTGTCAATAATCAACAAACAAAACGGAAAACAATGGTTGCAATAATTCTTAACCTCTATAGTCATATAAAATCCTTATGCTTTAATGCAAGGGGCTTGAACCCTCGTAGAAGGTATCTCAACGGAGAATAATCCTGGACCTGATAATACAGATCTTAAAAAAATTAGTGACAATTCTCAAACGATACTTTCTGCCACGGGACTCAGCCCCGGCTCAAGGGACCCACCCTTGATCAAGGGACCCACCCTTGATACTGCAGTTTGAACTTGGTACCTTATGGGACTCAGCCCTGTCGACTTTCCTCTTGCCTTCTTTGCCCGATACTTTTTTCTTTAAAGACTTGAGTTGTCAGTATTCTCCTCCTTTCAGTGGTCAACAATAAAAGAAGCAAAAGTTACAGGATTCAACTCAAGTCTAAAACATGAGTCTTAACTAGATCGCAGTACTCCCGTCAGAAGAAACAGACCACACCAACTTAATATCTAATGAGAAATCCTTTTATGTGATAAAGCATCACTGTGGCCATTCAGGATCTGTCATTAGAGATTCACGATGTCCTTGTCCGTGACTTACCGAAAGGCAGCAAGCGATCTCGGTGGAACCTCCAAGTAACTGTCGAAGTCTCGACTCCCTAGTAAGACTCTTAAACACAAAGTATCGTTAAAGACAGGCTTTATTTGCTTGCAAGGGAAGAGTTGTGTAGACAAGGGCTACATCAGACCTCTTCAAAGTAATACAGAAATTGTAACATATTTATACAGTAAAAAGCAAAACAGGCTTTCTATGCCACATGACATAGTATTGAATCATAACTGATTACAAAGGCACAGACCTTGCGAATTATTGAAACAACGTATTCCGGGCTGCGTTAGAATAACGAACAGAAATACCTTTGGATAAGATTAACTAATCCTTTATTATGGGATCTCTCTGTTCCCTCTGTTCTCTCACTGTACCAACTGGACCTGTGGGCCGATGTTTACCTTATCATGTCCTTGGCTGTTTGTTTGGTAACTGAGGCTCCTTGTTAAGCTTGTCACAGATAAGGACTATGTATGTCTCATCCCCTTGCCTTTAGTGAATCATGCTGTCGGCCATTTGAGTTTTTATTCTATGCCTAGGAAGCCATTTTGTGTCTAAGTGAGAAACTGTACTTCCACAGGTGGGAGAAGGGGTTTGATCAGTCCGTATCTCCCCAATCCTCCTGGCTTGTTCCTGGAGCTCTGGGCATGTGGCTCTGAAATGACCAGACAGGCCACAGTAAAGACAACACCCCTCTCTCAACCTGGGAGAGCCAAGTTCTGCCGAGTTGCATAGGTGTCTCTTCCGTGCTAACAGGTGGACTCGGGGGTACTTGGAAACTCCTGGTCAGATCCGGAACACCGGACAATCTCACCCCTGTGGAAGTAGTGAATCTCCTCTCTCTAGCATGCTCCCGGAGGCAGTTATCCACTCTGACAGCAAGGGAGATGAGCGGGTCAAGGTCCTCCGGGATCTCTCTGGACGCTAGTTCATCCTTGATAGTTCCGGAAAGGCCATAAAAAAACATGGAAAGAAGGGCCTCGGTGTTCCAGCGACTCTCCACAGCGAGTGTGCGGAACTCAATGGCGAAGTCGGCTACGCTGCAGCCGCCCTGGCAGAGATTCAAAAGTCTCTTAGCTGCCACCCGTCCACTCACAGGATGGTCAAAGACCTTGCCCATCTCTTTGGTGAAATCGACAACGTCAAAGCAGACCGAAGATTGCTGCTCCCAGATAGCGGTAGCCTAGGCGAGAGCTTTTCCCGAGAGTAGTGAAATAATGAATTCTACCTTAGAGCGAGGTGAATGGAACATGGAAGGTTGAAGTTCAAAAACCAGGAAGCACTGGGTCAGGAAACCACGACACTTGCCTGGATCACCATCATAGCACTCTGGCGCAGGTAGGCGAGGCTCTCGGTAAGTCCGGCGATCGGCGACCGGTGGGGTAGCACCCAAAGGAACTGACTGACGAGGAACATCCTGAGCAGAAGCCACAGCAGCTAGGTGTTGAATGGTCGGAGTCCACGTATCTACCTTGTCCGAAATGCTTTGGAGAAGTTGCTCAAGGCAGCCGAGGAAAGCACCTTGATGGGAGAGAATAGAACGAAGCTCCTCCATCACTGCTGGGTCCATAATGGCTCAGTCTTGCTGTCAGGGCGAGGCTGGTTCTGGACCCAAGTGCAAAGACAAGGCTAGAGGCAGGTATAAAGTTCAAACAAAGTACTTTACTTAATAAACACAAAGAGACAATTACACTTTAGAAGCTCTGACAAGCAACCACTTGACCCAAAGCCTTGTCAAGACTGAGCGCAGAGAAGGGGGAAAACAGAACTTATATACTACAAATCACAGGTGAAACTCATAAGCCCAATAACAGTCAATTAAGGATTAACACAGGGGTAACCACTCATATCTTCGCCTGCCGTCCGGACACGCCGTGGCGTGCCGTTTTACCTCCGGACGGAGGCGGAGGTCCCCAATGGGGGGCTCTCTATGCGGGAGTCCTCCCTTGTTCTATCGGGGATTTGGCCTGGAGGGTGTTGCACAGAGCAGTTCCGTGCAATAGATTTTTAAATAGGTTTACGGACTCCCAGACCGCCTGTTTGTTTTGCGGTCTGGAGGAGTCCGTCTTTCACGTCTACACGGGGTGTGAGAGGTTGCAGCCCCTCTTCCATTTTTTGAGGGGGCTGCTCCTCAAATTTTGGTTGCACTTCAGTCCCACGCTCCTGATCTACGGTCACCCTGTGCGGAGGGGAGCGGGCGGGTCGGAGGACCTCCTCGTGGGCCTGCTCCTGGGCCTGGCCAAGAAAGCCATCAATTGGTCCTGGCAGCGGGCGAGCGAGGGGGTCGTCCGACCGGATTGCCTCCCCCTCTTCCGTGGCCATGTTCGCGCCCGGGTGGCCCTAGAGATGGAGCACGCGGTGTCCGCCGGCACGCTCGAGCTCTTTCGTGACCGGTGGGCGCCGCGGGGACTGGAGTGCATTGTTAATCGGGACAACCAAATTTTAATTTGATTGGTGGAGGGTTATTTAAAAGGGTAATTGGGTTGTTGTCACCTTATTTGTGAAATTGTTTCTTTTTTATTTGGGTCCAATGAAAAGAGAGGGGTAACCACTCATGGGTCGTCCGACCAGATTGCCTCCCCCTCTTCCGTGGCCATGTTCGCGCCCGGGTGGCCCTAGAGATGGAGCACGCGGTGTCCGCCGGCGCGCTCGAGCTTTTGCGTGACCGGTGGGCGCCGCGGGGACTGGAGTGCATAATTAGTTTAAATAATCAAATTTTAATTTGAGGGGTTAAGGTTTTATTTAAAGGGGTACTGGATTTTAGTTAGTTTATTTTGTTAATTTGTTGTTTGTTTAACACAAAGAAGCAATTAAGGATTAACACAGGGGTAACCACTCATGGGTCGTCCGACCGGATTGCCTCCCCCTCTTCCGTGGCCATGTTCGCGCCCGGGTGGCCCTAGAGATGGAGCACGCGGTGTCCGCCGGCACGCTCGAGCTTTTTCGTGACCGGTGGGCGCCGCGGGGACTGGAGTGCATAATTAATCTGGACAACCAAATTTTAATTTGATTGGTGGAGGGTTGTTTAAAAGGGTCATTGGTTTTTTGTCAGTTTATTGGTGAACTTGTTTTTGGTTGATTAAAAGAGAGGGGTAACCACTCATGAAGGTGCCACCTAGGGGTTACTAGGAGAACTAACCGGCACCCTCACAGTGGCTCCTTTAAATGTCCCAGATGAAAACATATCATCAATGACGTCATCAAACCTGCACCATTTAATAGGGCCGGGTAAAGCGCAGGGTGGGCTTAATAGGCCCCATTAGCGCGAAGTTGATTTCTGCAGCGGGATGAAAGCGACAACAGGGTCGTGACCCGCCCACACCCGACCCACCCAGGTACAGAAAATTCCGGCCCTGAGTTCGCTGACTGACCTGCAATGACCAGGAGCAGCTGTAAAGCAGAGTCTGCTCACTAGAGGGAGATGCAGACTCCCTGTTCACCTTGGTTGTCCAATATCTGTTCTCTGAAGGGTTCGACCCGAAACGTCAACTCAAGTTTCTCTCCACGGATGTTGCCTGACCTGCTGAGTTTTTCCATCATTTTCTGTTGCCATCTCTGTTCTCTGATGTAGTTTCCACACTCTCTCAGGCCCCAGCTGGAACAGACACTCCATCACAGGTCACATTGTGGTTAGACTGAGGGCCTCACATAGTGACTCCATTCGAGGCGTTACACAGGAGCTCAGTGAGGGACTGAGGCCAATCCTGTCACTCACAGGGGAGGGGCCAATCCTGTCACTCACAGGGGAGGGGCCAATCCTGTCACTCACAGGGGAGGGGCCAATCCTGTCACTCACAGGGGGCGGAGCCAATCCTGTCACTCACAGGGGGCGGGGCCAATCCTGTCACTCACAGGGGGAGGGCCAATCCTGTCACTCACAGGGGGAGGGGCCAATCCTGTCACTCACAGGGGGCGGGGCCAATCCTGTCACTCACAGGGGGAGGGCCAATCCTGTCACTCACAGGGGAGAGGCCAATCCTGTCACTCACAGGGGGCGGGGCCAATCCTGTCACTCACAGGGGGTGGGGCCAATCCTGTCACTCACAGGGGGAGGGGCCAATCCTGTCACTCATAGGGGGAGGGGCCAATCCTGTCACTCACAGGGGGAGGGCCCAATCCTGTCACACACAGGGGGAGGGGCTCAATTCTGTCAGAGGGGGAGGGGCCAATCCTGTCACTCAGGGGGAGGGGCTCAATTCTGTCAGAGGGGGAGTGGCTCAATCCTGTCACTCATGGGGGGGGCCAATCCTGTCACTCACAGTTATGCTGAACCTTTATAAAGCTCTGGTTAGGCCACAACTGGAGTATTGCATCCAGTTCTGGTCACTACACTTTAGGAAGGATGTGAAGGCCCTTCACAGAATCACAGAATCACAGAATCCCCACAGTGCAGATAGAGGCCATTTCGGCCCATCGAGCCTGCACCGACACATATCCCACCTGATCCCCGTAACCCCTACACCAACACATATCGCACTCTATCCCCGTAACCCCACGTATTTAACCCCCCTAACACTAAGGGTCAATTTATCATAGCCAATCAACCTAACCTGCACATCTTTGGACTGTGGGAGGAAACCGGAGCACCCGGAGGAAACCCACGCAAACACGGGGAGAATGTGCAAACTCCACACAGACAGTCGCCCCAGGCCGGATTCGAACCCGGGTCCCTGGCGTTGTGAGGCAACAGTGCTAACCACTATGCCACCGTGCTGCACCTTGAGAGGGTGCAGAGGAGATTTACCAGAATGGTTCCGGGGATGGGGATCTTAGCTACAAGGACAGGTTGGAGAAGCTGGATTTGTTTTCATTAGAGCAAAGGAGGTTGAGGGGTGATTTGATCGAGTTGTACAAGATTATGACGGCTTTGGCTAGGCTAGACGGGGAAAGGTTGTTCCCATTAGTTGATGGTACAAGGACTAGGAGACACAGATTTAAGGTTTTGGGCAAGAGATACAGGGGGGATGTGAGGAAAAACTTTTTTATGTAGCGAGTGGTGAGGACCTGGAACTCGCTGCCGACGGAAGTGGTGGAAGCGGAGACACTCAATGTTTTCAAGGGGAGACTGGATAGGCACTCGAGGGAAATAAACTTGCAGGGCTACGGGGATAGAGCGGGGGAATGGGGCTGACTGGATTGCTCTACAGAGAGCCGGCACGGACTCGATGGGCTGATTGGCCTCCTTCTGTGCCGTATGACTCAATGGCTCCTCGCACACACACACTCCTCACACACACACACTCCTCACACACACACACTACTCACACACACTCCTCACACTCACACACACACTCCTCACACTCACACCCACTCCTCACAATCACACACACTCCTCATACACACTCACACACACACTCCTCACACACACACACACTCCTCACACACACACACTCCTCACACACACACACCCCTCACACACACACACCCCTCACACACACACACACTCCTCACACTCACACACACACTCCTCACACACACACACACTCCTCACACACACACACACCCCTCACACACACACACCCCTCACACACACACACACTCCTCACACTCACACACACACCCCTCACACACACACACACTCCTCACACTCACACACACACTCCTCACACACACACACACTCCTCACACACACACACTCCTCACACACACACACACACTCCTCACACACACACACTCCTCACACACACACACACTCCTCACACACACACACTCCTCACACACACACACACACTCCTCACACACACACACTCCTCACACACACACACCCCTCACACACACACACACTCCTCACACTCACACACACATTCCTCACACACACACACACTCCTCACACACACACACCCCTCACACACACACACACTCCTCACACTCACACACACACTCCTCACACACACACACACTCCTCACACACACACACTCCTCACACACACACACACACTCCTCACACACACACACTCCTCACACACACACACACTCCTCACACACACACACACTCCTCACACACACACACTCCTCACACACACACACCCCTCACACACACACACCCCTCACACACACACACACTCCTCACACTCACACACACTCCTCAGACACACTCACACACACACTCCTCACACACACACACACTCCTCACACACACACACTCCTCACACACACACACCCCTCACACACACACACCCCTCACACACACACACACTCCTCACACTCACACACACTCCTCACACACACACACACTCCTCACACACACACACCCCTCACACACACACACTCCTCACACTCACACACACTCCTCACACACACACACTCCTCACACACACACACACCCCTCACACACACACACTCCTCACACACACACACTCCTCACACACACACACTCCTCACACACACACACACTCCTCACACACACACACACTCCTCACACACACACACTCCTCACACACACACACACTCCTCACACACACACACACTCCTCACACACACACACACTCCTCACACACACACACACCCCTCACACACACACACACCCCTCACACACACACACACTCCTCACACACACACACACCCCTCACACACACACACACCCCTCACACACACACACACTCCTCACACACACACACACTCCTCACACACACACACACTCCTCACACACACACACACTCCTCACACACACACACCCCTCACACACACACACACTCCTCACACACACACACACTCCTCACACACACACACACTCCTCACACACACACACACTCCTCACACACACACACACACACTCCTCACACACACACACACTCCTCACACACACACACACACCTCACACACACACACACCCCTCACACACACACACACCCCTCACACACACACACACTCCTCACACACACACACACTCCTCACACACACACACACTCCTCACACACACACACACCCCTCACACACACACCCCTCACACTCACACACACACTCCTCACACTCACACCCACTCCTCACAATCACACACACTCCTCATACACACTCACACACACACTCCTCACACACACACACACTCCTCACACACACACACTCCTCACACACACACACCCCACACTCACACACACCCCTCACACACACACACACTCCTCACACACACACACACTCCTCACACACACACACACTCCTCAGACACACTCACACACACACTCCTCACACACACACACACTCCTCACACACACACACTCCTCACACACACACACACCCCTCACACACACACACCCCTCACACACACACACACTCCTCACAATCACACACACACTCCTCACACACACACACACTCCTCACACACACACACTCCTCACACACACACACACACTCCTCACACACACACACTCCTCACACACACACACACTCCTCACACACACACACCTCCTCACCACACACACACACTCCTCACACACACACTCCTCACACACACACACCCCTCACACACACACACACTCCTCACACTCACACACACACTCCTCACACACACACACACTCCTCACACACACACACCCCTCACACACACACACCCCTCACACACACACACACTCCTCACACTCACACACACTCCTCACACACACACACTCCTCACACACACACACCCCTCACACACACACACACTCCTCACACTCACACACACATTCCTCACACACACACACACTCCTCACACACACACACCCCTCACACACACACACCCCTCACACACACACACACTCCTCACACTCACACACACTCCTCACACACACACACTCCTCACACACACACACACTCCTCACACTCACACACACATCCTCACACACACACACACTCCTCACACACACACACCCCTCACACACACACACCCCCACACACACACACACTCCTCACACACACACACACTCCTCACACACACACACACACTCCTCACACACACACACTCCTCACACACACACACACTCCTCACACACACACACTCCTCACACACACACACTCCTCACACACACACACCCCTCACACACACACACCCCTCACACACACACACACTCCTCACACTCACACACACTCCTCAGACACACTCACACACACACTCCTCACACACACACACACTCCTCACACACACACACTCCTCACACACACACACCCCTCACACACACACACACTCCTCACACACACACACACACCTCACACACACACACACCCCTCACACACACACACACCCTCACACACACACACTCCTCACACACACACACACTCCTCACACACACACACACTCCTCACACACACACACACCCTCACACACACACACACCCCTCACACACACACACACTCCTCACACACACACACACCCTCACACACACACACACCCCTCACACACACACACACCCCTCACACACACACACACTCCTCACACACACACACCCCTCACACACACACACACTCCTCACACACACACACACCCCACACCACACACACACACTCCTCACACACACACACACTCCTCACACACACACACACCCTCACACACACACACACCCCTCACACACACACCCCTCACACACACACACCACTCCTCACACTCACACCACACTCCTCACACACACACACTCCTCACACACACACACACACACTCCTCACACACACACACACTCCTCACACACACACACTCCTCACACACACACACCCTCACACTCACACACACCCCTCACACACACACACACTCCTCACACACACACACACACCCTCACACACACACACACTCCTCAACACACTCACACACACACTCCTCACACACACACACACTCCTCACACACACACACTCCTCCACACACACACACCCACACACACACCTCACACACACACACCCCTCACACACACACACACTCCTCACACACACACACACACTCCTCACACACACACACACCTCCTCACACACACACACTCCTCACACACACACACACTCCTCACACACACACACTCCACACACACACACACACTCCCTCACACACACACACTCCTCACACACACACACACTCCCACACACACACACTCCTCACACACACACACCCCTCACACACACACACACTCCTCACACCACACACACACTCCTCACACACACACACACTCCTCACACACACACACCCCTCACACACACACACCCCTCACACACACACACACTCCTCACACTCACACACACTCCTCACACACACACACTCCTCACACACACACACCCCTCACACACACACACACTCCTCCACACACACACACACATCCTCACACACACACACACTCCTCACACACACACACCCTCACACACACACACCCCTCACACACACACACACTCCTCACACGCACACACACTCCTCACACACACACACCCTCACACACACACACACACTCCTCACACTCACACACACATCCTCACACACACACACACTCCTCACACACACACACCTCCTCACACACACACACCCCTCACACACACACACACTCCTCACACACACACACACTCCTCACACACACACACACTCCTCACACACACACACCACTCCTCACACACACACACCTCACACACACACACTCCTCACACACACACACACTCCTCACACACACACACTCCTCACACACACACACCCCTCACACACACACACACCCTCACACACACACACACTCCTCACACACACACACACTCCTCACCACACACACCTCACACACACACTCCTCACACACACACACACACCCTCACACACACACACTCCTCACACACACACACCCCTCACACACACACACCCCTCACACACACACACACTCCTCACACACACACACACTCCTCACACACACACACACTCCTCACACACACACACCCCTCACACACACACACTCCTCACACACACACACTCCTCACACACACACACACTCCTCACACACACACACTCCTCACACACACACACACCCCTCACACACACACACTCCTCACACACACACACACTCCTCACACACACACACTCCTCACACACACACACACCTCCCACACACACACTCCTCACACACACACACTCCTCACACACACACACTCCTCACACACACACACACTCCTCACACACACACACTCCTCACACACACACACACCTCACACACACACACACTCCTCACACACACACACACTCCTCACACACACACACACTCCTCACACACACACACACTCCTCACACACACACACACTCCTCACACACACACACACCCCTCACACACACACACACTCCTCACACACACACACTCCTCACACACACACACACTCCTCACACACACACACCTCCTCACACACACACACACTCCTCACACACACACACACCCTCACACACACACACACTCCTCACACACACACACACTCCTCACACACACACACCTCCTCACACACACACACACCCTCACACACACACACACTCCTCACACACACACACACTCCTCACACACACCACCCCTCACACACACACACACCCTCACACACACACACACACCCTCACACACACACACACTCCTCACACACACACACTCCTCACACACACACACACTCCTCACACACACACACACCCACACACACACACACCCTCACACACACACACACACTCCTCACACACACACACTCCTCACACACACACACTCCACACACACACACACCCCTCACACACACACACACCCTCACACACACACACACTCCTCACACTCACACACACTCCTCACACACTCACACACACACTCCTCACACACACACACACCCTCACACACACACACACCCCTCACACACACACACTCCTCACACACACACACACTCCTCACACACACACACACTCCTCACCACACACACACTCCCTCACACACACACACACCCCTCACACACACACACTCCTCACACACACACACACTCCTCAACACACACACACTCCTCACACACACACACCCCTCACACACACACACTCCTCACACACACACACACCTCACACACACACACACTCCTCACACACACACACTCCTCACACACACACACACCCCTCACACACACACACTCCTCACACACACACACACCCTCACACACACACACTCCTCACACACACACACTCCTCACACACACACACACTCCTCACACACACACACTCCTCACACACACACACTCCTCACACACACACACACTCCTCACACACCACACACTCCTCACACACACACACTCCTCACACACTCACACACCACTCCTCACACACACACACACCCTCACACACACACACCCTCACACACACACACACTCCTCACACACACACACACTCCTCACACACACACACTCCTCACACACACACACACTCCTCACACACACACACACTCCTCACACACACACACTCCTCACACACACACACACTCCTCACACACACACACACTCCTCACACACACACACCCCTCACACACACACACACTCCTCACACACACACACACTCCTCACACACACACACACCCCTCACACACACACACACTCCTCACACACACACACACCCCTCACACACACACACACCCTCACACACACACACACTCCTCACACACACACACACTCCTCACACACACACACCCCTCACACACACACACACCCCTCACACACACACACACACCTCACACACACACACACTCCTCACCACACACACTCCTCACACACACACACACTCCTCACACACACACACACTCCTCACACACACACACCCCTCACACACACACACACTCCTCACACACACACACACTCCTCACACACACACACACCCCACACACACACACCCCTCACACACACACACACTCCTCACACACACACACACTCCTCACACACACACACACTCCTCACACACACACACACCCTCACACACCACACACACCTCACACACACACACATCCTCACACACACACACACACTCCTCACACACACACACACTCCTCACACACACACACACCCTCACACACACACACACCCCTCACACACACACACACCCCTCACACACACACACTCCTCACACACACACACACCCCTCACACACACACACACCCCTCACACACACACACACTCCTCACACACACACACACTCCTCACACACACACACACTCCTCACACACACACACACTCCTCACACTCACACACACTCCTCACACACACACACACTCCTCACACACACACACACTCCTCACACACACACACACTCCTCACACACACACACACCCTCACACACCACACACACTCCTCACACACACACACACACCTCACACACACACACACTCCTCACACACACACACACACCTCACACTCACACACACTCCTCACACACACACACACCCTCACACACACACACACACCCCACACACACACACACTCCTCACACACACACACACTCCTCACACACACACACCCCTCACACACACACACACTCCTCACACACACACACACCCTCACACACACACACTCCTCACACACACACACACCCTCACACACACACACACCCCTCACACACACACACACTCCTCACACACACACACACCCCTCACACACACACACACCCTCACACACACACACACTCCTCACACACACACACTCCTCACACACACACACTCCCTCACACACACACACACTCCTCACACACACACACTCCTCACACACACACACTCCCTCACACACACACACACCCTCCTCACACACACACACCCCTCACACACACACACACTCCTCACACACACACACACTCCTCACACACACACACACCCTCACACACACACACACCCCTCACACACACACACACTCCTCACACACACACACACTCCTCACACACACACACTCCTCACACACACACACACACCCCTCACACACACACACACTCCCTCACACACACACACACTCCTCACACCACACACACTCCTCACACACACACACACCCCTCACACACCACACACACCCTCACACACACACACTCCTCACACACACACACACTCCTCACACACACACACACTCCTCACACACACACACACCTCACACACACACACACCCTCACACACACACACACTCCTCACACACACACACTCCTCACACACACACACACCACACACACACACACACTCCTCACACACACACACACTCCTCACACACACACACACTCCTCACACACACACACACCCCTCACACACACACACACTCCACACACACACACACACCCTCACACACACACACACTCCTCACACACACACACTCCTCACACACACACACACTCCTCACACACACACACACTCCTCACACACACACACACTCCTCACACACACACACACCCTCACACACACACACACTCCTCACACACACACACACTCCTCACACACACACACACTCCTCACACACACACACACTCCTCACACACACACACACTCCTCACACACACACACACTCCTCACACACACACACACACTCCTCACACACACACACTCCTCACACACACACACTCCCACACACACACACACTCCTCACACACACACACACTCCTCACACACACACACACTCCTCACACACACACACACTCCTCACACACACACACACCCTCACACACACACACACCCTCACACACACACACACACTCCTCACACACACACACTCCTCACACACACACACACTCCTCACACACACACACTCCTCACACACACACACACCCCTCACACACACACACTCCTCACACACACACACACTCCTCACACACACACACTCCTCACACACACACACACCCCACACCACACACCCTCCACACACACACACACTCCTCACACACACACACACCTCACACACACACACACTCCTCACACACACACACACTCCTCACACCACACACCCCACACACACACACACACCCTCACACACACACCACACTCCTCACACACACACACACTCCTCACACACACACACACTCCTCACACACACACACACTCCTCACACACACACACACTCCTCACACACACACACACTCCTCACACACACACACACTCCTCACACACACACACCACCCCTCACACACACACACACCTCACACACACACACACTCCTCACACACACACACTCCTCACACACACACACACACCCCTCACACACACACACACTCCTCACACACACACACACCCTCACACACACACACACTCCTCACACACACACACACACCCTCACACACACACACACTCCTCACACACACACACACCCCTCACACACACACACACTCCTCACACACACACACACTCCTCACACACACACACCCCTCACACACACACACACTCCTCACACACACACACACTCCTCACACACACACACACCCCTCACACACACACACACCCTCACACACACACACACTCCTCACACACACACACTCCTCACACACACACACTCCTCACACACACACACTCCCTCACACACACACACACTCCTCACACACACACACACCCTCACACACACACACACTCCTCACACACACACACACTCCTCACACACACACACACTCCTCACACACACACACTCCTCACACACACACCACTCCTCACACACACACACTCCCTCACACACACACACCCCTCACCACACACACACCCCTCACACACACACACACTCCTCACACACACACACCCCACACACACACACACTCCTCACACACACACACACTCCTCACACACACACACACCCCTCACACACACACACACCCTCACACACACACCCTCACACACACACACACTCCTCACACACACACACACTCCTCACACACACACACCCCCTCACACACACACACACCCACACACCCACACACCACACTCCACACACACACACCCTCACACACACACACACTCCTCACACACACACACACTCCTCACACACACACACCCTCACACACACACACACCCTCACACACCACACACACACCCTCACACACACCACACCCCACACACACACACACCCTCACACACACACACACCCTCACACACACACACACCCCACACACACACACACACTCCTCACACACACACACACTCCTCACACACACACACTCCTCACACACACACACACTCCTCACACACACACACACCCACACACACACACTCCCACACACACACACACTCCTCACACACACACACACCCCTCACACACACACACACTCCTCACACACACACACACCCTCACACACACACACACCCTCACACACACACACACTCCTCACACACACACACACTCCTCACACACACACACACTCCTCACACACACACACACTCCTCACACACACACACTCCTCACACACACACTCCTCACACACACACACACTCCTCACACACACACACACTCCTCACACACACACTCCTCACACACACACACACTCCTCACACACACACA
The DNA here is from genome assembly GCF_052327205.1 of Somniosus microcephalus. Classification (NCBI taxonomy): domain Eukaryota; kingdom Metazoa; phylum Chordata; class Chondrichthyes; order Squaliformes; family Somniosidae; genus Somniosus; species Somniosus microcephalus. The sequence continues at coordinate 73,751,200 of NC_141005.1, forward strand.
CACTCCTCACACACACACACACCCCTCACACACACACACACTCCTCACACACACACACACTCCTCACACACACACTCCTCACACACACACACACTCCTCACACACACACACACCCCTCACACACACACACACTCCTCACACACACACACACTCCTCACACACACACACACTCCTCACACACACACATCCTCACACACACACACACCCCTCACACACACACACACCCTCACACACACACACACTCCTCACACACACACACACACTCCTCACACACACACACACACTCCTCACACACACACACACTCCTCACACACACACACACTCCTCACACACACACACACTCCTCACACACACACACACTCCTCACACACACACACACCCCTCACACACACACACACTCCTCACACACACACACACCCTCACACACACACACACTCCTCACACACACACACTCCCACACACACACACACCCCTCACACACACACACACCCTCACACACACACACACTCCTCACACACACACACACTCCTCACACACACACACACCCCTCACACACACACACACTCCTCACACACACACACACCCTCACACACACACACACCCTCACACACACACACACTCCTCACACACACACACACTCCTCACACACACACACACCTCCTCACACACACACACACTCCTCACACACACACACACTCTCACACACACACACACCCCTCACTCACACACACACTCCTCACACACACACACTCCTCACACACACACACACTCCTCACACACACACACACTCCTCACACACACACACACCTCACGCACACACACTCACACACACACCCCTCACACACACACACACTCCTCACACACACACACACTCCTCACACACACACACTCCTCACACACACACACACTCCTCACACACACACACACTCCTCACACACACACACACTCCTCACACACACACACACTCCTCACACACACACACTCCTCACACTCAGACACACTCCTCACACACACACACACTCCTCACACACACACACCCCTCACACACACACACACCCCTCACACACA
>NC_141005.1:73752767-74042767 GCF_052327205.1 Somniosus microcephalus
GTCAGCCAACTCCTGCATATGCTGAAGGACAGGACTCTGAAATGGGAAAAACTTGAACACGAACTTCAATATTCAAACGAAAGGGGTTCGGAGCTCTCAAAGGTTATTGGAAGAGCTGAGGTGGCAACACAGACTGAGATGACTGCAACAGAGCAGCCCTTGGATGCCAAAAGTACGCTGACTCACGTCAACGTAGAACAACAGACCGCTGAAACAGCTGCTCCGGTAGAGGGATTGAATAGTCCGATCAATCAATCTCCAAAAGAAGTTGAAGTAGTAAAATCTCAAATGAGGTCATTAGTAAACGACTTGCTGAAAGCCCAGAAAAAGCTGGATGAAGAGGTACGCATGAAGAAGTCTCTTCAGGAAAGATGTCTGGACTTGGAACAAAAGCTGGCTAACGCCCAGCTGGATATGGAGGAAATAGAAGACCCTCTCGCTGGCCTAGATCAGGACGACACCGAATATTACTATGTCCTGTCCTGCCCAACTTGTAACTTCGACTCCCACCATACAGAAATCATGGAGGAGCACCGAAAGTCTACGGAACATCGGGAGAAGGTGGCTCTACTACGGAAAAAGGAGGAAGAGAAGGAGGAACTGCGCATGCAGCTGGCAGCTGACAGTGGAGCCCAGAGAGTCTCCAAGAAGCAGAAAAGGAAAAGTCGAAACAGAAGATGACCCATCTGAACCATTATTACCTCTACCAGATCACACACGTGGTCCCTCCGAACGGAGCCAATTCAGTTCGGAAGTTCAAACTGTTAAATCCATGGAAGGACTATTGAATGAGTCACTCCAGCAACGTGAACCGACTACACCACAGAGATTGAATCTGTGAACTGTTTTCCGCAGAGACTGAATCTGTGATCTGTTTTGACATGAAGTTATCTATGTATCTATGTTATTCTGTTATGTAAACCTGAAGTTATATATGTATATATGTTATTACGTTATGTTAAATGGGGAGATGACTGTAAAGCTAGGAAGGGAGGAATGTTGTGTATGTAATATGTGTGCTACTTTGAACCTATGGACAGGACTGCACTACTTGTAGGGCGTAGTGATACGCAGTACCACTCCTGGCCATAGGGGTATAAATAGTACTGTGGGTACTGATCTCCCCTCAGTTCCCGCCTGTGGGCATGAAGTAAAGACCTACGTATAGTCCCTACCTCCAACCAGTAAAGACCTGTTTGAGTTATACGTTTAAGTCTTTGTGTTAATTGTTCAATACTGTGGTAAACCACTGTATTGTATATTGCCACCTCTGGGTGGCGCTGTGTATGGAGGCATGCCTCAGCTGACTCCACCCACCACTGTGTGGGTTTCGTTCAGACTTGTTCAGTCACTCACGAAGAAGCATGGTCTCTTCTTAGCTAATAAAAGCCTTATTCATCTCTTCTTTCGACTCATCATCTCTTCTTCGACTCATCACCTTTTATGAAGTAATTGATAAGCGTATCAATTTTATTAGCTAAAAGTTAAATGGCGACACCTGAGGAGCAACAACAGCAACGGATACAGCAGACATTGCTGAGAGCCCTCAGACCACCACGCCTGGACCTCGACCCTCAAGATGTGGGTGCATCAGCCAAGTTTGAACACTGGCTGAGCTGCTTTGAATCCTTCCTCGCAATCTCACAGGTTACAGAGGAGGATCACAAACTGAAAATTTTGACCGCCCAGGTGAGCCATCAAGTATATATGCTAATCCGGGACTCTAATACGTACGTGGCGGCCCTCGAGCTACTAAAAGGGCAATATACGCGCCCAGTGAACACAATTTACGCCCGACACCTCTTGGGATCCCGCAGGCAGCAACCGGGAGAATCGGTAGGGGCATTTGCACGGGCGCTACTGGCACTCTGCAGAGACTGCGATTGTAAAGCGGTAACGGCTGTGGAGCACGCGCAGGGACTCGCCTGTGATGCCTTCGTCAGGGGCCTCCAGTCAGACCACACCCGGCAGAGACTGCTAGAAAGCAAGGAACCCGACCTGAAGACGGCCATTGCCCTTGCGCTCTCGTTAGAGGAGGCCCACCGAAACCTCGAGGCATACCCCCGTAACGGCGCCGAGACATGGCAATCGAAACCGTGGGACACGGGACCGCCGCCCCCGGCACCAACCGCTGCAGCGACCCAACCGAGACAGCAGCCTCCGGTAAGAACTGCTTCGATGCCCAGTAACCAGGCCCAAAAATGCTATTTCTGTGGCCAGTTAAAACATCCCAGAGCGCACTGCCCAGCTAAGACAGCTACCTGCTCGGGCTGCGGGAAGAAAGGCCATTACGCTAACGCCTGCAAGGGGAAGCCAGCCAGCAGCGCAGCGTGCGGGCCGTGGGAGCAGCCATCTTATCCGCCATTTTGTGTACCCCCGGCCGCATGGCATCCGCCGCCATCGTATCCAACGCACTCAACCGCCATTTCGTCACCGGAACCGACCACCGTCTCGGCGGATGACTATAGTGACTCACTAAGCCACATACTGGCCTCCGTGACACTGGATCAAGGCCACCCTCACCATCTATCCAGCTCCATGATGGATATCGCGGTAAACGGCCGCGCCACCAGTTGCCTGATCGACAGCGGGAGCACAGAGAGTTTCGTCCACCCCGACACGGTACGTAGCCACTCCCTCACGATTCTGCCAACGCACCATCGCATTTCTATGGCGTCCAAGTCCCAGTCAATGGACATCAGCGGCTACTGTGTGGTGACCCTGTCAGTAGGGGGCACTGAATATCAAAAATTTAAACTGCTAGTCCTGCCCCGTCTTTGCGCTGCCGTCCTGCTAGGGTTGGATTTTCAGTGCCACCTTAAGAGTGTCACACTAGCATACGGTGGACCCCTCCCCCCACTCACAGTCTGCAACCAACAACTTTTAAATCGCCCGCTGCAAACCACCTGCAGCCTTTCCACATTAAAAGTCCCCCCCCCTCCCCTGTTCGCTAACCTCACCCGCGACTGTAAACCCATCGCTACCAAAAGCAGGCGGTACAGTGCCGGGGACAGAGCTTTTATCAGCTCTGAGGTGGAGCGGCTCTTGAAGGAGGGCATTATCGAAGGTAGCACTAGCCCCTGGCGAGCCCAGGTTGTAGTCGTTAAAACCACTGCAAAACGCCGCATGGTAATCGACTACAGCCAAACCATAAACCGGTACACCCAGCTGGACGCGTACCCCCTCCCTCGCATATCTGATATGGTCAATCAGATTGCGCAATACAAAGTATTCTCCACCATCGACCTTAAGTCAGCGTACCACCAGCTGCCCATCCGCCATGAGGACCGCCAGTATACTGCCTTCGAGGCAAACGGCCGCCTCTACCACTTCCTTAGGGTCCCCTTCGGCGTCACCAACGGGGTTTCGGTCTTCCAAAGGGAGATGGACCGAATGGTTGACCAGAACGCGCTGCGGGCAACCTTCCCCTATTTGGATAACGTCACCATCTGCGGCCACGACCAGCAGGACCACGACGTTAATCTAGCAAATTTCCTCCGTACGGCCCAACGGCTGAACCTAACGTACAATAAGGAAAAATGTATGTTTCACACCAAGCGCCTGGCCATCCTCGGCTGCGTGGTGGAGAACGGAGTCATCGGGCCCGACCCCGACAGAATGCGCCCCCTAATGGAGCTACCCCTTCCCCACTGCCAAAAAGCACTGAAGAGATGCCTGGGGTTTTTCTCCTACTACGCCCAGTGGGTGCCCCTCTATGCAGACAAAGCCAGGCCCCTCATCAAAGCCACCTCCTTCCCCCTGACACCAGAGGCGTGTGCAGCCTTCACTCTTATCAAGAACGATATCGCGAAGGCCGCAATGCACGCGGTGGATGAGTCCATCCCCTTCCAAGTGGAGAGCGATGCCTCCGACTTCGCCCTAGCCGCGACCCTTAACCAGGCGGGCAGACCCGTGGCCTTTTTCTCAAGGACCCTCCAGGGCCCCGAGACGAGACACTCCTCCGTCGAAAAGGAGGCCCAGGCTATTGTAGAAGCGGTGCGTCACTGGAGGCATTACCTGGCCGGGAAACGATTTACCCTGCTCACTGACCAGCGTTCAGTAGCTTTTATGTTTAATAATAAGCAGAGGGGTAAAATCAAGAACGACAAGATCTTGAGGTGGAGAATCGAACTCTCCACCTACAATTATGATATCTTGTATCGGCCAGGGAAACTCAATGAGCCCCCAGATGCCCTATCACGTGGTACATGCGCCAACGCGCAGAGTGATAGGCTGCAGTCCCTCCACAATGACCTCTGCCACCCGGGGGTCACCAGGTTTTTCCATTTTATCAAATCCCGTAACCTGCCCTACTCCATCGAGGAGGTCAGGACCATGACCAAGAGCTGCCAAATCTGCGCCGAGTGCAAACCGCACTTCTATAGGCCGGACAGAGCAAGCCTGATCAAGGCCACCCGCCCCTTCGAACGCCTGAGCGTCGATTTTAAAGGGCCCCTCCCCTCCGCTGACCGCAATGTGTACTTCCTCAACATAGTTGATGAGTACTCCCGTTTCCCCTTTGCCATCCCTTGCCCAGACATGACCAGTACCACGGTCATCAAGTGTCTGAATGACATCTTCGCTCTGTTCGGGTTCCCCAGCTATATACATAGCGACAGGGGCTCATCGTTCATGAGCGACGAACTTCGGCAGTACCTGCTAACAAGAGGTATCGCCACGAGCAGGACCACCAGTTACAACCCCCGGGGGAACGGCCAGGTGGAAAGGGAGAACGCGACGGTTTGGAAGGCAGTCCTCTTAGCACTAAAATCTAAGGGCCTTCCGACCTCCCGCTGGCAGGAGGTCCTCCCTGCAGCGCTTCACTCCATTCGGTCACTGCTTTGTACTGCCACTAATGCGACCCCTCATGAGAAAATGTTCGTTTTCCCCCGGAAGTCTACATCGGGAACCTCGCTACCGGCATGGTTGACTTCTCCTGGGCCCGTCCTACTGCGGAGGCACGTGAGGACGCATAAAACGGACCCCCTGGTCGAGCGGGTGCACCTCCTACACGCCAACCCCCAGTATGCCTGGGTGACATACCCAGACGGGCGGGAGGACACGGTCTCCATACGAGATCTCGCACCCTCGGGTACCCCTGAATTACCACCGTTATCCCCCTTACCACCGTTATCCCCCTTACCACTGTTATCCCCCACCACCCCTCCCAACCCAACCCCTGCAGACGGCATGCCAAAGCCCCAGGAATCTTCGCCAACCACCCAGACACCAGACCCGACGTCGGATGCTGCAACACCACCGCCGCCACCACGACGATCAGGACGTCAGACAAGGCCTCCTGATAGACTTAACTTGTAGTACCCTTCACCCCGCCGGACTTCACATTAAACAAGGGGTGAATGTGGTAAACCACTGTATTGTATATTGCCACCTCTGGGTGGCGCTGTGTATGGAGGCATGCCTCAGCTGACTCCACCCACCACTGTGTGGGTTTCGTTCAGACTTGTTCAGTCACTCACGAAGAAGCATGGTCTCTTCTTAGCTAATAAAAGCCTTATTCATCTCTTCTTTCGACTCATCATCTCTTCTTCGACTCATCACCTTTTATGAAGTAATTGATAAGCGTATCAAATACAATACACATACTTAACACTAGGCTATGTTCGCTAAGTCTGTACCTTGTCAAGGTTCTTCTCAGTTTGTTATCCTTTACCATGGTCAGGTAATCAGCTATGTTGTATTGTCTGTTTAGGGCCAAGTAGCAATTGAGTTTGCTTTGGGTTTTTGTTGTTTCTGCCCCCCTCTCCTCTTCCCCCCCTCTCCTCCTTTCCCCCTCTCCTCTTTCCCCCTCTCTCCCCCTCTCCTCTCCCCTCTCTCTCTCTCCCCCTCTCTTTTCACCCTCTCCTCTCCCCTCCGCCATTCTCAAACCTTTAAACAGATGCACACAGGGCCATTCTATGATCAATGACGTGTTCTATTTTGTAACCTTCTTGTCTGCAGGCCAGCAGTACGGTGAGGAATTTGGAAAAATTAATGCCTTGAGGAAAGTGCCAGCACTAAAGGACGGAGACTTCACTCTGGCCGAGAGGTGAGTACACGCTTCTAATCCCGAACTCTTTAAACACATTCCATGCTGACCAAGGTGAGGGGTGTTGGTGATGAGAAAGAGAAAGCTTTTTAAATCAATTTATGCAGGTTATTATACTAGAGAGAGAAGCGGCCTCTGATACAGACGGTGTGTGTCAGAAAGAAAGAAAGACTTGCATTTATATAGCACCTATCACAACCTCAGGACATCCCAAAGCGCTTTAGCGTTGATGAAAAACTTTTAAAAGGTCTAGTCACGGTTGTAATGTAGGAAACGTGGCACCAAATCTGTGCACAGCAAGCACCCACAAACAGCAATGAGAGAAATGACCAGATCATCTGTTTTAATGATGTTGGTTGAGAGAGAAATATCGGCCAGGACACCAGGAAGAACTCCTCTGCTTTTCTTCAAAATAGTGCCATGGGATCTTTTACATCCACCCGAGAGGGCAGACGGGGCCTCGGTTTAAAGTCTCATCCAAAAAGAAGGATGTCAAGGCCTTGGAGAGGGTGCAGAGGGGATTTACCAAAATGGTTCCAGGGTTGAGGGACTTCAGTTATGTGGAGAGACTCGAGAAGCTGGGGTTGTTCTCCTTAGAGCAGAGAAGATTAAGGGGAGATTTAATAGAGGTGTTCAAAATTAAGGGGAGTGGGGGGGGTGGGATTGGGCCTGCTAGGACTGAAAACAGAAGGAAACCCTAAGGAAAATCTAGCACCCAGTAGTCAGCAACCTCGGAAATGGGATTCTACAACTTTATTTACAGCTGCTATCCACTCTGGGCACTGACAGGGAAATTAGATTAGAGCAGGCAGATCAGCCTAGATTTTCAGTGTGCCGTGAGGCGGGCTTTTAGGCGGGCGGGGTGCAGAAATCCCGAATTCGGGGGTCCCGACACCATCCCGCCCAAAACCCGCCTCCATGTAAGTTTCAGAGGAGGTGGGTACCCGCCCCGCACTGGGACCCGCCGACCCGAGGCGTGAAGGGATTAGTGCCAATTAACTGCCTGTTAACAGGTAGTTAACAGGCAGTTTTTAGCCTAATCCCTATTTTGAGGGGTGTCGTGTGGAATTCCCGACAGCTCCAAACCACGCCAGGTTAGAGCAGGCGGGCCATCGGGTTGAAGGACTTGGAGGGGTCGCGATGTCGGTGTTCAGGTGAGTGATGGGTGCATGAGTGCAAAGGTAAGTGTGTTTGGTGTGTCTAAAGTGTGTAAAGAAGTTTAAATTACCTGTACTTACCTTAACAGTCTTTCTTCCTGTGGGCGTCGGGAGTCCATCACTCAGCCAGCACTGAAAGCTGAATGGCTGCGATCTGTCAAAAGTGACAGCCTTCAGCTTTTAGTGGCAGTGAGAGTTCTAACTGAGTCTGTGTAGAAGGACTCAGGTTAGAAGTCAGACTATCAGTGTTTGACAGCTTCAAACAGCTGTGAAACACTGATATTTCATCTATCAAGACCTCTTGACAGATGAAATTTCAGTCTGTGACATCACCTGTTGCCGGGTGGCCCTTAATTGGCCTGCTGAGCCCGCTGGGCGGGCTCAACAAGGTCAATCAAGGGAAAATCGCGTGGATTGGCCGGACGTCGATATAGGCGGGACTAAAACCCGAAAGTTGTAGTCCCGCCTCCTTCCCGACAGCTTAATGAAAATCTACCCCATCGAGTTGAAGAGCTAACACCAGAACAGTGAGACTGAGTGGAGAGTGACGCTGACCGGGTGTGGCGCTGACCGGGTGTGGCGCTGACCGGGTGTGGCGCTGACCGGGTGTGGCGCTGACCGGGTGTGGCACTGACCGGGGTGGCATTGAACGGGGTTGGAATTGACCGGGAGTGGCACTGACCAGGGGTGGTGCTGACCGGGTGTGGCACTGACCGGGGGTGGCACTGACCGGGGGTGGCACTGACCAGGGGTGGCACTGACCGGGTGTGGCACTGACCGGGTGTGGCACTGACCGGGGGTGGCGCTGACCGGGAATGACACTGACCGGGTGTGGCGCTGACCGGGTGTGGCGCTGACCGGGTGTGGCGCTGACCGGGGGTGGCGCTGACCGGGGGTGGCGCTGACCGGGGGTGGCGCTGACCGGGGGTGGCGCTGACCGGGTGTGGCGCTGACCAGGGGTGAGGCAAATTGAGAATGACGCTTAATTCCCTCTTGCAGTGTGGCAATTCTGAAATACATGGCATGTAAATACCAGACCCCTGACCACTGGTACCCAGCCGACCTCCAGAAGCGGGCTCAAGTTGACGAATATCTGGCCTGGCAGCACATGAACATTAGGTATCAGGGATGCAGGATTTTCATGTTCAAGGTAACGTCGTCTATTCTCCTGCTAGGTTACCAGGAAAGTATCAGCTCAATCCTAATACACAAAGAAGGCAGATTTCCAATCATCCCTCTGTAATCACTCCCTGTACCCCACTATTCTCTGTAATCACTCCCTGTACCCCATTATTCTCTGTAATCACTCCCTGTCCCCCATTATTCTCTGTAATCACTCCCTGTCCCCCACTATTCTCTGTAATCACTCCCTGTCCCCCACTATTCTCTGTAATCACTCCCTGTACCCCATTATTCTCTGTAATCACTCCCGTCCCCCATTATTCTCTGTAATCACTCCCTGTACCCCATTATTCTCTGTAATCACTCCGTCCCCCATTATTCTCTGTAATCACTCCCTGTACCCCACTATTCTCTGTAATCACTCCCTGTACCCCATTATTCTCTGTAATCACTCCCTGTCCCCCACTATTCTCTGTAATCACTCCCTGTCCCCCATTATTCTCTGTAATCACTCCCTGTCCCCCATTATTCTCTGTAATCACTCCCTGTCCCCCATTATTATCTGTAATCACTCCCTGTACCCCATTATTCTCTGTAATCACTCCCTGTCCCCCATTATTCTCTGTAATCACTCCCTGTACCCCATTATTCTCTGTAATCACTCCCTGTCCCCCATTATTCTCTGTAATCACTCCCTGTACCCCACTATTCTCTGTAATCACTCCCTGTACCCCATTATTCTCTGTAATCACTCCCTGTCCCCCATTATTCTCTGTAATCACTCCCTGTACCCCACTATTCTCTGTAATCACTCCCTGTCCCCCACTATTCTCTGTAATCACTCCCTGTACCCCACTATTCTCTGTAATCACTCCCTGGCCCCCACTATTCTCTGTAATCACTCCCTGTCCCCCACTATTCTCTGTAATCACTCCCTGTACCCCACTATTCTCTGTAATCACTCCCTGTCCTCCACTATTCTCTGTAATCACTCCCTGTCCCCCATTATTCTCTGTAATCACTCCCTGTACCCCACTATTCTCTGTAATCACTCCCTGTCCCCCATTATTCTCTGTAATCACTCCCTGTCCCCCATTATTCTCTGTAATCACTCCCTGTACCCCATTATTCTCTGTAATTACTCCCTGTCCCCCACTATTCTCTGTAATCACTCCCTGTACCCCATTATTCTCTGTAATCACTCCCTGTCCCCCATTATTCTCTGTAATCACTCCCTGTCCCCCATTATTCTCTGTAATCACTCCCTGTACCCCACTATTCTCTGTAATCACTCCCTGTACCCCATTATTCTCTATAATCACTCCCTGTCCCCCACTATTCTCTGTAATCACTCCCTGTCCCCCACTATTCTCTGTAATCACTCCCTGTCCCCCATTATTCTCTGTAATCACTCCCTGTACCCCATTATTCTCTGTAATCACTCCCTGTCCCCCATTATTCTCTGTAATCACTCCCTGTACCCCACTATTCTCTGTAATTACTCCCTGTCCCCCACTATTCTCTGTAATCACTCCCTGTCCCCCATTATTCTCTGTAATCACTCCCTGTCCCCCATTATTCTCTGTAATCACTCCCTGTCCCCCATTATTATCTGTAATCACTCCCTGTACCCCATTATTCTCTGTAATCACTCCCTGTCCCCCATTATTCTCTGTAATCACTCCCTGTACCCCATTATTCTCTGTAATCACTCCCTGTCCCCCATTATTCTCTGTAATCACTCCCTGTACCCCACTATTCTCTGTAATCACTCCCTGTACCCCATTATTCTCTGTAATCACTCCCTGTCCCCCATTATTCTCTGTAATCACTCCCTGTACCCCACTATTCTCTGTAATCACTCCCTGTCCCCCACTATTCTCTGTAATCACTCCCTGTACCCCACTATTCTCTGTAATCACTCCCTGTCCCCCATTATTCTCTGTAATCACTCCCTGTCCCCCACTATTCTCTGTAATCACTCCCTGTACCCCACTATTCTCTGTAATCACTCCCTGTCCTCCACTATTCTCTGTAATCACTCCCTGTCCCCCATTATTCTCTGTAATCACTCCCTGTACCCCACTATTCTCTGTAATCACTCCCTGTCCCCCATTATTCTCTGTAATCACTCCCTGTCCCCCATTATTCTCTGTAATCACTCCCTGTACCCCATTATTCTCTGTAATTACTCCCTGTCCCCCACTATTCTCTGTAATCACTCCCTGTACCCCATTGTTCTCTGTAATCACTCCCTGTCCCCCATTATTCTCTGTAATCACTCCCTGTCCCCCATTATTCTCTGTAATCACTCCCTGTACCCCACTATTCTCTGTAATCACTCCCTGTACCCCATTATTCTCTATAATCACTCCCTGTCCCCCACTATTCTCTGTAATCACTCCCTGTCCCCCACTATTCTCTGTAATCACTCCCTGTCCCCCATTATTCTCTGTAATCACTCCCTGTACCCCATTATTCTCTGTAATCACTCCCTGTCCCCCATTATTCTCTGTAATCACTCCCTGTACCCCACTATTCTCTGTAATTACTCCCTGTCCCCCACTATTCTCTGTAATCACTCCCTGTCCCCCATTATTCTCTGTAATCACTCCCTGTCCCCCATTATTCTCTGAAATCACTCCCTGTCCCCCACTATTCTCTGTAATCACTCCCTGTCCCCCACTATTCTCTGTAATCACTCCCTGTCCCCCATTATTCTCTGTAATCACTCCCTGTCCCCCATTATTCTCTGTAATCACTCCCTGTACCCCACTATTCTCTGTAATCGCTCCCTGTCCCCCATTATTCTCTGTAATCACTCCCTGTACCCCACTATTCTCTGTAATCACTCCCTGTACCCCACTATTCTCTGTAATCACTCCCTGTCCCCCACTATTCTCTGTAATCACTCCCTGTACCCCACTATTCTCTGTAATCACTCCCTGTCCCCCATTATTCTCTGTAATCACTCCCGTCCCCCACTATTCTCTGTAATCACTCCTGTCCCCCACTATTCTCTGTAATCACTCCCTGTACCCCACTATTCTCTGTAATCACTCCCTGTCCCCCACTATTCTCTGTAATCACTCCCTGTACCCCATTATTCTCTGTAATTACTCCCTGTCCCCCACTATTCTCTGTAATCACTCCCTGTCCCCCATTATTCTCTGTAATCACTCCCTGTACCCCACTATTCTCTGTAATCACTCCCTGTCCCCCACTATTCTCTGTAATCACTCCCTGTCCCCCATTATTCTCTGTAATCACTCCCTGTACCCCATTATTCTCTGTAATCACTCCCTGTCCCCCACTATTCTCTGTAATCACTCCCTGTACCCCACTATTCTCTGTAATCACTCCCTGTACCCCATTATTCTCTGTAATCACTCCTGTACCCCATTATTCTCTGTAATCACTCCCTGTACCCCATTATTCTCTATAATCACTCCCTGTCCCCCATTATTCTCTGTAATCACTCCCTGTACCCATTATTCTCTGTAATCACTCTCTGTCCCCCACTATTCTCTGTAATCACTCCCTGTACCCCACTATTCTCTGTAATCACTCCCTGTCCCCCACTATTCTCTATAATCACTCCCGGTCCCCCATTATTCTCTGTAATCACTCTCTGTCCCCCACTATTCTCTGTAATCACTCCCTGTACCCCACTATTCTCTGTAATCACTCCCTGTCCCCCACTATTCTCTGTAATCACTCCCTGTACCCCATTATTCTCTGTAATTACTCCCTGTCCCCCACTATTCTCTGTAATCACTCCCTGTACCCCACTATTCTCTGTAATCACTCCCTGTCCCCCACTATTCTCTGTAATCACTCCCTGTCCCCCACTATTCTCTGTAATCACTCCCTGTACCCCACTATTCTCTGTAATCACTCCCTGTACCCCATTATTCTCTGTAATCACTCCCTGTACCCCATTATTCTCTGTAATTACTCCCTGTCCCCCACTATTCTCTGTAATCACTCCTGTACCCCATTATTCTCTGTAATCACTCCCTGTCCCCCATTATTCTCTGTAATCACTCCCTGTCCCCATTATTCTCTGTAATCACTCCCTGTACCCCACTATTCTCTGTAATCACTCCCTGTACCCCATTATTCTCTATAATCACTCCCTGTCCCCACTTTTCTCTGTAATCACTCCCTGTCCCCCACTATTCTCTGTAATCACTCCCTGTCCCCATTATTCTCTGTAATCACTCCCTGTACCCCATTATTCTCTGTAATCACTCCCTGTCCCCCATTATTCTCTGTAATCACTCCCTGTACCCCACTATTCTCTGTAATTACTCCCTGTCCCCCACTATTCTCTGTAATCACTCCCTGTCCCCCATTATTCTCTGTAATCACTCCCTGTCCCCATTATTCTCTGTAATCACTCCCTGTCCCCATTATTATCTGTAATCACTCCTGTACCCCATTATTCTCTGTAATCACTCCCTGTCCCCCATTATTCTCTGTAATCACTCCCTGTACCCCATTATTCTCTGTAATCACTCCCTGTCCCCCATTATTCTCTGTAATCACTCCCTGTACCCCACTATTCTCTGTAATCACTCCCTGTCCCCCATTATTCTCTGTAATCACTCCCTGTCCCCCATTATTCTCTGTAATCACTCCCTGTACCCCACTATTCTCTGTAATCACTCCCTGTCCCCCACTATTCTCTGTAATCACTCCCTGTACCCCACTATTCTCTGTAATCACTCCCTGTCCCCATTATTCTCTGTAATCACTCCCTGTCCCCCACTATTCTCTGTAATCACTCCCTGTCCCCCACTATTCTCTGTAATCACTCCCTGTCCTCCACTATTCTCTGTAATCACTCCCTGTCCCCCATTATTCTCTGTAATCACTCCCTGTACCCCACTATTCTCTGTAATCACTCCCTGTCCCCATTATTCTCTGTAATCACTCCCTGTCCCCCATTATTCTCTGTAATCACTCCCTGTACCCCATTATTCTCTGTAATTACTCCCTGTCCCCCACTATTCTCTGTAATCACTCCCTGTACCCCATTGTTCTCTGTAATCACTCCCTGTCCCCCATTATTCTCTGTAATCACTCCCTGTCCCCCATTATTCTCTGTAATCACTCCCTGTACCCCACTATTCTCTGTAATCACTCCTGTACCCCATTATTCTCTATAATCACTCCCTGTCCCCCACTATTCTCTGTAATCACTCCCTGTCCCCCACTATTCTCTGTAATCACTCCCTGTCCCCCATTATTCTCTGTAATCACTCCCTGTACCCCATTATTCTCTGTAATCACTCCCTGTCCCCCATTATTCTCTGTAATCACTCCCTGTACCCCACTATTCTCTGTAATTACTCCCTGTCCCCCACTATTCTCTGTAATCACTCCCTGTCCCCCATTATTCTCTGTAATCACTCCCTGTCCCCCATTATTCTCTGTAATCACTCCCTGTACCCCATTATTCTCTGTAATCACTCCCTGTCCCCCATTATTCTCTGTAATCACTCCCTGTCCCCCATTATTCTCTGTAATCACTCCCTGTACCCCATTATTCTCTGTAATCACTCCCTGTCCCCCATTATTCTCTGTAATCACTCCCTGTACCCCACTATTCTCTGTAATTACTCCCTGTCCCCACTATTCTCTGTAATCACTCCCTGTCCCCCATTATTCTCTGTAATCACTCCCTGTACCCCACTATTCTCTGTAATCACTCCCTGTCCCCCGTTATTCTCTGTAATCACTCCCTGTGCCCCATTATTCTCTGTAATCACTCCCTGTCCCCCATTATTCTCTGTAATCACTCCCTGTACCCCACTATTCTCTGTAATTACTCCCTGTTCCCCACTATTCTCTGTAATCGCTCCCTGTCCCCCACTATTCTCTGTAATCACTCCCTGTACCCCACTATTCTCTGTAACCTCTCCCTGTACCCCATTATTCTCTGTAATCACTCCCTGTACCCCACTATTCTCTGTAATTACTCCCTGTCCCCCACTATTCTCTGTAATCACTCCCTGTCCCCCATTATTCTCTGTAATCACTCCCTGTACCCCATTATTCTCTGTAATCACTCCCTGTCCCCCATTATTCTCTGTAATCACTCCCTGTCCCCCGTTATTCTCTGTAATCACTCCCTGTACCCCATTATTCTCTGTAATCACTCCCTGTCCCCCATTATTCTCTGTAATCACTCCCTGTCCCCCATTATTCTCTGTAATCACTCCCTGTACCCCATTATTCTCTGTAATCACTCCCTGTCCCCCACTATTCTCTGTAATCACTCCCTGTCCCCCATTATTCTCTGTAATCACTCCCTGTGCCCCATTATTCTCTGTAATCACTCCCTGTCCCCCATTATTCTCTGTAATCACTCCCTGTACCCCACTATTCTCTGTAATTACTCCCTGTTCCCCACTATTCTCTGTAATCGCTCCCTGTCCCCCGTTATTCTCTGTAATCACTCCCTGTCCCCCATTATTCTCTGTAATCACTCCCTGTACCCCACTATTCTCTGTAATCACTCCCTGTACCCCATTATTCTCTGTAATCACTCCCTGTACCCCACTATTCTCTGTAATCGCTCCCTGTCCCCCATTATTCTCTGTAATCACTCCCTGTCCCCCACTATTCTCTGTAATCACTCCCTGTACCCCACTATTCTCTGTAATCACTCCCTGTCCCCCACTATTCTCTGTAATCACTCCCTGTACCCCACTATTCTCTGTAATCACTCCCTGTCCCCCACTATTCTCTGTAATCACTCCCTGTACCCCATTATTCTCTGTAATTACTCCCTGTCCCCCACTATTCTCTGTAATCACTCCCTGTCCCCCATTATTCTCTGTAATCACTCCCTGTACCCCACTATTCTCTGTAATCACTCCCTGTCCCCCACTATTCTCTGTAATCACTCCCTGTCCCCCATTATTCTCTGTAATCACTCCCTGTACCCCATTATTCTCTGTAATCACTCCCTGTCCCCCACTATTCTCTGTAATCACTCCCTGTACCCCACTATTCTCTGTAATCACTCCCTGTACCCCATTATTCTCTGTAATCACTCCCTGTACCCCATTATTCTCTGTAATCACTCCCTGTACCCCATTATTCTCTATAATCACTCCCTGTCCCCCATTATTCTCTGTAATCACTCCCTGTACCCCATTATTCTCTGTAATCACTCTCTGTCCCCCACTATTCTCTGTAATCACTCCCTGTACCCCACTATTCTCTGTAATCACTCCCTGTCCCCCACTATTCTCTATAATCACTCCCTGTCCCCCATTATTCTCTGTAATCACTCTCTGTCCCCCACTATTCTCTGTAATCACTCCCTGTACCCCACTATTCTCTGTAATCACTCCCTGTCCCCCACTATTCTCTGTAATCACTCCCTGTACCCCATTATTCTCTGTAATCACTCCCTGTCCCCCACTATTCTCTGTAATCACTCCCTGTACCCCACTATTCTCTGTAATCACTCCCTGTCCCCCACTATTCTCTGTAATCACTCCCTGTCCCCCACTATTCTCTGTAATCACTCCCTGTCCCCCATTATTCTCTGTAATCACTCCCTGTCCCCCATTATTCTCTGTAATCACTCCCTGTCCCCCATTATTCTCTGTAATCACTCCCTGTCCCCCACTATTCTCTGTAATCACTCCCGTCCCCCATTATTCTCTGTAATCACTCCCTGTCCCCCACTATTCTCTGTAATCACTCCCTGTACCCCACTATTCTCTGTAATCACTCCCTGTCCCCCACTATTCTCTGTAATCACTCCCTGTCCCCCATTATTCTCTGTAATCACTCCCTGTCCCCCATTATTCTCTGTAATCACTCCCTGTACCCCACTATTCTCTGTAATCACTCCCTGTCCCCCACTATTCTCTGTAATCACTCCCTGTCCCCCACTATTCTCTGTAATCACTCCCTGTCCCCCACTATTCTCTGTAATCACTCCCTGTACCCCATTATTCTCTGTAATTACTCCCTGTCCCCCATTATTCTCTGTAATCACTCCCTGTCCCCCATTATTCTCTGTAATCACTCCCTGTCCCCCATTATTCTCTGTAATCACTCCCTGTACCCCATTATTCTCTGTAATCACTCCCTGTACCCCATTATTCTCTGTAATCACTCCCTGTACCCCATTATTCTCTGTAATTACTCCCTGTCCCCCATTATTCTCTGTAATCACTCCCTGTCCCCCATTATTCTCTGTAATCACTCCCTGTCCCCCATTATTCTCTGTAATCACTCCCTGTACCCCACTATTCTCTGTAATCACTCCCTGTCCCCCACTATTCTCTGTAATCACTCCCTGTCCCCCATTATTCTCTGTAATCACTCCCTGTCCCCCATTATTCTCTGTAATCACTCCCTGTACCCCATTATTCTCTGTAATTACTCCCTGTCCCCCATTATTCTCTGTAATTACTCCCTGTCCCCCACTATTCTCTGTAATCACTCCCTGTACCCCATTATTCTCTGTAATTACTCCCTGTCCCCCATTATTCTCTGTAATCACTCCCTGTACCCCATTATTCTCTGTAATTACTCCCTGTCCCCCATTATTCTCTGTAATTACTCCCTGTCCCCCACTATTCTCTGTAATCACTCCCTGTACCCCATTATTCTCTGTAATTACTCCCTGTCCCCCACTATTCTCTGTAATCACTCCCTGTACCCCATTATTCTCTGTAATTACTCCCTGTCCCCCATTATTCTCTGTAATCACTCCCTGTACCCCAGTATTCTCTGTAATCACTCCCTGTACCCCATTATTCTCTGTAATCACTCCCTGTACCCCATTATTCTCTGTAATCACTCCCTGTCCCCCACTATTCTCTGTAATCACTCCCTGTCCCCCATTATTCTCTGTAATCACTCCCTGTCCCCCATTATTCTCTGTAATCACTCCCTGTCCGCCACTATTCTCTGTAATCCCTCCCTGTACCCCATTATTCTCTGTAATCACTCCCTGTACCCCACTATTCTCTGTAATCACTCCCTGTCCCCCACTATTCTCTGTAATCACTCCCGTCCCCCACTATTCTCTGTAATCACTCCCTGTACCCCACTATTCTCTGTAATCACTCCCTGTACCCCATTATTCTCTGTAATCACTCCCTGTACCCCACTATTCTCTGTAATCACTCCCTGTACCCCATTATTCTCTGTAATCACTCCCTGTACCCCACTATTCTCTGTAATCACTCCCTGTACCCCATTATTCTCTGTAATCACTCCCTGTGCCCCACTATTCTCTGTAATCACTCCCTGTACCCCATTATTCTCTGTAATCGCTCCCTGTCCCCCATTATTCTCTGTAATCACTCCCTGTGCCCCACTATTCTCTGTAATCACTCCCTGTACCCCATTATTCTCTGTAATCACTCCCTGTACCCCATTATTCTCTGTAATCACTCCCTGTGCCCCACTATTCTCTGTAATCACTCCCTGTCCCCCATTATTCTCTGTAATCACTCCCTGTCCCCCACTATTCTCTGTAATCACTCCCTGTACCCCATTATTCTCTGATCACTCCCTGTCCCCCATTATTCTCTGTAATCACTCCCTGTACCCCATTATTCTCTGTAATCACTCCCTGTACCCCATTATTCTCTATAATCACTCCCTGTACCCCATTATTCTCTGTAATCACTCCCTGTACCCCACTATTCTCTGTAATCACTCCCTGTCCCCCACTATTCTCTGTAATCACTCCCTGTCCCCCATTATTCTCTGTAATCACTCCCTGTACCCCATTATTCTCTGATCACTCCCTGTCCCCCATTATTCTCTGTAATCACTCCCTGTACCCCACTGTTCTCTGTAATCACTCCCTGTACCCCACTATTCTCTGTAATCACTCCCTGTCCCCCATTATTCTCTGTAATCACTCCCTGTCCCCCACTATTCTCTGTAATCACTCCCTGTCCCCCACTATTCTCTGTAATCACTCCCTGTACCCCATTATTCTCTGTAATCACTCCCTGTACCCCACTATTCTCTGTAATCACTCCCTGTACCCCATTATTCTCTGTAATCACTCCCTGTACCCCATTATTCTCTGTAATCACTCCCTGTACCCCATTATTCTCTGTAATCACTCCCTGTCCCCCACTATTCTCTGTAATCACTCCCTGTACCCCATTATTCTCTGTAATCACTCCCTGCCCCCCATTATTCTCTGTAATCACTCCCTGTCCCCCACTATTCTCTGTAATCACTCCCTGTACCCCACTATTCTCTGTAATCACTCCCTGTACCCCATTATTCTCTGTAATCACTCCCTGTCCCCCATTATTCTCTGTAATCACTCCCTGTACCCCACTATTCTCTGTAATCACTCCCTGTACCCCATTATTCTCTGTAATCACTCCCTGTCCCCCATTATTCTCTGTAATCACTCCCTGTACCCCATTATTCTCTGAAATCACTCCCTGTCCCCCACTATTCTCTGTAATCACTCCCTGTCCCCCACTATTCTCTGTAATCACTCCCTGTACCCCATTATTCTCTGTAATTACTCCCTGTCCCCCATTATTCTCTGTAATCACTCCCTGTACCCCACTATTCTCTGTAATCACTCTCTGTACCCCATTATTCTCTGTAATCACTCCCTGTACCCCATTATTCTCTGTAATCACTCCCTGTCCCCCATTATTCTCTGTAATCACTCTCTGTATCCCATTCTCTGTAATCACTCCCTGTCCCCCACTATTCTGTGTAATCACTCCCTGTACCCCATTATTCTCTGTAATTACTCCCTGTCCCCCACTATTCTCTGTAATCACTCCCTGTACCCCACTATTCTCTGTAATCACTCCCTGCCCCCCATTATTCTCTGTAATCACTCCCTGTCCCCCACTATTCTCTGTAATCACTCCCTGTACCCCATTATTCTCTGTAATTACTCCCTGTCCCCCACTATTCTCTGTAATCACTCCCTGTACCCCACTATTCTCTGTAATCACTCCCTGCCCCCCATTATTCTCTGTAATCACTCCCTGTACCCCATTATTCTCTGTAATCACTCCCTGTCCCCCACTATTCTCTGTAATCACTCCCTGTACCCCATTATTCTCTGTAATCGCTCCCTGTACCCCACTATTCTCTGTAATCACTCCCTGTCCCCCATTATTCTCTGTAATCACTCCCTGTCCCCCACTATTCTCTGTAATCACTCCCTGTACCCCATTATTCTCTGTAATCACTCCCTGTCCCCCATTATTCTCTGTAATCACTCCCTGTCCCCCATTATTCTCTGTCATCACTCCCGTCCCCCATTATTCTCTGTAATCACTCCTGTACCCCATTATTCTCTGTAATCACTCCCTGTACCCCACTATTCTCTGTAATCACTCCCTGTCCCCCACTATTCTCTGTAATCACTCCCTGTCCCCCACTATTCTCTGTAATCACTCCCTGTCCCCCACTATTCTCTGTAATCACTCCCTGTCCCCCATTATTCTCTGTAATCACTCCCTGTACCCCATTATTCTCTGTAATCGCTCCCTGTACCCCACTATTCTCTGTAATCACTCCCTGTCCCCCACTATTCTCTGTAATCACTCCCTGTCCCCCACTATTCTCTGTAATCACTCCCTGTACCCCATTATTCTCTGTAATCACTCCCTGTCCCCCATTATTCTCTGTAATCACTCCCTGTACCCCATTATTCTCTGTAATCACTCCCTGCCCCCATTATTCTCTGTAATCACTCCCTGTACCCCATTATTCTCTGTAATCACTCCCTGTACCCCATTATTCTCTGTAATCACTCCCTGTCCCCCACTATTCTCTGTAATCACTCCCTGTACCCCATTATTCTCTGTAATCACTCCCTGTACCCCATTATTCTCTGTAATCACTCCCTGTCCCCCACTATTCTCTGTAATCACTCCCTGTACCCCATTATTCTCTGTAATCGCTCCCTGTCCCCCACTATTCTCTGTAATCACTCCCTGTCCCCCACTATTCTCTGTAATCACTCCCTGTACCCCATTATTCTCTGTAATCACTCCCTGTACCCCACTATTCTCTGTAATCACTCCCTGTCCCCCATTATTCTCTGTAATCACTCCCTGTACCCCATTATTCTCTGTAATCACTCCCTGTACCCCACTATTCTCTGTAATCACTCCCTGTACCCCACTATTCTCTGTAATCACTCCCTGTCCCCCATTATTCTCTGTAATCACTCCCTGTCCCCCACTATTCTCTGTAATCACTCCCTGTCCCCCATTATTCTCTGTAATCACTCCCTGTACCCCATTATTCTCTGTAATCACTCCCTGCCCCCCATTATTCTCTGTAATCACTCCCTGTACCCCACTATTCTCTGTAATCACTCCCTGTGCCCCATTATTCTCTGTAATCACTCCCTGTACCCCACTATTCTCTGTAATCACTCCCTGTGCCCCATTATTCTCTGTAATCACTCCCGTCCCCCACTATTCTCTGTAATCACTCCCTGTCCCCCACTATTCTCTGTAATCACTCCCTGTGCCCCATTATTCTCTGTAATCACTCCCTGCCCCCCATTATTCTCTGTAATCACTCCCTGTACCCCACTATTCTCTGTAATCACTCCCTGTACCCCATTATTCTCTGTAATCACTCCCTGTCCCCCATTATTCTCTGTAATCACTCCCTGTCCCCCATTATTCTCTGTCATCACTCCCGTCCCCCATTATTCTCTGTAATCACTCCCTGTACCCCATTATTCTCTGTAATCACTCCCTGTACCCCACTATTCTCTGTAATCACTCCCTGTCCCCCACTATTCTCTGTAATCACTCCCTGTCCCCCACTATTCTCTGTAATCACTCCCTGTACCCCATTATTCTCTGTAATCACTCCCTGTCCCCCATTATTCTCTGTAATCACTCCCTGTCCCCCACTATTCTCTGTAATCACTCCCTGTACCCCATTATTCTCTGTAATCGCTCCCTGTACCCCACTATTCTCTGTAATCACTCCCTGTCCCCCACTATTCTCTGTAATCACTCCCTGTACCCCATTATTCTCTGTAATCACTCCCTGTACCCCACTATTCTCTGTAATCACTCCCTGTACCCCATTATTCTCTGTAATCACTCCCTGTACCCCATTATTCTCTGTAATCACTCCCTGTACCCCATTATTCTCTGTAATCACTCCCTGTACCCCATTATTCTCTGTAATCACTCCCTGTGCCCCACTATTCTCTGTAATCACTCTCTGTACCCCATTATTCTCTGTAATCACTCCCTGTCCCCCACTATTCTCTGTAATCACTCCCTGTCCCCCATTATTCTCTGTAATCACTCCCTGTACCCCATTATTCTCTGTAATCACTCCCTGTCCCCCATTATTCTCTGTAATCACTCCCTGTCCCCCATTATTCTCTGTAAACACTCCCTGTACCCCATTATTCTCTGTAATCACTCCCTGTCCCCCATTATTCTCTGTAATCACTCCCTGTACCCCATTATTCTCTGTAATCACTCCCTGTGCCCCACTATTCTCTGTAATCACTCTCTGTACCCCATTATTCTCTGTAATCACTCCCTGCCCCCCATTATTCTCTGTAATCACTCCCTGTACCCCATTATTCTCTGTAATCACTCCCTGTCCCCCACTATTCTCTGTAATCACTCCCTGTCCCCCATTATTCTCTGTAATCACTCCCTGTCCCCCATTATTCTCTGTAATCACTCCCTGTACCCCATTATTCTCTGTAATCACTCCCTGTCCCCCACTATTCTCTGTAATCACTCCCTGTACCCCACTATTCTCTGTAATCACTCCCTGTACCCCACTATTCTCTGTAATCACTCCCTGTCCCCCATTATTCTCTGTAATCACTCCCTGTCCCCCACTATTCTCTGTAATCACTCCCTGTCCCCCATTATTCTCTGTAATCACTCCCTGTCCCCCATTATTCTCTGTAATCACTCCCTGTCCCCCATTATTCTCTGTAATCACTCCCTGTACCCCACTATTCTCTGTAATCACTCCCTGTCCCCCACTACTCTCTGTAATCACTCCCTGTCCCCCACTATTCTCTGTAATCACTCCCTGTACCCCATTATTCTCTGTAATTACTCCCTGTCCCCCATTATTCTCTGTAATCACTCCCTGTCCCCCATTATTCTCTGTAATCACTCCCTGTACCCCACTATTCTCTGTAATCACTCCCTGTCCCCCACTACTCTCTGTAATCACTCCCTGTCCCCCACTATTCTCTGTAATCACTCCCTGTACCCCATTATTCTCTGTAATTACTCCCTGTCCCCCATTATTCTCTGTAATCACTCCCTGTCCCCCATTATTCTCTGTAATCACTCCCTGTCCCCCACTATTCTCTGTAATCACTCCCTGTACCCCACTATTCTCTGTAATCACTCCCTGTCCCCCACTATTCTCTGTAATCACTCCCTGTCCCCCATTATTCTCTGTAATCACTCCCTGTACCCCATTATTCTCTGATCACTCCCTGTCCCCCATTATTCTCTGTAATCACTCCCTGTACCCCACTGTTCTCTGTAATCACTCCCTGTACCCCACTATTCTCTGTAATCACTCCCTGTCCCCCATTATTCTCTGTAATCACTCCCTGTCCCCCACTATTCTCTGTAATCACTCCCTGTCCCCCACTATTCTCTGTAATCACTCCCTGTACCCCATTATTCTCTGTAATCACTCCCTGTACCCCACTATTCTCTGTAATCACTCCCTGTACCCCATTATTCTCTGTAATCACTCCCTGTACCCCATTATTCTCTGTAATCACTCCCTGTACCCCATTATTCTCTGTAATCACTCCCTGTCCCCCACTATTCTCTGTAATCACTCCCTGTACCCCATTATTCTCTGTAATCACTCCCTGCCCCCCATTATTCTCTGTAATCACTCCCTGTCCCCCACTATTCTCTGTAATCACTCCCTGTACCCCACTATTCTCTGTAATCACTCCCTGTACCCCATTATTCTCTGTAATCACTCCCTGTCCCCCATTATTCTCTGTAATCACTCCCTGTACCCCACTATTCTCTGTAATCACTCCCTGTACCCCATTATTCTCTGTAATCACTCCCTGTCCCCCATTATTCTCTGTAATCACTCCCTGTACCCCATTATTCTCTGAAATCACTCCCTGTCCCCCACTATTCTCTGTAATCACTCCCTGTCCCCCACTATTCTCTGTAATCACTCCCTGTACCCCATTATTCTCTGTAATTACTCCCTGTCCCCCATTATTCTCTGTAATCACTCCCTGTACCCCACTATTCTCTGTAATCACTCTCTGTACCCCATTATTCTCTGTAATCACTCCCTGTACCCCATTATTCTCTGTAATCACTCCCTGTCCCCCATTATTCTCTGTAATCACTCTCTGTATCCCATTCTCTGTAATCACTCCCTGTCCCCCACTATTCTGTGTAATCACTCCCTGTACCCCATTATTCTCTGTAATTACTCCCTGTCCCCCACTATTCTCTGTAATCACTCCCTGTACCCCACTATTCTCTGTAATCACTCCCTGCCCCCCATTATTCTCTGTAATCACTCCCTGTCCCCCACTATTCTCTGTAATCACTCCCTGTACCCCATTATTCTCTGTAATTACTCCCTGTCCCCCACTATTCTCTGTAATCACTCCCTGTACCCCACTATTCTCTGTAATCACTCCCTGCCCCCCATTATTCTCTGTAATCACTCCCTGTACCCCATTATTCTCTGTAATCACTCCCTGTCCCCCACTATTCTCTGTAATCACTCCCTGTACCCCATTATTCTCTGTAATCGCTCCCTGTACCCCACTATTCTCTGTAATCACTCCCTGTCCCCCATTATTCTCTGTAATCACTCCCTGTCCCCCACTATTCTCTGTAATCACTCCCTGTACCCCATTATTCTCTGTAATCACTCCCTGTCCCCCATTATTCTCTGTAATCACTCCCTGTCCCCCATTATTCTCTGTCATCACTCCCGTCCCCCATTATTCTCTGTAATCACTCCCTGTACCCCATTATTCTCTGTAATCACTCCCTGTACCCCACTATTCTCTGTAATCACTCCCTGTCCCCCACTATTCTCTGTAATCACTCCCTGTCCCCCACTATTCTCTGTAATCACTCCCTGTCCCCCACTATTCTCTGTAATCACTCCCTGTCCCCCATTATTCTCTGTAATCACTCCCTGTACCCCATTATTCTCTGTAATCGCTCCCTGTACCCCACTATTCTCTGTAATCACTCCCTGTCCCCCACTATTCTCTGTAATCACTCCCTGTCCCCCACTATTCTCTGTAATCACTCCCTGTACCCCATTATTCTCTGTAATCACTCCCTGTCCCCCAATATTCTCTGTAATCACTCCCTGTACCCCATTATTCTCTGTAATCACTCCCTGCCCCCCATTATTCTCTGTAATCACTCCCTGTACCCCATTATTCTCTGTAATCACTCCCTGTACCCCATTATTCTCTGTAATCACTCCCTGTCCCCCACTATTCTCTGTAATCACTCCCTGTACCCCATTATTCTCTGTAATCACTCCCTGTACCCCATTATTCTCTGTAATCACTCCCTGTCCCCCACTATTCTCTGTAATCACTCCCTGTACCCCATTATTCTCTGTAATCGCTCCCTGTCCCCCACTATTCTCTGTAATCACTCCCTGTCCCCCACTATTCTCTGTAATCACTCCCTGTACCCCATTATTCTCTGTAATCACTCCCTGTACCCCACTATTCTCTGTAATCACTCCCTGTCCCCCATTATTCTCTGTAATCACTCCCTGTACCCCATTATTCTCTGTAATCACTCCCTGTACCCCACTATTCTCTGTAATCACTCCCTGTACCCCACTATTCTCTGTAATCACTCCCTGTCCCCCATTATTCTCTGTAATCACTCCCTGTCCCCCACTATTCTCTGTAATCACTCCCTGTCCCCCATTATTCTCTGTAATCACTCCCTGTACCCCATTATTCTCTGTAATCACTCCCTGCCCCCCATTATTCTCTGTAATCACTCCCTGTACCCCACTATTCTCTGTAATCACTCCCTGTGCCCCATTATTCTCTGTAATCACTCCCTGTACCCCACTATTCTCTGTAATCACTCCCTGTGCCCCATTATTCTCTGTAATCACTCCCGTCCCCCACTATTCTCTGTAATCACTCCCTGTCCCCCACTATTCTCTGTAATCACTCCCTGTGCCCCATTATTCTCTGTAATCACTCCCTGCCCCCCATTATTCTCTGTAATCACTCCCTGTACCCCACTATTCTCTGTAATCACTCCCTGTACCCCATTATTCTCTGTAATCACTCCCTGTCCCCCATTATTCTCTGTAATCACTCCCTGTCCCCCATTATTCTCTGTCATCACTCCCGTCCCCCATTATTCTCTGTAATCACTCCCTGTACCCCATTATTCTCTGTAATCACTCCCTGTACCCCACTATTCTCTGTAATCACTCCCTGTCCCCCACTATTCTCTGTAATCACTCCCTGTCGCCCCATTATTCTCTGTAATCACTCCCTGCCCCCCATTATTCTCTGTAATCACTCCCTGTACCCCATTATTCTCTGTAATCACTCCCTGCCCCCCATTATTCTCTGTAATCACTCCCTGTCCCCCATTATTCTCTGTAATCACTCCCTGTGCCCCATTATTCTCTGTAATCACTCCCTGCCCCCCATTATTCTCTGTAATCACTCCCTGTACCCCACTATTCTCTGTAATCACTCCCTGTGCCCCATTATTCTCTGTAATCACTCCCTGCCCCCCATTATTCTCTGTAATCACTCCCTGTACCCCATTATTCTCTGTAATTACTCCCTGTCCCC
Organism: Somniosus microcephalus; assembly: GCF_052327205.1. Lineage (NCBI taxonomy): Eukaryota > Metazoa > Chordata > Chondrichthyes > Squaliformes > Somniosidae > Somniosus > Somniosus microcephalus. The sequence goes on from NC_141005.1 coordinate 73,778,953, forward strand.
CACTATTCTCTGTAATCACTCCCGTCCCCCACTATTCTCTGTAATCACTCCCTGTCCCCCATTATTCTCTGTAATCACTCCCTGTACCCCATTATTCTCTGTAATCACTCCCTGTCCCCCATTATTCTCTGTAATCACTCCCTGTACCCCACTATTCTCTGTAATCACTCCCTGTGCCCCATTATTCTCTGTAATCACTCCCTGTACCCCACTATTGTCTGTAATCACTCCCTGTGCCCCATTATTCTCTGTAATCACTCCCTGCCCCCCATTATTCTCTGTAATCACTCCCTGTACCCCACTATTCTCTGTAATCACTCCCTGTGCCCCATTATTCTCTGTAATCACTCCCTGTACCCCACTATTCTCTGTAATCACTCCCTGTGCCCCATTATTCTCTGTAATCACTCCCTGTCCCCCACTATTCTCTGTAATCACTCCCTGTACCCCACTATTCTCTGTAATCACTCCCTGTACCCCAGTATTCTCTGTAATCACTCCCTGTACCCCATTATTCTCTGTAATCACTCCCGTCCCCCGTTATTCTCGGTAATCACTCCCTGTACCCCATTATTCTCTGTAATCACTCCCTGTCCCCACTATTCTCTGTAATCACTCCCTGTCCCCCACTATTCTCTGTAATCACTCCCTGTCCCCCACTATTCTCTGTAATCACTCCCTGTCCCCCACTATTCTCTGTAATCACTCCCTGTCCCCCACTATTCTCTGTAATCACTCCCTGTACCACATTATTCTCTGTAATCACTCCCTGTACCCCACTATTCTCTGTAATCACTCCCTGTACCCCATTATTCTCTGTAATCACTCCCTGTCCCCCACTATTCTCTGTAATCACTCCCTGTACCCCATTATTCTCTGTAATCACTCCCTGTACCCCACTATTCTCTGTAACCTCTCCCTGTACCCCATTATTCTCTGTAATCACTCCCTGTCCCCCACTATTCTCTGTAATCACTCCCTGTACCCCATTATTCTCTGTAATCACTCCCTGTCCCCCATTATTCTCTGTAATCACTCCCTGTCCCCCACTATTCTCTGTAATCACTCCCTGTCCCCCGTTATTCTCGGTAATCACTCCCTGTCCCCCATTATTCTCTGTAATCACTCCCTGTCCCCCACTATTCTCTGTAATCACTCCCTGTCCCCCACTATTCTCTGTAATCACTCCCTGTACCCCATTATTCTCTGTAATCACTCCCTGTCCCCCATTATTCTCTGTAATCACTCCCTGTACCCCACTATTCTCTGTAACCTCTCCCTGTACCCCATGATTCTCTGTAATCACTCCCGTCCCCCACTATTCTCTGTAATCACTCCCTGTACCCCATTATTCTCTGTAATCACTCCCTGTCCCCCACTATTCTCTGTAATCACTCCCTGTACCCCATTATTCTCTGTAATCACTCTCTGTACCCCATTATTCTCTGTAATCACTCCCTGCCCCCCATTATTCTCTGTAATCACTCCCTGTACCCCATTATTCTCTGTAATCACTCCCTGTCCCCCACTATTCTCTGTAATCACTCCCTGTCCCCATTATTCTCTGTAATCACTCCCTGTCCCCCATTATTCTCTGTAATCACTCCCTGTACCCCATTATTCTCTGTAATCACTCCCTGTCCCCCACTATTCTCTGTAATCACTCCCTGTACCCCACTATTCTCTGTAATCACTCCCTGTACCCCACTATTCTCTGTAATCACTCCCTGTCCCCCATTATTCTCTGTAATCACTCCCTGTCCCCCACTATTCTCTGTAATCACTCCCTGTCCCCCATTATTCTCTGTAATCACTCCCTGTCCCCCATTATTCTCTGTAATCACTCCCTGTCCCCCATTATTCTCTGTAATCACTCCCTGTACCCCACTATTCTCTGTAATCACTCCCTGTCCCCCACTATTCTCTGTAATCACTCCCTGTCCCCCACTATTCTCTGTAATCACTCCCTGTACCCATTATTCTCTGTAATTACTCCCTGTCCCCCATTATTCTCTGTAATCACTCCCTGTCCCCCATTATTCTCTGTAATCACTCCCTGTCCCCCACTATTCTCTGTAATCACTCCCTGTCCCCCATTATTCTCTGTAATCACTCCCTGTCCCCCACTATTCTCTGTAATCACTCCCTGTCCCCCACTATTCTCTGTAATCACTCCCTGTACCCCATTATTCTCTGTAATTACTCCCAGTCCCCCATTATTCTCTGTAATCACTCCCTGTCCCCCATTATTCTCTGTAATCACTCCCTGTCCCCCATTATTCTCTGTAATCACTCCCTGTACCCCATTATTCTCTGTAATCACTCCCTGTACCCCATTATTCTCTGTAATCACTCCCTGTACCCCATTATTCTCTGTAATTACTCCCTGTCCCCCATTATTCTCTGTAATCACTCCCTGTCCCCCATTATTCTCTGTAATCACTCCCTGTCCCCCATTATTCTCTGTAATCACTCCCTGTACCCCACTATTCTCTGTAATCACTCCCTGTCCCCCACTATTCTCTGTAATCACTCCCTGTACCCCATTATTCTCTGTAATTACTCCCTGTCCCCCATTATTCTCTGTAATCACTCCCTGTCCCCCATTATTCTCTGTAATCACTCCCTGTCCCCCATTATTCTCTGTAATCACTCCCTGTACCCCATTATTCTCTGTAATTACTCCCTGTCCCCCATTATTCTCTGTAATTACTCCCTGTCCCCCACTATTCTCTGTAATCACTCCCTCTACCCCATTATTCTCTGTAATTACTCCCTGTCCCCCATTATTCTCTGTAATCACTCCCTGTACCCCATTATTCTCTGTAATTACTCCCTGTCCCCCATTATTCTCTGTAATTACTCCCTGTCCCCCACTATTCTCTGTAATCACTCCCTGTACCCCATTATTCTCTGTAATTACTCCCTGTCCCCCACTATTCTCTGTAATCACTCCCTGTACCCCATTATTCTCTGTAATTACTCCCTGTCCCCCATTATTCTCTGTAATCACTCCCTGTACCCCACTATTCTCTGTAATCGCTCCCTGTACCCCACTATTCTCGGTAATCACTCCCTGTACCCCATTATTCTCTGTAATCACTCCCTGTCCCCCACTATTCTCTGTAATCACTCCCTGTCCCCCATTATTCTCTGTAATCACTCCCTGTACCCCACTATTCTCTGTAATCACTCCCTGTACCCCATTATTCTCTGTAATCACTCCCTGTAACCCACTATTCTCTGTAATCGCTCCCTGTACCCCACTATTCTCGGTAATCACTCCCTGTCCCCCATTATTCTCTGTAATCACTCCCTGTACCCCACTATTCTCTGTAATCACTCCCGTCCCCCACTATTCTCTGTAATCACTCCCTGTCCCCCATTATTCTCTGTAATCACTCCCTGTCCCCCACTATTCTCTGTAATCACTCCCTGTACCCCACTATTCTCTGTAATCACTCCCTGTCCCCCATTATTCTCTGTAATCACTCCCTGTCCCCCACTATTCTCTGTAATCACTCCCTGTACCCCATTATTCTCTGTAATCACTCCCTGTCCCCCACTATTCTCTGTAATCACTCCCTGTCCCCCACTATTCTCTGTAATCACTCCCTGTACCCCACTATTCTCTGTAATCGCTCCCTGTACCCCACTATTCTCGGTAATCACTCCCTGTCCCCCACTATTCTCTGTAATCACTCCCTGTCCCCCACTATTCTCTGTAATCACTCCCTGTCCCCCACTATTCTCTGTCATCACTCCCTGTCCCCCACTATTCTCTGTAATCACTCCCTGTACCCCACTATTCTCTGTAATCACTCCCTGTACCCCATTATTCTCTGTAATCACTCCCTGTACCCCATTATTCTCTGTAATCGCTCCCTGTACCCCACTATTCTCTGTAATCACTCCCTGTCCCCCACTATTCTCTGTCATCACTCCCTGTCCCCCACTATTCTATGTAATCACTCCCTGTACCCCACTATTCTCTGTAATCACTCCCTGTCCCCCATTATTCTCTGTAATCACTCCCTGTCCCCCACTATTCTCTGTAATCACTCCCTGTACCCCATTATTCTCTGTAATCACTCCCTGTCCCCCACTATTCTCTGTAATCACTCCCTGTCCCCCACTATTCTCTGTAATCACTCCCTGTACCCCACTATTCTCTGTAATCGCTCCCTGTACCCCACTATTCTCGGTAATCACTCCCTGTCCCCCACTATTCTCTGTAATCACTCCCTGTCCCCCACTATTCTCGGTAATCACTCCCTGTCCCCCACTATTCTCTGTAATCACTCCCGTCCCCCATTATTCTCGGTAATCACTCCCGTCCCCCATTATTCTCGGTAATCACTCCCGTCCCCCATTATTCTCTGTAATCACTCCCGTCCCCCATTATTCTCTGTAATCACTCCCTGTACCCCATTATTCTCTGTAATCACTCCCTGTACCCCATTATTCTCTGTAATCACTCCCTGTCCCCCGTTATTCTCTGTAATCACTCCCTGTACCCCACTATTCTCTGTAATCGCTCCCTGTACCCCACTATTCTCTGTAATCGCTCCCTGTACCCCACTATTCTCGGTAATCACTCCCTGTCCCCCACTATTCTCTGTAATCACTCCCTGTCCCCCACTATTCTCTGTAATCACTCCCTGTCCCCCACTATTCTCTGTCATCACTCCCGTCCCCCATTATTCTCGGTAATCACTCCCTGTCCCCCACTATTCTCTGTAATCACTCCCCGGGGACACTGAATTGAGCCATTGTTTATGGAATCATCGCTAGGATGTGCTGCCCTTTGGAAGTTTCCTGTACTCTATGAAGCTGCTGTAACTGAAGGGTCTTGCCCGTGGACCTGTAGACAAGTGGCTGTGGGCTGACTGATTGCATTTGCCATTAAATAATTGAAAAGTTGACAAACGGGACCCAGTAATTCTATTCTCGCGACTTGCGATGGAACACCTATATCCCGGGATTTTTTGGGGGAAATATGCATTCCTTTAAGGCACAAAAAACCCCACAGGAAAAGTGGTCCAACCGTGGCTAACAAGAGAAGTTAAAAATAGTATTAGATCAAAGGAAGAGGCTTATAATGTTGCCGAAAAGAGTAAACCTGAGGATTGGGAGGATTTTAGAGTTCAGCAAAGGAGGATCAAGAAATTGATAAAGGGAAAATAGAATGAGAGTAAACTAGCGAGAGACATAAAAATCGACTGTAAAAGCTTCTATAGGTATGTAAAAAGGAAAAGATTAGCGAAAGTAAATGTGGGTCCCTTACAGGCTGAGACAGGAGAAATTATAATGGGGAATAAGGAAATGGCAGAGAAATTAAACAAATACTTTGTGTCTGTCTTCACGGAAGAAAACGTAAAAACCTCCCAGAAATAGTGGAGAACTAAGGGTCTAGCAAGAATGAGGATCTGAAAGAAATTAGTATTAGTAAAAAAATAGTACTGGAGAAATTAATGGAACTGGAAGCTAATAAATCCCCTGGACCTGATGGCCTACATCCTAGGGTTTTGAAAGAGGTGGCTATAGAGATAGTGGATGCATTGGTTGTCATTTTCCAAAATTCCATAGATTCTAGAATGGCTGCTGCGGATTGGAAGGTAGCAAATGTAACCCCACTATTTAAGAAAGGAGGGAGAGAGAAAACGGGAAAATACAGACCAGTTAGCCTGACATCAGTAGTAGGGAAAATGGTAGAATCTATTATTAAGGACGTTGTCATGAATCTTACCATTCATGTAGGAATGACTCATGAGATAACACTGTGCGGCCAGCTGGTGGCGCTGTCCAAGGAGTATAAATACTCGGGTGTGGGCCCAGCTTGCTCAGGATGTTTCTGTAACCAGGAACTAGTGATGTAACTAGAATCTCGTGGATTAAAGCCTTGTTTTATACTCAAACCAAGTGCTCAGTAGTTTTCTTACGTCAGACGTGGTAACAGGGCACTTAGAAAATAATAATAGGATTGGGCAGAGTCAACATGGATTTATGAAAGGGAAATCGTGTTTGACAAATCTGTTAGAGTTTTTTGAGTTTTTAACTAGCAGAATAGATAAGGGGGAACCAGTGGATGTGGTGTATTTGGATTTTCAAAAGGCATCATAAGGTGCCACACAAGAGGTTATTAAACAAAATTGGGGCTCCTGGGATTGGGGGTAATACACTAGCATGGATTGAGGATTGGTTAACGGACAGAAAACAGAGAGTAGGAATAAACAGGTCATTTTCCGGTTGGTCGGCTGTAACTAGTGGGGTACCACAAGGATCAGTGCTTGGGCCTCAGCTATTCACAATCTACATCAATGATTTAGATGAGGGGACCAAATGTAATACAGCGAACTCTTGTTTAAACGGTACTTAATCATTTGGAATTCTTTAATAACTGGCAAAATAGATAACCGGTAATCTTGCCGAATCCATCCATTTTTTTGTTTTTCCGAGTCCGAATTTCCCGCGGTGGCTGAGTTAGTCAGTGGTTTTCATTTTGTTTGTCTTAAAAATTGCCTACCTCTGTTATCCGGAATTTTTCATCAACCGGCACCATCCCGGTTCCGTAGGTGCTGGATACGAAAGAGTTTACTGTATATCCAAGTTTGCTGATGATACAAAGCTGGGTGGGAATGTAAGTTGTGAGGAGGATGCAAGGAGGTTTCAAGGGGATATAGACAGGCTAAGTGAGTGGGCAAGAACATGGCAAATGGAATATAATGTGGAGAAATGTGACGTTATCCACTTTGGTAGGAAAAATAGAAAAGCAGAGTATTTTTTAAATGGTGAGAGATTGGGAAATGTTGGTGTTCAGAGGGACCTGGGTGTCCTTGTACACGAATCACTGAAAGTTAACCTGCAGGTACAGCAAGCAATTAGGAAAGCAAATGGTATGTTGGCCTTTATTACAAGAGGATTTGTGTATACGATTAAAGATGTCTTACTGCAATTATATAGGGGCCCTGGTGAAACCACACCTGGAGTATTGTGTACAGTTTTGCGCTCCTTACCTAAGGAAGGATATACTTGCCATAGAGGGAGTGCAACAAAGGTTCACCAGGCTGGTTCCTGGGATGGGGGATTGTCCTATGAGGAGAGATTGAGTAGACTAGGCCTATATTCTCTAGAGTTTAAAAGAATGAGAGGTGATCGCATTGAAACATACAAAATTCTTACAGGGCTTGACAGGGTAGATGCAGGGAGGATGTTTCCCCTGGCTGGGGAGTCTAGAACCAGGGGTCACAGTCTCAGAATAAGGGGTCGGGCATTTAGGACTGAGGTGAGGAGAAATTTCTACACTCAGAGGGTGGTGAATCTTTGGAATTCTCTACCCCAGAGGGCTGTGGAGGCTCAGTCGTTGAGTATATTCAAGACAGAGATTGATAGAGTTTTGAATATTAAGGGAATCAAGGGATATGGAGATAGTGCAGGAAAGTGGAGATGAGGTAGAAGATCAGCCATGATCTTATTGAATGGCGGAGCAGGCTCGAGGGGGCGAATGGCCTACTCCTGCTCCTATTTCTTATGTTCTTACATTCCACTCTTATCTATCCAATCGTAGCTGAGCCGCTCCAGCAATGACTTCTCTTCCCGTCCTTGCACCATTACTCTGGAATCCCCCAAAGATCTTTCCTTGGCCCCCTCTTCCTCATTTGTATGCTGCCCCTTGGTAACATCATCCGAAGACATGCAAACAATTTCCACATGCACATTGCTGACACTTAACTCTACCTCTCTACCACCTCTCTCGATCCCTCCACTGTTTCTGTGTTGTCAGACTGCTTGTCCTACATCCAGTCCTGGATAAGCTACAATTTCCTCCAATTAAACATTGGGAAGACCAAAGCCATTGTCTTCGACTCCTGCCACAAACTCTTCGTGAGCCACTGACTCCAACCCTCTCCCTGGGCACTGTCTCAGGCTGAACCAGACTTCACAACCTCGACACCCTACTTGACCCTGAACTGAGCTTCTGACCCCCATATCCTCTCCATCACAAAACCCTTTACATCCATCTCTGTAATACCGCCCATCTTCGCCCTTTCCTCGTCTCATCTGCTGCTGAATTCCCCTTTCCTGACATAATGGGCTGTGAAGGTGGCTAAGTTGGCCACTGCTGGCAGGGACCACGCCAAATCGGGCAAACAAGGTGTTTGAGAGTAAGATAGTTGTTGTCTTGATTTCCTGAGTTGCGCTCCAGGATTGAGGTTCCACACTGGGAGTGGGCATTTGGAAAACTGACCCCTTAGTTTCTGGCTGTGTCTTACTGCTTCTGTGTAATAATTTTACTTGTAAATAAATCCTTACTTTTAGCCTATGCCCATTGGTATGGTATTCCTGCCCTTCGGAGAAGGGAGGAGAATTACAAAGAAAAGGTAATTGGCATTCTGGACATGCTGGACATCTTGAACTGTTTCTAGCAGCTAATGAGGGGCCATTCATTGGGGAGGGACCATTGATTGGGGAGGAGCTGTTCATTGGGGAGGGGGTTGTTAATTGGGGGAGGGGCTGTTCATTGGGGAGGGGCCATTCATTGGGAGAGGGGCTGTACATTGGGGGCTGTTCATTGGGGGAGGGGCCATTCATTGGGGGAGGGACTCTTCATTGGGGAGGAGCTGTACATTGGGGGCTCTTCATGGGGGAGGGACTCTTCACTGGGGGAGGGGCTGTTCATTGGGGAGGGGCCATTCATTGGAAGAGGGGCTGTACATTGGGGGCTGTTCATTGGGGGAGGGGACATTCACTGGGGGAGGGACTCTTCACTGGGGGAGGGGGTTGTTCATTGGGGAGGGGCCATTCATTGGGGGAGGGGCCATTCATTGGGGGAGGGGCCATTCATTGGGGGAGGGGCCATTCATTGGGGGAGGGGCCATTCATGGGGGAGGGGGCTGTTCACTGGTGAGATGCCAATCATTGGGAGAGGGACCATTCATAGAAACATAGAAGATAGGAGCAGGAGTAGGCCCGAGCCTGTTCCGCCATTTAATGAGATCATGGCTGATCATCCAAACTCAGTACCCTGTCCCTGTTTTCTCCCCATATCCCTTGATTCCTTTAGCCTTAAGAAATATATCTAACTCCTTCTTGAATATATTTAATAAGTTGGCCTCAACTGCCTTCTGTGGTAGAAAATTCCACAGGTTCACCACTCTCTGGGTGAAGAAATTCCTCCTCATCTCTGTCCTAAATGGCTTACCCCTTATCCTTAGACTGTGACCCCTGGTTCTGGACTCCCCCACCATTGAGAACATCCTTCCTGCATCTAGTCTGTCTAGTCCTGTTAGAATTTTATAAGTTTCAATGAGATTCCCTCTCATTCTTCTAAACTCCAGTGAATATAAGCCTGATCAACCCAATCTCTCTTCATACGTCATTCCTGCCATCCCAGGTATCAGTCTGGTGAATCTTCGCTGCACTCCCTCCATGGCAAGAACATCCTTCCTCAGATAAGGCGACCAAAACTGCACACAGTACTCAAGGTGTGGCCTCACCAAGGCCCTGTACGACTGCAGCAAGACATCCTTGCTCCTGTACTTGAATCCTCTTGCTATGAAGGCCAATATACAGCATTTGCCTTCTTAACCGCCTGCTGCACCTACATGCTTACCTTCAGCGACTGGTGCACAAGGACACCCAGGTCTCGTTGCACTTCCCCTTTTCCCAATCTATTGCCGTTCAGATAATAATCTGCCTTCCTGTTTTTGCCACCAAAGTGGATAACCTCGCATTTATCCACATTATACTGCATCTGCCATGCATCTGCCCAATCACCCAACTTGTCCAAATCATACTGGAGTTTCTCTGCATCCTCTTCACAGCACACACGCCCACCCAGCTTTGTGTCGTCTGCAAACTTGGAGATATTACATCTAGTTCCCTCGCCTAGATAATTAATATATATTGTGAATAGCTGCGGTCCAAGGACCGATCCCTGCGGTACCTCACTAGTCACTGCCTGCCACTCGGAAAAAGACCCGTTTATTCCAACTCTTGTTTCCTGTCTGCCAACCAGTTCTCTATCCAAGTCAGTACCTTACCCCCAATCCCATGTGCTTTAACTTTGCACGCCAATCTCTTATGCGAGACCTTATCGAAAGCCTTCTGAAAGTCCAAATACACCACATCCACTGGTTCTCCCTTATCTATTCTACCAGTTACAGCCGCAAAAAATTCCAGTAGATTAGTCAAGCATGATTTACCTTTTGCAAATCCATGTTGACTTTGTCCGATCCTGTCACTGTTTTCCAAGTGCTCTGCTATTACATCTTTTATAATGGACTCTCGCATTTTCCTCACTACCGATGTCAGGTCTATAATTCTCCGTTTTCTCTCTACCACCTTTTTTAAAAAGCGGGGTTACATTAGCTACCCTCCAATCCATTGAAACTATTCCAGAGTCTATAGAATTTTGGAAGATGACCAGCAATGCATCTACTATTTCTATGGCCACTTCCTTAATACCCTAGGATGTAGATTATCAGGCCCTGGGGACTTATCGGCCTTCAATGCCGTTAATTTCCCTAACACCATTTCCCTACAAATACTGATTTAATTCAATTCCTCCCTCTCATTAGACCCTGTGTTCCTTGACATCTCTGGAAGGTTATTTGTGTCCTCCTTTGTGAAGACAGAACCAAAGTATGTATTTCATTGGTCTGCCATTTCTTTGTTCCCCATGATAAATTCCCCTGATTCTGACTGCAAGGGACCTACGCTTGACTTCACCAATCTTTTTCTCTTCACATATCTATAGAAGCTTTTACAGTCAGTTTTTATGTTCCCTGAAAGCTTACTCTCATATTCTATTTTCCCCCTCTTAATTAATCCCTTTGTCCTCCTTTGTTGAATCCTAAACTGCTCCCAATCCTCAGGTTTGCTGCTTTTTCTGGCCAATTTATATGTCCTCTCCTTGGATCTTATGCTATCCCTAATTTCCCTTGTTAGACACGGTTGAGTCACCTTTTTTGTTTTATTTTTATGCCAAACAGGGATGAACAAATTCTGTAGTTCATCCATGCGATCTTTAAAAGTTTGTCATTGCCTATCCACCGTCAACCCTTTGAGTAACATTCCCCAATCCATGCTAGCCAACTTGAGCCCCAATTCATTGTGGGAGGGGCCGTTCATTGTGGGAGGGGCTGTTCATTGGGGGAGGGGTCATTCATTGGGGGAGGGCTTCAGAGAGTAAGAGAGGATATTGGCTGGGCTTTGGAGGCAATACTTTCTGGACAGCAGAGCTACAGAGAGAGGGAGCAGACATGCCCTGGGCCTCGGGGAGATAGAGTGGGCGGGGACATTTGCTGGGTGTTGAGACTGCAGCCAGTGGGAGTGGAGGAGCAGGCCAGGGAGAGTGACACTCACACAGGTGATAGTGGAGGTATGTGTTTAGCAGTTACACTCTAGAAGACTCATGCAAAATGCGAGTGAGTTGGAAGGTGCCGGAGTTCAGCCTTCTGCTGTGGTACGGTTCCTCAAGGCTATGTCTTACCTCCTGTGAGTGCACCTTGGGCTGCTGACCTCTCTGCATGTGCTTCCTCCTAGGCCCTGTTGCCTTTTTTAACTGGGCAGCCAATCCCCAAGGACAGAATGGACGAGGCCCTAGAGGATATGCATACAACGATCCAGTGCTTTGAAGAAAAGTTCCTTCAGGACAGACCGTACATCGTGGGACATCAGGTGTCTCTGGCAGACCTGGTCGCGCTTGTTGAACTGATGCAGGTGAGAGGAGTGAAACCAGGTCGGTCACATTTCCCTCCAATAGAGCGCTATCGCAGTCCCAGACATTGGGCCTGATGGATCCAGACGGTTTCGGGAATTGGATTAAACATTTTCCTCTCAAATTGTTCCCCTCCTTTTCATTGGCTTGGGCAGCCCTCCATATGTTGTTCAAATGACCATTATCCACGTGTGAGGCCACTTGGTGACTGTCCGTCGGTTATTTGACTATGAAGGACTCTGCCTTCTCCAAACCTGACATCCACACTTCACAGCCCAGGTGCTTGGATAGTGATCAAAAGCGGGCTCCCTGACGGATTCTCTTTTCCCCTTCCCCAGTCAGCGATGCTAAGGCCAATTGATTTTCAGACTCGCACATTCCCTCTCTGAGTCCCAGACTCACTCTTATTCCTCAGTCCCACACTCACTCACTCCCTCACGCACTCAGTCCTAGTCTCAATCTCTCTCATTTGTAAGTTTTTTAAAAAATTCGTTAATGGGTTGTGGGCATCGCTGGCAAGGCCAGCATTTATTGCCCATCCCTAATTGCGCTTGAGAAGGTGGTGGAGAGCCGCCTTCCTGAACCGCTGCAGTCCGTGTGGTGAAGGTACTCCCACAGTGCTGTTAGGTAGGGAGTTCCAGGATCTTGACCCAGTGACGATGAAGGAACAGCGACATATTTCCAAGTCAGGATGGTGTGTGACTTGGAGGGGAACTTGGAGGTGGTGGTGTTCCCATGCGCCTGCTGCCCTTGTCCTTCTAGGTGGTAGAGGCCGCAGGTTTGGGAGGTGTTGCCGAAGAAGTCTTGGTGAGTTTCTGCAGTGCATCTTGTAGATGGTGCACACTGCAGCCACGGTACGCCAGTGGTGGAGGGAGTGAATGTTTAAGGTGGTGGATGGGCTGCCAATCAAACGGGCTGCTTTGTCTTGGATGGTGTCGAGCTTGGACAAGTGTGGATTAATTAAGGGAAGCCAGCACGGATGTGTTAAAGGCAAATTGTGTTTAACTACCTTGATTGAGTTTTTTGATGAGGTAACAGAGAAGGTTGATGAGGGCAATGCGGTTGACGTGGTGTATATGGACTTCCAAAAGGCGTTTGATAAAGTGCCACATAATAGGCTTGCCAGCAAAGTTGAAGCCCATGGAATAAAAGGGACAGTGGATGCAGAGTGACAATGAGGTTCTTCTGCAACAAAGCACATCCCCTTTAAGAAGTACAGAGAGCCTAGGCAAAATTTTATTGGCCAGTAGACTGCACCCGGTATTGGCCGCCGTCTTGAGCACTGAGCCGACCAGCAGCAAGTTTAGCGCTGAGCTCGGCACTCCAATATAAATGAGCGAATTTTGCGTGCTGCCTAGTCCACTTTGAACGGGTGTGGGCAGATCACGCTTCAAGATCGCCGCGCCCATTTTTGGGCCCAATTGAATTTCACCCCCACTCTCTCTCAGTCCCAGACTCACTCTCTCTCATTCCTCAGTCCCAATATCACGCTCTCATCTCGATCTAGTTCCTTTTCTCTCCAGTTTTGAAGAAGGGTCAAACCCGAAACGTTAACTCAAATTTCTCTCCACGGATGTTGCCTGACTTGCTGAGTTTTTCCAGCATTTTCTGTTGTTATTTCACGCTCTCATTTCTCAGTCCGTCTCACTCTCTGTTATTTTTCAATCCCAGTCTGACTCCCTCATTGCTCAATCTCATTTCTCAGTCCCAATCCCAATTTCATTTCTCAGTCCCAGTCTCTCACTCTTTCATCTCTTTTTTTCTTCCGCTGCAGCCACTAGGTGCTGGACACGATCCGTTGGAAGGTCGACCCAAACTCATCGAATGGCGTGAGCGAGTCAAGGGTGATGTGGGCAAGGAGTTATTCGATGAGGCCCATGAGTTGTTGATGAAGAGTACGGAATTGTTAAGTGCTTTTGACTGCAAATCTCCTGTATTACAGCTTCATGCAAAAAAGCTGCAGAGAATATTCAAGTAAAGGGATGAGTCAGCAAGCCCGAGCACCTGGGGTGCATGCTAACTGCAGTTGGTCCTGCTGTCCTCCAATATCTCCTGCAATCAAATAAACTACTGAGAGAACCTCCGCTCCCATGTTTTGCTGATTTGTTTTCCCTTCACATATTTTTGTCCTCATTATTTCTATCTTCTCTGACGATGCCAACTCTTGATGGGTTAACCTATCCGAGCACCGTTAATACCTTGCCCACAGGCCTAGTGTTCATGCGTGGGCTAGGCTATACAAAGTCAATCTATGGGACAGGCTCCCTCGGGAGATGGTGGAAGCAGTATTGATTCATGCAAATGCAAATTAGATTTCTTTCAGAAAATATTGGGATCCAGTATATGAGTAATTTGAGACATGACATGTGGTAATTGTAACATGGTAGGGACCCAAAGCTCTCCACCACTGGGGGTTTCCTTGCATCCTTTCTGGGTTTTATTAGTCAAGGGGTTTGAGGATCCAATACAGGAGTTGCTCTATAGCTGATCCCCATCCCCATCCTCAATGATGGTGGAGCCCAGCACATGAGTGCAAAAGACAAGGCTAAAGCATTTGTAACCATCTTCAGCCAGAAGTACCAAGTGGATGATCCATATCGGCCTACTCCCGAGGTCCCCACCATCACAGAAGCCAGTCTTCAGCCAATTCGATTCACTCCACGTGATATCAAGAAACGGCTGAGCGCACTGGATACAGCAAAGGCTATGGACCCCGACAACATCCCAGCTGTAGTGTTGAAGACTTGTGCTCCAGAACTAGTCATGCCTCTAGCCAAGCTGTTCCAGTACAGGCACAACACTGGCATCTATCCGACAATGTGGAAAACTGCCCAAATATGTCCTGTCTACAAAAAGCTGGACAAATCCAATCTGGTCAATTACTGCCCCATCAGTCTAATCTCAATCATCAGCAAAGTGATGGAAGGTGTCGTCGACAGTGCTACTCACCAATAACCTGCTCACTGATGCCCAGTTTAGGTTCCGTCAGGACCACTCGACTCCAGACCTCATTACAGCCTTGGTCCAAACATGGACTGAAGTACTGAATTCTGGAGGTGAGGTGAGAGTAACAGCTTTTGGCATCAAGGCAGCATTTGACCAAGTGTGGCATCAAGGAGTCCTAGTAAAATTGAAGTCAATGGGAATAGGGAAATACTCTCCACTGGCTGGAGTCATATCTAGCACAAAGGAAGATGGTTGTTGGAGGCCAATCATCTCAGCCCCAGGACATCGCTGCAGGAGTTCCTCAGGGCAGTGTCCTAGGCCCAACCATCTTCAGCTGCTTCATCAATTACTTTCCCTCCATATAAGGTCAGAAGTGGGGATGTTCTCTGATGATTCAGTTCCATTCGCAACTCTTCAGATAATGAAGCCGTGCATGCCCATATGCAGTAAGATCTGCCTAATTATAAACAAAACAGGAAAAGAGAGCATAGGAAAGAATAAAATAAGGGAGGACATTGTTGGCAAGGGAATAAATAGAGTTATAGAACAGGGGGGAGAAATTTGGTATCGCCCCGTTTGGGGCGCTAGTATTGGCGATGCGCAAAGTTTAGCGCCAGGCGCAATTTATCGCCACCTCGAGCAATATTGGGTAGCTGCGCCCCTGAAGGTCATTGCGGCGCTAAATCAGGCACTGCACGATAGTCTTAAGGCGCTAACCCGGTGGCGCGACGCAATTTCTCCACGGGCGCGCGCAGCGCAGATGCTGTCAATTATCGATTTCAGCCAGACATACTAGTGCCGGCCAGCTCTTAAAGGGGCGGATTGATTATCATCTCCAGCCGCACCCTGCGCCTCGTAGGCTTCAAACTCGCCGGTAACCTACCTGTGGTGTCGACAATTGCATCAATATGGAGAGGGCCAGGGAGAGAGCGCAGCGCCTCAGCGAGGGGACATTGGATGCTCTGGTTGGCGCGGTGGAGCGCAGGCGATCTGTGCTCTACCCAGAGAATGGCAGGAGGCCTCAACACAGCGACTACCGCAGAGCTTGGAGGGAGGTTTCCCACAGAGTCACCTCCAGCAGCATGGTTCCCAGGACTCCTGTGCAATGCAGGAAGAAGTTCAACGACCGCACTTGGGTCGTCGGGGTGAGTGCCTTTTTCAGAATCATTTTCATCCCTCCATCTGCACCTCACTTTATGGCCAGAGGGTGTGCAAAGCCCCAATGGCCAGCTGTCATCCAGCACCCATGGCCCTTTCTGGAAACACACACGCACATTCAGCTCTGTGCATAATGTAAGGGCTAATCGACCATGGGAGGCATGTCATGCCAGATCAGGGCTGCATAATGTAAGGGCTAATCGACCATGGGAGGCATGTCATGCCAGATCAGGGCTGCAGGTTTCATCACACCCCGTCCTTTCTCTTGCAGCCAGCACGGGCTCACTGCAGAAATGGCTCTCCGTTTCTCTCTGAGCAACTCTCTCTCTCTCTCTCTCTCACAGAAGGTGTGGTCCAAAAATGGCTACCACTAACAATCCAGGAAGAGTCCCCTTTAAATAGTGCCCCCCCAAGCCCGACAGCGACTGGGAAATGTTCAAGGTAACCTGTCCTTGTTAGCGCCAGGCGGAACGGAGGGGGGCGCCACTGAATTTCCGGTCCGGGGTGCCCCAAAAGCGTTGCAGAATGAAATGACGTCATGATCTGCGTGCGCCGGTGAGCTAAATGTCTGCTCAATTTGGGAAGAGGCGCAGGGTTCACTGCGCCCGGGCGCTAGTTGGTTAGCGCCCCACTACTCGACCTCTTTAGGCGCTAATGGGTGGCGCAGCCAACCGAATATTTCCCCCCCCCAGGAGTCTAAAAAGATGGTTAAATGTAAAGTGAGAGGAAATCCTATTAAAAATGAGTTAAACTGTCGATACAGCAATGCACACAATGGCCTAGAAATTCGGTGGGCTGCGCCACCAGTTAGCGCCTAAAGAGGGCACTCAGTGGCTTTAGCACCACTGGCCGCGCCTCCCGCGATATTTAGCTGGGGCGCTAATGGCAGCGTTAACCTGTTGCGCTGCGCCGCCTCCGATGACGTCATCGATGTGCGCAGCGCCCCGCTACCGCCCCGATCTCGATATTTGGCAGCGACCGCCTCTGTAGCGCCGTTCGCAAATGGCGCCCGGTTCACGGGGCCTTCCTGTGGCGGCAGTGGCGCAAATTAAGGTGGAGGTGCGGGGCGGCCGTTTTTTTCAGCGGCCGCCTGCCAGCACCTCCGTCCCCCCCCCCCGGGCAGTGCCGCCTGTGTCGCGAGAGCCCGGCACTTCTCCTCAGTGCCGGGCTCTTTTGCTGGCACTCGCAATCTCCGATCGCGCTGGTGCAGGCCCCTCCCCCTTAAGAATGGGAGGAAGGCCTGCAGTACCGCAGCGCGCCGTGCCGCAGCGTGTGGCGCTGCGGCACGTTGCGCTGTGATATTCCGTTTCAGCGCCCTAAGAGGGACGCGGAGCACCTCGAGCCTCACCCCGTGTCCCTCTTGGGGCGCTCAAGCTGAATTTCCGGCGGTCGCTACGGCTCCAAACGCTGCGCTAAATCCAGCGCCCAGGCGAGCTTGGTGCCCCGTTTGCGGCTCCACCCAATTTCTCCCCCAGTGTCTGTAATAAAACAGGGGAGCTGGAGGAAATCATGCATTGCGAGGAACCAGACATTACTGAGACATGGCTACAGAAAAATCAAGACTGGAAATTGAACATTGCAGGGTATAATATATTTAGAAAAGATAGAGGGGGAAAAGGGGGAGGTGGAGTAGCTGTACCTATTAGGGATAACATAATGGCAGTAGAAAAAGGTGACGCAGCTATCAGCAAGACAAAAATAGAATCCATATGGATAGAGATAAAAGATAAAAAAGGATCAAACACACTAATAGGCATAGTCTACAGACCACCTAATAGTGGAAGGGAGGTGGAGGAAGAAATATGCATCAAATTAGGGAAATGAGTAAAAAACATAGAATAATAATCATGGGGGATTTCAACTACCCCGATATTAATTGGACAGAAGAGGTAGGTAAAGGGGATAAGGGAATGGAGTTCCTACAATGTGTACAGGACTCCTTTCTAACACAATATGTAAAAAGCCCAACAAGGAAGGATTCGCTATTGGATCTAGTAATGGGGAATGAACCAGAGGAAATAAGAGAAGTAAAAGTAGGGGAACATCTAGGCAATAGTGACCATAATATAATACGCTTTAAGATGATAACTGAGAAGTACATAAGTATGACGAAGACCAGGTTAATAGATTGGAGAAAAGCTGATTTTGATGGGGCTGAGAATAGAACTTGGGAAAATAAAATGGGCAACAATATTGGTAAACAATGATGTAGAACAGCAATGGCAAACATTTAAAATGGTGTTCAACAGAGTGCAGGAAAAATATATTCCGCTAAAAGGAAAGAACCAACTAAACACTAATGAGACTCCATGGATGAATAAAGCCATAAGGGAAAAATTGGGGATATGGAAAGAGGCATACATTAAGTACATAGACAGCAGGGGAGTGCATGATAAGGGAGAATATGAAGCGATTAGGAGAGAAGTCAAAAAAATAGTTAGGAAGGCAAAGTGGAACTATGAAATTAAATTATCAAGGAACATAAAACTAAATAGTAAAATATTTTACGGGCACATCAATAAAAGAAGGAAGGTTGGGATGGAAATAGGGCCATTAAGGGATAGACAGGATAATACCACAGGTAACGATAGAGATATGGCAGAAATATTAAATCATTATTTTGCTTCAGTATTTACCAGGGAGATAGAACAGGTGGCCATGACATTGGATGATGAAATTAGTAATGAGATAAGTGCATTTAAAATAAAAAGGGGATATATTAAATAAACTAATTAAGCTCAAAGAGGATAAAACCCCATGGGGGAAAAATTCAGTTGGTTTGCGCCTCCCGTTAGCACCTTAAGAGGGCGCTAATGGAGCACAAAGCAACTAGCGCCCGGGCGCGGCGATATCTGCGCCTCTCGCGAAATTGACCGGACATTTTGCGGCGGCGCTAAGCAATACCGCCCGATGTCCTGCA
This sequence comes from Somniosus microcephalus, assembly GCF_052327205.1. Taxonomy (NCBI): domain Eukaryota; kingdom Metazoa; phylum Chordata; class Chondrichthyes; order Squaliformes; family Somniosidae; genus Somniosus; species Somniosus microcephalus. The sequence continues at coordinate 73,797,699 of NC_141005.1, forward strand.
CACGCAGATCTTGACGTCATTCAAGCGTGCAACGACCTTGTGGCGCCCCGGAACGGAAATTGAGTGGCGCCCTCCTCCTTTCCGCCTGGCGTAAGCAACAACAGGTAGACTGGAATGCTTCCCAGTCGCTGTGGGGCTGGGGGGGGGGGGGTGGGGGGGCAGGTGGGCGCTATTTAAAGGGGGCCTCTTCCTCGCTTTTTGCGTGGTAGACATTTTTGCGCCACTTGTTCTGAGAGAGAGAGATTTTGAGAGAAAGAGAGAGACTTCTGCATTGAGTCAACGCTGTGTGAAGTAGTTTTGGCTTCTGACCATAACTTTGCAGGTACTTTGGTTTTTGACCTTCATTACTTTGATTGCCAAGATACTATGGGGGCTGCACTGATTGGGGGCGTCGTCCTGCGCCTGCAGATTCGGAGGGCACTGTTAGATCCGTGGTTCAGTGGATAAATAACCACACGGATGCTGTACATTAACAAATAACAGGTCTTTACTGGAGGAGGGTAATCTCTAGACTGGGGTACAGAGGCATGCGCAAAGCTTATATACCGGTGTGGTCACTGCCGGTACTACAGTATACAGGAGCTGTAAAAAGTAGTTCTGACTTAAAGGCACATACACTACAATTCCTCCCTTTTTAGATTAATAATACCCCCTTAATATTCAAATAACAATTACATTTTTACATGTACATTCAATAACAAAAGTCCATTTATAGATTCAGTCTTTGGGGCGGCTTCCTGACCCTTTCGGGATAGTGCCTTTCCAGAGGTTCTTGTTCTTGGTGCAGAGGCGATTCTGACCCCTTTTCATCGGGTAGTTCATCGGATTCCACTGCTACTGGGTCTGAAGTAGATGCTACCGGTATGTCGGGTTCATCCCCAGGTACTCGAGACATGGGGTTGACGCATTCCTGTGACGCTAAGATCTGATCGACGTGGCATCTCACAATGTTCTCCCCGACATCCACTGTGTACATTAATGGCCCCTGCCTTGTACATATCGTTCCGGGTTGCCACTTCTCTGTTCGATAGTCCCGGGCCAAGACTGGTTGCCCTACATTGAAGCTCCTTGTCGGCTTCTTGTTAATGTGCTGGAATTGTTTGTCCTCAACATTTCTTCGCACATTTAGTCTGAGCAAGTCCAGACGAGATCTCAACCTTCGGTTAAAGAACATCATGGCCGGGGTCTGGTTGGTAGCTGCATGTGTCGCGTTTCGGTAAGCTAATAAGAAATTGTCCATCTTATGCTGCAGTGGAATTTCCTCATCGCACATGGCCTTTATCGCCTTCTTAAAGGTTTATACGAACCTCTCAGCCAATCCATTGGTGGCTGGATGATACGGGGTGGATGTGTAATGCTTTACCCCATTCCTTTTCATGAATTTTTGGAACTCGTCGGACACAAACTGTGGTCCATTATCAGAGCAGATCTGCTCTGGCAAACCGTTTCTGGCAAATATGGTCCGTAGGACTGCAATCGTTTTCTCTGTAGTGGTTGAAGACATCTTTATCACCTCAGGCCACTTTGAATGAGCATCCACTGCTATTAAGAACATTGAGTCCATGAATGGACCAGCGAAATCAATGTGCACCCGTTGCTATGGAGAGGAGGGCCACTCCCATGGGTGTAGAGGGGCATGTGGTGGTGCATTTTGGACCTTCTGGCATCCTAAGCAGCTCTTCGTTAGGTCTTCGATTTGTTCTAGTCTCACCAATCAGTGGAAACATCCTCACCGCATCCACCCGATCAAGCCCCCTCACAATCTTATATGTTTCGATAAGATCGCCTCTCATTCTTCTGAACTCCAATGAGTAGAGTCCCAACCTACTCAACCTTTCCTCATACGTCAACCCCCTCATCTCTGGAATCAACCGAGTAAACCTTCTCTGAACCGCCTCGAGAGCAAGTATATCTTTTCTTAAATATGGAAACCAAAACTGCACGCAGTATTCCAGGTGTGGCCTCACCAATACCCTGTATAACTGCAGCAAGACTTCCCTGTTTTATACTCCATCCCCCTTGCAATAAAAGCCAAGATTCCATTGGCCTTCCTGATCACCTGCATACTAACTTTTTGTGTTTCATGCACCAGGACCCCCAGATCCCTTTGTACTGTAGCACTTTGCAGTTTCTCTCCATTTAGATAATCTTTGATTTTTTCTGCCAAAGTGCATAACCTCACACTTTCCAACATTATATTGCATCTGCCAAATCTCTGCCCACTCACTTAGCCTGTCTATGTCCTTTTGCAGGTTTTTTATGTCCTCCTCACTCACTGCTTTCCCTCCCATCTTTGTATCGTCGGCAAACTTGGATATGTTGCACTCGGTCCCTTCCTCCAAATCGTTAATATAGATTGTAAAGAGTTGGGGTCCAGCACTGACCCCTGCGGAACACCACTAGTTACTGATTGCCAGCCCGAGAACGAACCATTTATCCCAACTCTTTGTTTTCTGTTAGATAGCCAATCTTCCACCCATGCCAGTATATTACCCCCAATCCCGTGATTTTTTATCTTGATCAGTAATCTTTTGTGTGGAACCTTGTCAAATGCCTTTTGGAAGTCCAAATACACTACATCCACTGGTTCCCCTTTATCCACCCTGTATGTTACATCCTCAAAGAATTCGAACAAATTTGTCAAACATGACTTCCCCTTCGTAAAACCATGCTGACTCTGTCCGATTAAATTATGTTTATCCAAATGCTCTGTTACTGTTTCCTTAATAATGGACTCCAACATTTTGCCAACCACAGATGTTAGGCTAACTGGTCTATAGTTTCCAGCTTTTTGTCTACTTCCCTTCTTAAATAAGGGTGTTACATTAGCAGTTTTCCAATCTGCCGGGACCTTTCCTGAGTCCAGGGAGTTCTGGAAAATGATCACCAATGCATCCACAATCCCTACCGCCACTTCTCTCAAGACCCTAGGATGTAGGCCATCAGGTCCGGGGGATTTATCCGCCTTAAGTCCCATTATTTTACTGAGTACCATCTCCTCAGTGATTTTAATCATGTTTAGCTCCTCCCCCCCCTATAGCCCCCTGTTTGTCCAGTGTTGGGATATTTTTAGTGTCCTCAACTCTAAAGACTGATACAAAATATTTGTTCAGCGTCTTTGCCATCTCCATGTTCCCCACCACTAGTTTCCCAGTCCCATCCTCTAAGGGACCAACATTCACTTTAGCCACCCTTTTTCTTTTTATATAGCTGTAGAAACTCTTGCTATCTGTTTTTATATTTTTTGCTAGTTTACTTTCATAATCTATCTTCCCTTTCTTAATTAATCTTTTAGTTATTGTTTGCTGGCTTTTAAATGCTTCCCAATCTTCTATCCTCCCACTAGATTTGGCTACTTTATATGCCCTTGTTTTCAGTCAAATACTATCCTTTATTACTTTACTAAGCCACGGATGGCTGTCTTTTCTTTTACTCCCCTTTTTCCTCAGTGGAATATATTTATCTTGAAAGATGTGAAATATCTCCTTGAATGTAGACCACTGCTCTTGTACCATCTTACACTTTAATCTGTTTCCCCAGTCCACTTTAGTCAATTCTACTCTCATACCTTCATAGTCTCCTTTATTTAAGCTTAGTACACTGGTTTGAGATCCAACTCTCTCACCCTCAAACTGAATTTGGAATTCAACCATATTATGGTCACTCATTCCAAGGGGATCCTTTACTAGGACATTTTTTATTAATTCTGTCTCATTACACAGGACCAGATCTAAGATTGCCTGCCCCCTGGTTGGTTCAGTTACATACTGCTCAAGGAACCCGTCCCTAATACACTCTATGAACTCTTCCTCAATGCTGCCATGCCCAATTTGATTAGTCCAGTCAATATGAAAGTTAAAATCCCCCATGATTATAGCTGTTCCTTTATTACAAGCCCCAACTATTTCCTGATTTATACTCTGACCAACAGAGTTGCAACTGTTAGGAGGCCTATAGACTACGCCCATTGTGACTTTTTCCCCTTATTATTCCTTATCTCCACCCAAACTGTTTCACTATCCTGATCCTTTGACCCAATATCATTTCTGACTATTGCAGTGATTCCATCCTTGATTAACATAGCAACCCCACCTCCCTTTCTTTCCTGTCTGTCCTTCCTAATTGTCAAATACCCTTGTATGTTTAGTTCCCAGTCATGATTATCTTGCAGCCATGTTTCCGTAATGGCCACCAGATCATACCCATGTGTAGTTATTTGCACCGTCAACTCGTCAATTTTGTTATGAATGCTGCGTGCATTCAGATAAAGAACTTTCAAATATGTTTTCTGACAATTTATTCCTGCTTTTACCCCTTTTACTACTTTACCTTTATCATTATACATTCTGTCCCTTCTTGACACGCTCTGGTTTTTAATTCCCCCACTGCTACCTTGCTCTATTGCCTTCTCCGCTGTCATTTTTATTTTTCGCTCTCTTAAAACCTCCCCCCCACTAATGAGTTTAAAGCCCTCTCTACAGCCCTAGTTATTCAATTCGCCAGGATTCTAGTCCCAGCACTGGCCAAGTGAAGTCCGTCCCAACGGAACAGCTCTCCAGTCCCAGTACTGATGCCAGTGTCCCAGGAAGCAAAACCCATTTCTCCCACACCAGTCTTTGAGCCACGCATTTAACTCTCTAATTTTATTTACCCTAGCCAAATTTGCACGTGGCTCAGGTAGTAATCCAAAGATTATTACCCTTGTGGTTCTGCTTTTTAATTTGGCCCCTAGCTGCTCAAACTCCCTCAGCAGAACCTCCTTCCTTGTCCTATCTATGTCGTTGGTACCAACATGGTCAATGGGGACAGATCGGTCCCTTTTGTGTAACCCAGATACGTCCAGATTTGGGCGCGAAGATAAGGGCTCCCAATGGGGTATAAAGTTAGCCCCTCAGGAAGCCACACTCTCTCTCTCCCACCTCGCCTCTGGTGCCCTGCCTTCAAGAGGGTCATCACAGCCCGCCCAAAGAAGTGGAATACCAGCAGTTACTTTTGAATTGCTAAGATATCTCTACTTCGGGCAGTGAAAAATCCAAGGCAGACTGCAGGGCATGGAGCAGGCATTTCAACATTGTAGACTGGTGAGCATAAACTTCCTGGCCCATTACAAGGCAACCTAGATAGGTATAAGGGGTGGGAACTAAAGGGGAATTTTGTTAAATTGTAATTTTAGTCCATTTTCCCTCGATGTGTCCGTCTTCTTCTTCTCCTCCCCGTTAAGTAAAGGTGTGCTGTATTCATAATCATTTTCACTGTATAGCAATTTATTCTTTATTTCAATAAAACATTGGTTCTCTTTGCACCCAACAACTGGTCTTGTTTTTGTCTATATCGCTACTGAAATAAGTCCAGCGGTCAGAACCAAAGGGGAAGCGACTCGAACCGCACGGGGCTGGAACAGCTCAGACACATGGTTGACTGACCAGGCAAATACCCCCAAACCACCAAATCCCCTTACAAAATGGCAACCACGGCAGGACCATCGGCGACAGTATGCGATGTAGCAGACGGTGGTCTGGGTCTGGAGAGAGCAGCAGTTATTGGTTTTCTTTTTATCACACCACTGATCTGTTTGTGGTTAGGTACCCGCAAGCTTAGGGAAGTTAATGCAGAGAGTTGGGATAAGGAAATGGAGATTGAAGAATACCAGGCCAAGATAGAGCGCCTGGTGGACCAGTTTAGTGAGGACAAAAGCCACACGAGGCACTAGTTAGAGTACCTGAAGTGCCTAGTTACAGAGGCCAAGAGTAATAAGATGAGGGTGCAGGAGGAGAACGCCCGCCTCATACAAGAAGTAAGAGAGCAGGAGGAAAAGGCTAGGGAGGTAAAGGCAGCGTATAAGCTGGCCTGCCACCAAGGGTTCGAGGAAGCAGATCATGGCCCCTGTAGGGAAGAGATAGAAAGCTTGAATATGGCTTTAAAGAGGGCAAAGGGGATGATATGTCTTATCAGTCCAAAGATAGGCCAGTTGGACTTTACCGGCAACCCAAATAGAACCGTCCCACAGGCAGCACCCAGAACAAAGTTGGTTAGGGAATCAGAGGTCCCACGACCGCCACCCATAGCTCCGAGCTTTCAGCAGCTCTGGCAGCAAGGGGGTTGGAGGACGAGGTGGTAGAGGAAGCACAGCAGGCCCCGCTAGAGAGGCCGGGACCAGGACCAGTGTATCCCCTCCGACAACGGAGGTACGGTCCGCCCGTTGATGACGATGACCCAGGGGCCATCCAGAATCAGTTTGTGGTGCCGTATGGCACCCAACAGCTCAGGGCCATGGTTAGCCACATCCCCAAGCTCACTAAAAAGGGAGACCCCTCTCTGCACTTCAGGGAGATAGAACAAGCAGCTTGTGTTAATGACTGCGATGATGCAGAGCAAGCTAAAATGCTGCTGTTTTCCCTGGGAGGTGATCTCCTCCAGACCCTATCTGGTGAATGCAAAAGGGGGCAGAAAGAATACGAGGATTTGAGGAACGAGATATTGGAGGCCATGAGACTCAATGATGGTAGTCCGTTCGCCCGTGTAGAAAGAACGGTACAGCTCCCAGGGGAGTCCCCGCAGGAGTTCGCAGACAGGCTGTGGCCAGTCTACTAGAGCACATGCCCGGGAATGCCAGGGCGGGCAGCACTGAACCCAGCCCAATTGACTCACTGGCTCCGTTGTCTTATGACAAACAGCCTACCCCAGATCCAAGCCCAGGCCATGGCTTGGTTTGACCCCCAAAACCCCCAGACCACCAAAGAAGTGGTGATCCACTGGCTCACAGTAACATTTAGAAACATGAGGGGTACCGAGATGCACCAACCCAAGGGAAAAGTCCATGAGGTTAAACCTGGGGGCCCGAATAAGAAAGAGTGGCACCAGGAGGGGAACCGTCCCTCCCAGACTAAGTTAAACTGTTACGGGTGTGGGAAGGATGGCCACTGGCGCAAGGATTGTAGAAATCCTTGGAAGGACAATAAAGCAAAGAACCCAACAGCCCCAGCCCAAAAGGCAGGGCCAGATATTCCTCCCGCCTCGGTCGAGTTACTATTGGAGGCAATGCGGTCTCTTCTGACTAGCCAGGGGAGAATAGCAGCCACCACCCGTGCTTTGACCCCGTCTGCCCCATCCCACTCCCAACAATGACTAGAGCCAGCGCAGCCTGTCGACCTGTGTCCCCGCGAAAATGCTGAGGGGAGCAGGCCCTATGTTAAGATGGGGGTGAAGACGTTGCAGGGGAGATATTCGGTGGACACTGGAGCTTCCAGCACGGTGGTCCATTCAGAAGACCTGACCAATTCACCCCGGTCTAACAAGGTCCCATTTAGCTTAATGGGATCCACAGGGAACGAACAGGCTGGGGAAAGGTCAAAACCTTTGGCCATAGGTTTAGGATCCCTCCATACCACGTGGGAGGGTAACCAAAAGACCGACGAGGTGGCCAAGCAGGGGGACAGGGAAGGAGAGTTCTGGGACCCCTGTAGAACAGGCCCGGTAGCAGCAATCCATCCAGGACAAGGGAGGCACACAGGGGGTAGCTTTGGCCCCAGACCAAAAGCAGGTCCAAGCCCAAGATCCCACCTTTAAGGCCGCCCTGGTAAGGTGAAAGAATTTAGAACAGGGTTACTGGCAGGCTGCTAGTTATATTAAACAATGTAAGTTGTTTAAGCCGGAGGCAGGGAAACAGGCAGCTGGGATTCAACCTGAGGTTAGAAATCCTCAGCCTGCAGCGGGTACACTCACACAGACTGCACACGCAGGCGCAGTCGCGTGCATGAAAGGAGAAGTTCCCCAGCACTCGGCCCGAGCGATTCCCCCTCTCTTATGGGACTCCGGGGAAGAGCCTGAACCAGGTTTTAAACCTGAAGGGGGAGACTCTCAGCCACCGGCAGTCGGTGGCAAGGGATTGCCCGTCCCCAGCCCAGGTTTGGGAAGGGAGGGACCCGAAGGAGAAGGTCCCCAGCCAGCAAGGACTGTGAACCGAGCTAAGGGTCCGCTCGCCAGGGTAGCCCCACCAGCGACACTCCCTAGGAGGTCTCTTTGGGTACCCCAGCCCAGGAAAGTATGGTCACCAGCTTTCCAGTTAAAAAGGGCGGACTCCCGAGTCAGGGAGAAGCCAAAAGACAGAGGTCCCCAACCAGCAGCCATAAGCTATGAGGGACAAGAAGTTGGGATCAGACTAGCTTCACTGCAGGCAGTAGCCTGCAACAGTCCTAACAGAGATTAGGCTAGCCGCCCGGAGATGGGTGGCGCTTGTACATAGCTTTGTTTAAGTTTAATAATGTGTACAAGTAAGTTAGAGTGTGTTCATTTTAATTTTATATTGCAATCGGTAGTTTTAAGTATTAAAGTATAAGTTTTAAGTATGGAACCATTCCAGAGTGTTGTCTATGTGAGCCAAGGTCGCGGGACCCGATCACATTCCCCCGAGCCAGGGAACCTGGCTAGATGTTTTTTTTAAAGTCTTTTTCAGAGTTTCGAAAGGTGCAGAGGACCATCGTGTTTTTGGATGCTCGGGGAAGGGAGCACTCCTAGCCCACAATGGGAGGGGTCTGCGGGAGGCAGATGCCCACGAGGGGAGCTGGCCAGGATGACTGGGATCCAATTCAACCCAGTATTCTAGAGAGACCGGCTTCACGTATGGGGAGGCCTCCCTCCAGTGCCCGAGGATACGAATCATCACCCCAAGGAAAAGATGTTTTGGAAATTCTGTAAATTAGACTTTTTGGAGGTCAATAAGACCGAATTGTAACTAATCATGAGTGATAGCAGATTCGTTTTTTTTCTTTAAAAAAAAGGGAAGCTCGTTTTCTTCCATTTGTATTTTTAACAAATATGTTTTGGCTTGGCTCTTTTTGAAAAAAAAAGGGGAAGCTTGTTTTCTTCCATTTGTATTTTTAACAAATATGTTTTGGCTTGGCTCTTTTTGAAAAAAAAGGGGAAGCTTGTTTTCTTCCATTTGTATTTTTAACAAATATGTTTTGGCTTGGTGTTAATTTCATTAAAGATGTTGTATCGTGATAAAGCTCTATGATGTCACAAGTGGTGCAGGGGTATTGGGCCCCTCCGTGCTTGAATTATTGTAAATAATCATGTTTTTCTATCGGTAGATGCCTACCGTGCACTGCGATTCTCTCTGGGTAAGGGGGGTGGAGGTGTCGAGGGATCAGAGATAGATATAGATAAGTATAAGGGAAGGTTGTTTGTGGGGGGGTCAGAAATTTTTGCTTACCTTTAATAGGATACTGCAAGCAAGTTTTAGTATCCAAGGGGGGGGCTGTAAGGTTCACAAAATTTCGGCAGCCCCCGAAGATTATTTGATTATAGAAAACCTGGTTGGAATGTTCTTTAAAAACCCAGGACATTAAAGATGGCTGTAGCCGGCCTCGTAGCAAAAGAGAAAAACAGCCTGTCTGAGTATTTAAGTACTTGAAACTGTCAATCAACTGTGGTTAGGAAGTTTCAACACGGAACAAAGGACTCTGTTTACAAGCCCTCAGCAGTGTTGACTCAAGGGCTTAAGTGATTGCTGTCAATCTAGTTGCAGTTAGGCTGTAACCACTGAACAAAGGATTGTTTACACGAACACTCAAGTACTGTTTACCGAGCACTCAAGGAACCAGCGGGACATTTTTCAAACTGGGACAGCTCCATTCACCAACCAGTTAAACGAATGGGAAATGCATTCAAACCCATTACGGTCAATGGGGACAGATCGGTCCCTTTTGTGTAACCCAGATACGTCCGGATTTGGGCACGAAGATAAGGGCTCCCAATGGGGTATAAAGGTAGCCCCTCAGGAAGCCACGCTCTCTCTCTACCGCCTCGCCTCTGGTGCCCTGCCTTCAAGAGGGTCATCACAGCCCGCCCAAAGAAGTGGAATACCAGCAGTTACTTTTGAATTACTGGGGTATCTCTACTTCAGGCAGTGAAAAATCCAAGGCAGACTGCAGGGCACGGAGCAGGCATTTCAACATCGTAGATTGGTGAGCATAAACTTCCTGGCCCATTACAAGGCAACCTAGATAGGTATAAGGGGTGGGAACTAAAGGGGAATTTTGTTAAATTGTAATTTTAGTCCATTTTCCCTCGATGTGTCCGTCTTCTTCTTCTCCTCCCCGTTAAGTAAAAGTGTGCCGTATTCATAATCATTTTCACCGTATAGCATTTATTCTTTATTTCAATAAAACATTGGTTCTCTTTGCACCAAACCACTGGTCTCGTTTTTGTTTATATCGCTACTGAAATAAGTCCGGCGGTCAGAACCAAAGGGGAAGCGATTCGAACTGCACGGTGCTGGAACAGCTCAGACACACGGCTGACTGACCAGGCAAATACCCCAAAACCACCAAATCCCCTTACAACCACCAGAGGAGGAGGAGGAAGAGGAGGAGAATGATCATCAGCAGCACCAAGGCGGGAGGGAGGCCCACAATGTAGAAACTGGAAGGGCCGTCCGTCAACGGCTGATAGCAAGCCGCTTCTAGGCCCCTGCTGAGGAAATGGCATCTGCCATTGAGAACAACATGAATGAAATCAACCCGCAAACCTAAGCCGGCCAAGGCAACAATGGTTGCAAAGGCCAAACATATACATTTTGAATAAAAAAACTTATTTATTTTACAAACTCTGTGTGTGTCATTTCCGCATGACAAACTAATAGAAAGAAACACAAAAAAAAGTCATTAACGTAACTGGTTCTCACAACCTGGCGATAATGTCCAAAACACTAAAAAAAAATAAGACCACGAACCTCGGCCTTTAATAAAAAATGAACAACATTTTGTCACACCTCCTACTTTTTGCCCTTCGAGGGTGATCTCCTTCCCTTGTGCACTTCCCCCATTCCCACCCTACTGCTCCTCTGTAATGGGACCCCAGTAGCTGCAGCAAGGCCGGTGGAAAGCTGCTGATTGTCACAACCTGAGACTGCAGATGCCCTTGAAGGACGGCCTCGACCAGCTCTGGGCCTGGAGGGCCGGCTGCAGACTGCACCAACTCTGCATCGGCGGCAGCAGTCTGTCCTACAGGCAGTGGCAAGTGCAGTGGAGAAGTGACAGTGGTGGCAGCAGGAATGCTGTCATCTTGAGAGAGGACAGCAACTCCCTGCTCGACCGACACACTGGCAGTCCCATGGGGCAGCACTTCAGCATCCAGAATAATCTGCTGGAGCACAGATTGCTGACCTGCTGCGGCGGGGTGAGAGCCCCGGGGAAATGTGTCCGAACCAGTGAGGATGACAGCAGTCAGTGCTCGCGTGGCCTCAATCTGAGTCTGCATGAGAGCAGACTGAGATGGGGTCATGGCAGCCAGTGACTGAATTGCAGCACTAAGCATTTGCATGACATCTGCCTGTGCTACAGCGAAGTGCTTCACACTCCTTGCCAGTGATTCAATGGATTCGGGCACGTTTCCCACTGCACCCATGAGCTCAGTGTGCATGCCCACCGCCTGGGTGTTCATTTCAGCGATGAGCCGCTCCTCCTCTGCGTCCAGTGCAGCAGGACTCGCTGGCATACTCTCGTTCTGGGGAGAAGGCCCTCAAGCTTCCCTACCCCCATTGTGTTGCTGCAGCCCGCTGGGTCCTGGAGCTTCACCCTCATCAGACCCTTCCCCCCTGCTCCCATCCAGGGAAGGCATGTTCCCAGTGTGGGCATGAGCTTCCTCGGGAGAGGGTGGCACTGATGCTCCGGCTTCCTCTTCATCCTCGCCTGCAGCTTCACTCCCACTGGCAGCTTGAGGGCCCGTCTCCTCAGCTGGTGAATCACCATCTGAAAGCAGGGAGGTACAAGAGTGGCTTTAGCGTGAGGACAAGGTGGCAGTTAGGGAGGAATGAGCGCAGCGATTTATAAATTGGATTGAAAGTGTCAAAGGCTGGTGTTGTGAGGGACAAGTGGAAGGAGAGAGGACAAAAAGGTGACGACCTTACCATTGCTGGCCAGAACGGGGTCGGCGTCTCCAGTGGCAACGGGACCATTCACCCGGCTTGCCACAATCCTGTGGACGCGCACCTCAAGATCGCTGAGGGGTTGCAGCTGAGGCTGCCCTCCACCCATCCGTTGCTGCTGTCTCCTATTATGAGATAGCTTGGCCTGCAAGAAAAAGGACGGCGTCTGAGTAAATATACAGCCATGGTCTTGCCTGATGTGCCTCCCATAGGTGAATAGCCCTTACTGTATGCAGCTATGGTCTTGCCTGATGTGCCTCCCATAGTTGAATAGCTCTTACTGTATGCAAAGTGTGGAATGTGCGTATGTGTTTGATGAAAGGGCCAGAGGAGTTGGATGAGTGTTGGGCATTGGGGTTTTAAGACCCTCTGGCCATAGAGTGAGGTTGAGATGGAGGGATGGAGAGGTATTGAAAAAAAGCCACTCACCCTGACGACCCGAGTGAGGTCGTTGAACTTTTTTCTACATTGGATATGGGTCCTGGGCACCATGCTCCTTGAGGAGATGCTCTGAGCCACCTCCCTCCACACTCTTCTGTACTCGCGTGGCAAAGGCCTCCTGTCACTCTCTGGGTACAGTATAGATCTTCTGCGCTTCACTGCGCCAACCACAGCCTCCAAGGCCCGCTCACTGAAGCGCTGTGCTCGATCCCTGGCCCTCTCCATAGTCCTTGCCTGCAAGATTTAGCCACAGGTCTGTCCATGCCAAGATTCAAGGCTCCAATGAGCAGGGTGTGGCTGGAGAGCAAGATCAACCCTCCCCTGTAAGAACTGACCGGCGCCAGTGTGTCTATGTTCAATCGCTAACTGACAGCACCTGCGCTGCGCCCGCGCTTTGAGGTAGCACCTCACTCTTCAGCCTTTGCGCCTTAAGACAGGTGTGTAGTGCCTGATTTAGCACTCCAATCACCTCCAGGGGTGATAAAAGCCAAGTTTGCCGTCCGGAGCGATAATTAGCGCCAGGCGCTAAACTTTGCGTACGGCTGATAATGGCGCCCCAAACAGGGCGATACTGAATTTCTCCCCCCATGTCCAGATGGATTGCATCCACTTATTTTAAAAGAATCTATGGAAGAGATAGCAGGGGCATTACTACACATATTTAATAATTCATTAGAAAAAGGTGTAATGCCAGAGGACTGGCGGACAGCTAACGTAATACTGATATTTAAGGAGGGAGATAGAACATGTTGAGGGAACTATAGACCAGTCAGCTTAACATTGGTGGTAGGAAAACTAATGGAATCCCTACTAAAGGAGAAAATAGAAGAACATCTAGAAACCAAAAACATAGTAATGAATAGTCAGCATGGATTTCAAAAGGGAAAGTCTTGCTTGACCAACCGCACTGAATTTTTTGAAGAGGTAACAGAGAGAGAGAGAGTAGACAATGGTAATGTAGTAGATGTAATTTATCTAGATTTTCAAAAGGCCTACGATACGGTACCACATAATAGATGAACAAGGTCAGAGAATGCAGAGTCAGGGGACAAGTAGCAGAATGGATAGCTGGCTGGCTTCAAGACAGAAAGCTGAAAGTAGGGGTAAAAGGTAGCTATTCACAGTGGCAGAAGGTGGGTAGTGGTGTTCCACAAGAATCAGTGCTGGGACTACTGTTGTTCACAATTTATATTAACAATTTAGATTTTGGACACAAAAACACAATTTCTAAATTGTCAGAGCCAGGCTGGTCCTGTACCCAAGTGCAGACAGACGAGGCGAGAAGCAGGTATGCAGTCTTAAATAACAGTACTTTACCAGAATCACACAGGTAAACAGTTACAAACATAGGAGCTCAAGACAAGCTACCACAGGCAAACGGCTTGTCAAGATAGGAACTCAAGACAAGCTACCACGAGGCAACCGGCTTGTCAAGACTGAGCACCTTGTCAAGACTGAGCACAGAGGGAAAAAACCACAGAACTTAAATACAAGCAAAAACAGGTGAAACCAATAAACCTAATAAAAGGCAGTTAAGTAATAAACACAGGAGAAACTAGTAACAATTAACAAAGGGAAACAAACAAGTGAAGGTGCCATCTAGGGGTTACTGAAGGAAGTGACCGGCACCCTCACAGGACCCCCTCCCCTAGGAACGGCTCCTGACGTTCCTCCTGGACGATCAGGGTGGCGACGGCGAAAATCCCTGATGAGTTCAGGATCCAAAATGTCCTGGGCCGAAACCCAGGCATGCTCTTCAGGACCATAACCCTCCCAGTCGACCAGGTATAGAATGCTCCTCCTAACCCGGCGACTATCAAGGAGCCGATGGACAGTGTAGGCTTGCTGACCTTCAATCATGCGGGGCGGGGGGGGGGGGGAGATGTCTGGAAACAGGAACCAAAGGGCTGATAAGGCAGTACTCGTGGTCCTGGTGTACAAAACTCCATATCTGTACGGCCAAAAAAGCGTCATTTAGCACAGTCATTGCCTCTACCTTTAAACACTCAGCTTCAAACATTAAAAAAATACCACGAGATCAATTACTCAAGACAGAACTACCAAGAGCACATTTAGCAAAACAAAAAACTCAAGCTTGATAAATCCGAAGTCACAGTCACACATGTACAACAATAGCCAGCCATGCACCCTCCTGGGCATTTAGAACTAGAAGTCAACGATTAAATAGCAGAGAAATAAATAAAAATGAAAAAGTCTGTATTAGTACACATGGCGATCTTCTTGGATTTTCAAGCAATGATATTTCCCATTCCGACTGATCACGAACTGCAGATGTTCAGAAATCTTAAGACAAAATCATCCTCCTCATCCACTAGCGGCAGGTACATGTCGTGGTGATCATATGATCATACTCTTTGTAAGCGCTGGAGCCATCATTTTCCAGAGTTAGCACGCTCAGTGGATTATTTTCCAAAGGGACGCAAGAAGGGCAAGGAAAGCACCTTAACGGACGAGAATAGAACAAAATTCCTCCATCGCTGCTGGGTCCATACTGGCTCAGTCTTGCCGTCAGGGTGAGGCTGGTTCTGGACCCAAGTGCAGACAGACGAGGCGAGAAGCAGGTATGCAGTCTTAAATAACAGTACTTTACTAGAATCACACAGGTAAACAGTTACAAACATAGGAGCTCAAGACAGGCTACCACATAGGCAAACGGCTTGTCAAGACTGAGCTCAAGACAAGCTACCACAGGCAAACGGCTTGTCAAGATAGGAACTCAAGACAAGCTGCCATGAGGCAACCGGCTTGTCAAGACTGAGCTCAAGACAAGCTACCACAGGGCAACCGGCTTGTCAAGACTGAGCACAGAGGGAAAAAACCACAGAACTTAAATACAAGCAAAAACAGGTGAAACCAATAAACCTAATAAAAGGCAGTTAAGTAATAAACACAGGAGAAATTAGTAACAATTAACAAAGGGAAACAAACAAGTGAAGGTGCCATCTAGGGGTTACTGAAGGAACTGACCGGCACCCTCACTAAATTTGCGGATGATACCAAATTAGGGGGGATAGTCAATAGGGAGGAGGACTGCAACAAATTACAGGACGACATTAATAAACTTGCAGAATGGGCAAATGAAGTTCAACACAAATAAATGTGAGGTATTACATTTTGGTAGGAAGATTAAGGAGGTCACATATTGTGATAATAATAATAACTTCCGGGAAGTTATGTCATCACTT
This sequence comes from Somniosus microcephalus, assembly GCF_052327205.1. Taxonomy (NCBI): domain Eukaryota; kingdom Metazoa; phylum Chordata; class Chondrichthyes; order Squaliformes; family Somniosidae; genus Somniosus; species Somniosus microcephalus. Next base: position 73,813,272 of record NC_141005.1, read on the forward strand.
CCTGTGAACTGTGAACTATGAACTGTGTACATACCTCACTTCCTGTCATATGTCACTTCCTGTTGGACTGGTATAAATACTGGTCTGTTCAGTATTGTAAGAGGCTTCTACCAGAGGCATGGTAAAGACCTCTCTTGTATATAGTGTGTTTATAAGTTACTTAAAGCTTACTTTAAAGTTACTTGATGGTAAGACTCCTTTTTCTTACATCAATTTAAGTAACTTAGTATTTACACTCACAAATACTAGACCTTCGGACAAATTCGGAGTTAAGGATCCAGGGAACCACCCATCATGGAAAGAATCCTTAGACCTATTCGTCTGGACTTGGACCCGAATACACCAGCAGCTGGCAGGGTATGGAAGCATTGGTACCGTACTTTTGAGAATTTTCTGGATGAATGTAAAGCAGATGCTCCTGCTAGATTGAGGATACTTATCAATTATGTGACCCCAAAAGTGTTCGAATATGTTGATGAATGGGATAATTACGACGAGGTGATTCGGGCACTTAAGAAACTTTATGCCAAGACCCCAAATGAGGTCTATGCTAGACATCTACTGGCCACAGCCCAACAAGGGCCAGGGGAATCAATTAACGAATTCCTGCAAGAACTTCGCAGGCTCAGCATAGATTGTAACTTTCAGGCAGCCTCAGCTGAGCTGTACCGTGAAGAAATGATTCGTGATGCTTTCATCTGCGGGATTGCCTCTCCATTTATACGCCAGCGTCTACTAGAAAGTAAAACACTTGAGCTACAAAAAGCTTTTGACCTAGCTTGTTCTCTGGATTTGGCAAAGAGAAATGCAGACCTCTATCAGCTGCCCAGATCTCGATCTGCTGCTGTAGCTGCAACCAGACAATTCAAGCGGTCTCAGGTGAACCCTATCATGGGGGAATCTAATTCTGATAATTCTGATGAAGAAGAGGAGGATGACCCCACTTTAGCAGCCTCTTGGCAATCTAGGAAGGAATGCTTCTTTTGTGGAGATGCTTTTCACCCTAGGAAAACCTGCCCTGCTCGCAATGCAATCTGCAGTTATTGCAACAAAAAAAGGACACTTTGCTAAAGTTTGCCTATCAAGGGCCTCTACGAGGGCCAATCCAGCCAAGGCCTACCGAACTGCCCCAATTAGGGCCTATCAAGATGCTCCAGCTAGGACCTATCAAGCTTCCTCTCGAGCTCTCTCCCGAAGAAGCACACCGAGAGTTTTAGCCACTCTCTGTGCAACGACACCAATTACAGCTGCTTGCCCACAGAACCTGTCTCATGCAGCCACAAAAATTTCAATTAAAGGGCATACCTTAGATGCCTTAATTGACTCAGGAAGTACTGATAGTTTCATTAAGGAACAGATTGTTGCGAAATTGAAACTACATGTCTTCCCATCGGACCAGGCAATTGCGATGGCTCAGTCATCACTTAATACCAGAATCTCCGGCTTTTGTGTTGTTGATATGACACTTCATGGTCGTATGTATCCCTCCACCCGACTTTCGGTGCTCAAGGACTTATGTAGTGATCTCCTCTTAGGGCTGGACTTCCAAAAACAGCATAAGAAACTCACCATTGAGTTTGGTGGATCCAAACCCGGACTTACTATTTCTAATATACCGTCTAAATTACCGTTTTGTGCATTGTCAGCAGCTTCACTTGGTGAACCCTCATTATTTGCCAGTATTCCGCCTCGATGCAAACCAATAATAACGAAATCGCGGCGCTTTAATCAGGAAGACCAATCTTTTATTGCGGCTGAAATCTCTCGACTTCTAGCAGAGGATATCATCGAACCATGTTCGTCGCCCTGGCGGGCTCAAGTCGTCATTGTCAAGAACCCTCTAAAACCTCACAAACAGCGACTATGCATCGATTATTCGCAAACCATCAATCAATATACCGACTTGGACGCCTACCCATTGATGATATGGTTAATAAACTGGCTGAATACAAAGTGTTCTCAACTTACGATTTAAAAAGTGCCTATCATCAGGTACCCTTGAAGGTCTCAGATAAGCAGTACACGGCCTTTGAGGCTAATGGACGGCTGTACCAATTTCATCGCCTCCCATTCGGGGTTACTAATGGAGTGGCTGTCTTCCAACGGGCAATGGATGGCCTGGTTAAGCAGGAAAACCTAAGGGACACTTTTCCCTATCTTGATAACATTACCATTGCAGGTCACGATCAACAGGAACACGACGCCAACCTCCAAAAATTTCGGGATGCCCTCCATCGCCGTAATTTGACCCTGAATGAATCCAAATCTGTTGAGTCGCAACCAACCATCAACATCCTTGGCTACTGCGTAGGCAATGGTATCATTAAGCCAGACCCAGAAAGACTTCGCCCGCTCCAAGAGCTCCCGTCACCTAAGAATCCGGCTTCTTTACATCGGGCCCTCAGCCTGTTTGCATACTACGCTAAATGGATTCCTCATTTTTTGGACAAAATCCAACCCTTGCTGCATGCTAGATCATTTCCACTGGGAACAGCGGCTGTTGCAGCCTTTAACCTTCTCAAAAAACAGTTGGAGAAAGCGGCTCTTCACTCCATCGATGAGAATCTCCCTTTCATGGTTGAATGTGATGCCTCGGAGGTGGCGATCTCGGCTACTCTGAATCAGGAAGGTCGTCCTGTAGCATTTATGTCCAGGACCTTACAAGGTGCCGAGCTACATTATCCTCCGGTTGAGAAAGAAGCCACAGCCATCATAGAGGCAGTACGGAAGTGGAACCATTTTCTAGCTCGCCAGCACTTTACATTGATCACGGACCAACGATCAGTCGCCTTCATGCTCGATAATCGAAAACGAACCAAAATTAAGAATAATAAAATACAACTTTGGAGGATGGAACTGGCCTCTTTTGGTTATACCATTCTCTATCGGCCTGGCAAGGAGAATGTGGCCCCGGACACCCTCACACGGGCATTCTGCTCCACTATGTCATCCTCTACTCTCATGGGTGTCCACAATGGATTGTGTCATCCTGGCGTTACGCGCATGCTACATTTCGTACGATCACGGAATCTCCCTTTTTCCACTGGAGATGTAAAGAAAATATGCTCAGAATGCCGGCTTTGTGCGGAATTAAAGCCTCAGTTCTTCCGCCCTTCAGATGGTATACTCATACATGCAACCCAACTGATGCAATGACTTAGCATCGATTTTAAGGGCCCAGTGCCCTCTTCAACTCGGAACACATATTTGCTCGCCATGATCGACGAATATTCACGTTTTCCATTTGCCTTCCCCTGCTCCAATATGCTGGCGTCCACCATAATCTGCTGCCTTGAGCAGGTATCTTATCTCTGTGGCATGCCGGCTTATATTCACTCAGATCGGGGTCCATCCTTTATGTCAAGGGAACTCAAGGACTACCTCTCAGAACGGGGAATTGCTACAAGCAAAACAACACCATACCATCCCATCGGAAATGGGCAGGTAGAGAGGTATAACGGTATCATCTGGAATTCCGTACGTCTCGCTTTAAGATCTCGGGGCCTACCAGACCAGCAATGGGAAACAGTGCTTCCGGATGCATTGCACTCTATACGGTCCCTGCTTTCTACAGCCACAAATACTACACCTCATGAGCGGTTCTTTGGATTCCAGCGTCGCTCATCTCATGGGACATCACTCCCGTCATGGCTAACTACTCCTGGACCTGTATTACTCCGAAGATACGTTCGGACGTCTAAAAATGACCTTCTCATAGACGAGGTCGAACTAACCGATGCCAACCCCACCTATGCAAACATACGATATTCCGACGGCCGAGAATCTACCGTACCATTATGGGATCTGGCTCCCTGCCCACCAGGACCTAGTGGGACATCGGGTGATGGCATTTCACCAGGAAACTCTTGGGACCTATCGGGTACCCCTCTCCAGGATCCTGATCGGACACCAACTTGCTTGGTGCCGGTAGAACCCCGTACTCAAGGTTGCGACCCTCCCAGTACCGCGCATGAAAGTACTGATCCGCCACAGGCCAGCTCTGCACCTCCCTCTGAACAGAGGCAGTCCGACTTTGAACCTATTGGGGCTCGTACTCGAAGCCATGATCTCCCCGACCCTTCACAGGGCAATCCAGGCCACACAGACTCTGACCAATGGCCAACCGCATGTAAGCGGACCAGTGACCCTCTATGATGAGAATCCAAACAGGTGCGACTCTTCCTTGTTCGGCGGCTGCGGGCCAAAAGGTAGACCACAGCCTCCTAATCCTGCAGGAGGGAAGAATGTGATAATAATAACTACTTCCGGGAAGTTATGTCATCACTTCCTGTGAACTGTGAACTATGAACTGTGTACATACCTCACTTCCTGTCATATGTCACTTCCTGTTGGACTGGTATAAATACTGGTCTGTTCAGTATTGTAAGAGGCTTCTACCAGAGGCATGGTAAAGACCTCTTGTATATAGTGTTTATAAGTTACTTAAAGCTTACTTTAAAGTTACTTGATGGTAAGACTCCTTTTTCTTACATCACATATTACGTGGAGGGTGCAAGTCTAGGTGGGGTAGAGGAACAAAGGGATCTCGGAGTAAAAATACACAAATCACTGAAAGTTGCGACACAGGTTAGCAAGGCTATAAAAAAAGCAAACCAAGCACTAGGGTTTATTTCTAGAGGGATAGAATTGAAAAGTAGTGAAGTTATGCTAATCCTGTATCAAACCTTGGTTAGACCACACTTAGAGTACTGTGTACAGTTCTGGTCACCATATTATAAAAAGGATATAGAGGCACTGGAGAGGGCGCAGAGAAGATTTACAAGGATGATACCAGAAATGCGAGGGTATACATATCAGCAAAGGATGAACAGGCTGGGTCTCTTTTCTCTTGAAAAAAGAAGGCTGAGGGGAGACCTAATAGAGGTCTTTAAAATTATGAAAGGTTTTGATAGAGTGGATACAGAGAGAGTATTTCCACTTGTGGGGAAGAACATAACTAGAGGCCATCAATATAAGATAGTCACCAAGAAATCCAATAGGGAATTCAGAAGAAACCTCTTTACCCAGAGAGTGGTGAGAATGTGGAACTCGCTCCACAGGGAGTGGTTGAAGCGAATAGTATAGATGCATTTAAGGGGAGGCTGGACAAACATCTGAGGGAGAAGGGAATAGTGGGTTATGCTGATAGAGTTAGATGAGGAAAGATGGGAGGAGGCTCGAGTGGAGCATAAATGCTGGCATGGACTGGTTGGGCCGAATAGCCTGTTTCTGTGCCGTATATCTTATGTAATCCTATGTAATCCTGGACAAAATTCAGGCTTGGGCTGATAAGTGGCAAGTAATGTTCACGACACACAAGTGCCAGGCAATGACCATCTCCAACATGAGACAGTCTAACCACCTCCCCTTGACATTCAACTGGACTACCATCGCCGAATCTCCCGCCATCAACATCCTGGGGGTCACCATTGACCAGAAACTTAACTGGACCAGCCAAATAGATACTGTGGCTACCAGAGCAGGTCAGAGGCACTGCGGTGAGTGACTCACCTCCTGACTCCCCAAAGCCTTTCCACTATCTACAAGGCACAAGTCAGGAGTGTGATGGAATACTCTCCACTTGCCTGGATGAATGCAGCTCCAACAACACTCAAGAAGCTCAACACCATCCAGGACAAAGCAGCCCGCTTGATTGGCACCCCATCCGCCACCTTAAGCAATCACACCCTCCACCACCTAAAAGATGCACTGCAGCAACTCACCAAGGGTTCTTCGGCAGCACCTCCCTAACCCGCAATCTCTATCACCTAAAAGGACAAGGGCAGCAGGCGCATGGGAACACCATCACCTGCAAGCTCCTCTCCAAATCACACACCATCCTGACTTAGAAATATAATCGCTGTTCCTTCATCGTCACTGGGTCAAAATCCTAAAAATCCCTTCCTGACAGCTCTGTGGGAGTACCTTCACCTCACGGACTCACCACCACCTTCTCAAGGGCAATTATGGATGGGCAATAAATGCTGGCCTTGCCAGCGTGCCCACATCCCATGAATGAATAAAAAAACTCTCCCTCTCTGTCTTTGTTACTCTCCCTTTTGTCTCCTCTCTGTTACGCTCCCTCTTTCTCTTTCTAAGTCTCAGCCGAGGCCATCAGTGGGAGCCTTAAATCCGATACTCAAAGCTCTTCTGCCCCTTTATGGTCCCTCGCCACCACTCCTGCTGCCCCAACAGTGTCCCTACTGCAATATGGCCGGGATTCTCTGGCAGGCACCCTCCGAACAGTAGGAATCTTGCTGGGCATCTACCACGCATAAGTACTGAGCCCTGACCCAGAGTGTTGGGGCGGAGGTGAATACGGAGAGGCTGGGGGAAGTTCTGCCCACCGGAACTCCGCTCCATAGATGAAGTTTAAATCCATGGTCTATGTGATGTATTGTTTGTCACATGGTTTATCATCTGGTTTAGTATGAGCATGCTCAGTTCATTCTGGCTGAAAAAGCAAGCACATTGACTAGCAACTCATCCTGTAACTGTCCTTCCTTTGTTCTAACCACATTCACTACAGTCTATTAATGTGCATATGTCTCAAAATGCTGAGACTAACAGATTGTGAATGAAGATATATCCATCAATGAGGCAACAACGCTAAAAGTAGCCCTTTGCAAACCCGCGGGCCGACAGAGTTCAAACAGGACCAACAAGTGAATAAGAAATAACATCACAGGTTGGACTGAACTGTCTGGGCTTCACCAGGTGATTTACCAGGGACTAGATCTGGCCAAGGGCTGCATCTGGACATCCTCGATTTGATGGATCAGAGTTGATTTTCTTCTGGTATTTCCATGTTGGAATAAACGTTTTGTTGTCTATGCTCAAGATCAATCATGTTTATGTACTGAGACAAACATTAGAACCCACACTGACCCCTGTGATCACTTACAAATGTTCTCCAATCTGAGCAATGTTCATTTACTCTAACTCTTTGATTCCTGTCCACCAATCAACATACAGACTTTAAAAGCTTTAACCAGGTAAACTTTATCTGAGTGTGTTCTTTTTAACAGGGAGGCTGTAAAAGTGTGAGTGAGTGTGTGAAGGAGTGAGTGTGCATGTGAAAGTGTGAGTGTGTGTGTGAAAGTGTGAGTGTGCAAAAGTGTGTGTGTGTGCATGAGTGTGTGCAAGTATGAGAGTGCATGTGAAAGTGTGAGTGTGTGTGAAAGTGTGAGAGAGTGTGTGAAAGAGAGTGTGTGAAAGTGTGTGTGTGAAAGTGTGAGTGTGTGTGAAAGTGAGAGTGAGTGGGTGAAAGTGAGTGTGTGTGTGAGTGTGTGAAAGTGAGTGTGTGTGAAAGTGTGAGTGTGTGAAAGTGAGTGTGAAAGTGAGTGTGTGAAAGTGTGAGTGAGTGTCTGAAAGTGAGTGTGCATGAAAGTGTGAGTGAGTGTGTGAATGTGAGTGTGTGAAAGTGTGCATGAGTGTGAAAGTGAGTGTGGGTGAAAGTGTGCATGAGTGTGTGAAAGTGTGAGTGAGTGTGTGAAAGTGTGAGTGTGAGTGTGTGTGAAAGTGAGTGTGTGAAAATGGGTGTGCATGAAAGTGTGAGTGTGCAAGTGAAAGTGTGCATGAGTGTGTGAAAGTGAGTGAGTGTGTGAAAGTGAGTGTGTGTGTAAGTGTGCGTGAGTGTGTGAAAGTGAGTGTGTGTGAAAGTGTGAGTGAGTGTGTGAATGAGAGTGGGTGAAAATGTGCATGAGTGTGTGAAAGTGTGCGTGAGTGTGTGAAAGTGTGAGTGAGTGTGTGAAAGTGTGAGTGTGTGTGAAAGTGAGTGTGTGTGAAAGTGTGTCTGAGTGTGTGTGAAAGTGTGCCTGAGTGTGTGAAAGTGTGCATGAGCATGTGAAAGTGAGTGAGTTTGAAAGTGAGTGTGTGTGACAGTGTGTGTGCATGAATCACAGAAACCCCACAGTGCAGATAGAGGCCATTTTGGCCCATCGAGCCTGCACTGACACATATCCCACCCAATCCCCGTAACCCCTACACCAACACATGTCCCACCCTATCCCCGTAACCCCACGTATTTAATCCCCCTAACACTAAGGGTCAATTTATCATAGCCAATCAACCTAACCCGCACATCTTTGGACTGTGGGAGGAAACCGGAGCACCCGGAGGAAACCCACGCAAACAAGGGGAGAATGTGCAAACTCCACACAGACAGTCACCCGAGGCCGGATTCGAACCCGGGTCCCTGGCGCTGTGAGGCAACAGTGCTAACCACTATGCCAGTGTGTGAAAGTATGAGTGTGCATGTGAAAGTGTGAGTGTGTGTGTGAAAGTGTGAGTGAGTGTGTGTGAAAGTGTGAGTGTGTGTGTGAAAGTGTGAGTGAGTGTATGAAAGAGAGTGTGTGAAAGTGTGTGTGTGAAAATGTGAGTGTGTGAAAATGGGTGTGCATGAAAGTGTGTGTGCAAGTGAAAGTGTGAGTAAATGTGTGAAAGTGAGTGTGTGTAAAAGTGTGCATGAGTGTGTGAAAGTGAGTGTGGGTGAAAGTGAGTGTGTGAAAGTGTGACTGAGAGTGTGAAAGTGAGTGTGTGTGAAAGTGTGAGTGAGTGTGTGAATGAGAGTGGGTGAAAATGTGCATGAGTGTGTGAAAGTGAGTGTGTGTGAAAGTGTGCATGAGTGTGTGAAAGTGAGTGAGTGAGTGTGTGAAAGTGTGTGTGTGTGTGAAAGTGTGAGTGTGCGTGTGAAAGTGAGTGTGTGTGAAAGTGAGTGTGCGTGAAAGTGTGCCTGAGTGTGTGTGAAAGTGTGCGTGAGTGTGTGAAAGTGAGTGAGTTTGAAAGTGTGAGTGTGTGTGTGACAGTGTGTGCATGAGTGTGTGAAAGTATGAGTGTGCATGTGAAAGTGTGAGTGTGCGTGTGAAAGTGTGAGTGTGTGTGTGAAAGTGTGAGTGTGTGTGTGAAAGTGTGAGTGTATGAAAGAGAGTGTGTGAAAGTGTGTGTGTGAAAGTGTGAGTGAGTGTGTGAAAGTGTGAGTGAGTGTGTGAAAGTGAGTGTGAGAGTGTGAGTGAGTGAAAATGAGTATGAAAGTGTGAGTGTGCAAGTGAAAGTGTGAGTGAGTGAAAGTGAGTGTGTGCATGAGTGTGTGAAAGTGAGTGTGTGTGAAAGTGTGCACGAGTGTGTGAAAGTGTGAGTGAGTGTGAAAGTGTGAAAGTGTGAGTGTGTGAGTGTGCATGTGAAAGTGTGAGTGTGTGTGAAAGTGTGAGTGAAAGTGTGCATGAGTGTGTGAAAGTGAGTGTGGGTGAAAGTGAGTGTATGTGTGAAAGTATGTGTGAGTGTGTGAAAGTGAGGGTGTGAAAGTGAGTGTGTGAAAGTGAGTGTGTGAAAGTGAGAGTGAGTGTGTGAAAGTGTGAGTGTGTGAAAGTGTGACTGTGCATGTGAAAGTGTGAGTATGTGTGTGAAAGTGAGTGTGTGTGAAAGTGTGCATGAGTGTGTGTGAAAGTGTGCATGAGTGTGTGAAATTGTGAGTGAGCGTGTGAAAGTGAGTGAGTTTGAAAGTGTGAGTGTGTGAGTGAAAGTGTGTGAGAGTGTGTGAATGTGAGTGTGTGAAAGTGTGCATGAGTGTGTGAAAGTGAGTGTGTGAAAGTGTGAGTGTGTGAAAGTGTGAGTGTTTTTGAAAGTGAGTGCATGTGAAAGTGTGAGTGAGTGTGTGAAAGTGTGAGCGTTTTTGAAAGTGAGTGCATGTGAAAGTGTGTGAAAGTGTGAGTGTGTGAAAGTGTGTGTGTTTGTGAAAGTGAGTGAGTGCAAAAGTGTGAATGAGTGTGTGAAAGTGAGTGTGCACGTGTGAGTGGGTGTGAAATTGTGAGTGAGTGTGTGAAAGTGAGTTTGTGTGAAAGTGTGTGTGTGTGAAAGTGTGCTTGAGTGTGTGAAAGTGAGGGTGTGAAAGTGAGTGTGTGAAAGTGTGAGTGAGTGCGTGAAAGTGAGTGTGTGTGAAAGTGTGAGTGAGTGTGTGAATATGAGTGGGTGAAAGTGTTCATGAGTGTGTGAAAGTGCATGAGTGTGTGAAACTGTGAGTGAGTGTGAAAGTTTGTGTGTGTGTGAAAGTGTGAGTGTGTGTGAAATTGTGAGTGAGTGTGTGAAAGTGAGTGAGTTTGAAAGTATGAGTGTGTGTGTGAAAGTGTGTGCATGTGAAAGTGTGAGTGAGTGTGAAAGTGTGAGTGTGTGTGAAATTGTGCATGAGTGTGTGAAAGTTTGTGTGTGTGTGAGTGTGTTTGTGAAAGTGAGTGCATGTGAGTGTGTGTGAAAGTGTGAGTGAGTGTGTAAAGGTGTGAGTGTGTGAAAGTGCGAGTGTGTTTGTGAAAGTGAGTGCATGTGAAAGTGTGAGTGAGTGTGAAAGTGTGAGTGTGTGTGAAAGTGTGAGTGAGTGTGGGAAAGTGTGAGTGTGTGAAAGTGTGATTGTGTTTGTGAAAGTGAGTGAGTGCAAAAGTGTGAATGAGTGTATGAAAGTGAGTGTGTGTGAAAGTGTGCATGAGTGTGAGTGAGTGTGAAAGTGTGAGTGTGTGAAAGTGTGAGTGAGTGTGTGAAAGTATGAGTGTGCATGTGAAAGTGTGAGTGAGTGTGTGAAAGCGTGTGTGTGAAAGTGTGAGTGAGTGTGTGAAAGTGAGTGTGTGAAAGTGAGTGTGTGTGAAAGTGTGCGTGTGTGAAAGTGAGTGTGGGTGAAAGTGAGTGTGTGTGAAAGTGAGTGTGTGTGAAAGTGTGAGTGAGTGTGTGTGAAAGTGTGCGTGAGTGTGTGAAATTGTGAGTGAGCATGTGAAAGTGAGTGAGTTTGAAAATATGAGTGTGTGAGTGAAAGTGTGTGTGAGTGTGTGAAAGTGTGAGTGTTTGTGAAAGTGAGTGCATGTGAAAGTGTGAGTGAGTGTGTGAAAGTGTGAGTGTGTGTGAAAGTGTGAGTGAGTGTGTGAACGTGTGAGTGTGTGAAAGTGAGAGTGTGTTTGTGAAAGTGAGTGAGTGCAAAAGTGTGAATGTGTGTGTGAAAGTGAGTGTGTGTGAAAGTGAGTGAGTGTGCACGTGTGAGTGGGTGTGAAAGTGTGAGTGAGTGTGTGAAAGTGAGTGTGTGTGAAAGTGAGTGTATGTGTGAAAGTGTGCATGAGTGTGTGAAAGGGAGGGTGTGAATGTGAGTGGGTGAAAGTGTGCATGAGTGTGTGAAAGAATGAATGTGTGTGAAAGTGTGAATGTGTGTGTGAAAGTGCATGAGTGTGTGAAAGTGTGAGTGTGTGAAAGCTTGAGTGTGTGTGAAAGCTTGAGTGTGTGTGAAAGTGAGTGTGCGTGTGAAATCGTGAGTGTGTGTGAAAGTGAGTGAGTGTGAAAGTGTGCATGAGTGTGTGAAATTGAGAGTGAATGTGTGAGTGTGAGTTTGAAAGTCTGAGTGTGTGTGTGAAATTGTGCGTGAGTGTATGAATGTGAGTGTGTGAAAGTGTGATTGTGTTTGTGAAAGTGAGTGAGTGCAAAAGTGTGAATGTGTGTGTGAAAGTGAGTGTGTGTGAAAGTGCGCATGAGTGTGTGAAAGTGTGAGTGAGTGTGAAAGTGTGAGTGTGTGAAAGTGTGAGTGAGTGCGTGAAAGTATGAGTGTGCATGTGAAAGTGAGTGTGTGTGAAAGTGTGCGTGAGTGTGTGAAAGTGAGTGTGTGTGAAAGTGAGTGTGTGAAACTGTGAGTGAGTGTGTGAATGTGAGTGGGTGAAAGTGAGCATGAGTGTGTGAAAGTGAGAGTGTGTGAGAAAGTGTGAGTGTGAAAGTGTGAGTATGTGTGTGAAAGTGAGTGTGTGTGAAAGTGTGCATGAGTGTGTGAAATTGTGAGTGAGCGTGTGAAAGGGAGTGAGTTTGAAAGTGTGAGTGTGAGAGTGAAAGTGTCTGAGTGTGTGAATGTGAGTGTGTGAATGTGAGTGTGTGAGTGAGTGTGTGAAAGTGTGAGTGAGTGTGTGAAAGTGTGAGTGTGTTTGTGAAAGTGAGTGAGTGCAAAAGTGTGAATGAGTGTGTGAAAGTGAGTGTGTGTGAAAGTGAGTGAGTGTGCACGTGTGAGTGGGTGTGAAAGTGTGCGTGAGTGTGTGAAAGTGAGGGTGTGAAAGTGTGAGTGAGTGTGTGAAAGTGAGTTTGTGTGAAAGCGTGAGTGAGTGTGTGAATATGAGTGGCTGAAAGTGTACATGAGTGTGTGAAAGTATGAGTGTGTGTGAAAGTGCATGAGTGTGTGAAAGTGTGAGTGTGTGACAGTTTGAGTGTGTGAGAACGTGTGAGTGTGTGTGTGAAGGTGAGTGTGTGTGAAAGTGTGCATGAAAGTGTGCATGAGTGTGTGAAATTGTGAGTGAGTTTGTGAAAGTGAGTGAGTTTGAAAGTGTGAGTGTGTGTGTGAAAGTGTGTGAGTGTGTGAATGTGAGTGTGTGTGAAATTGTGCATGAGTGTGTGAAAGTGTGTGTGTGTGAAAGTGTGAGTGAGTGTGTGAAAGTGTGAGTGTGTGAAAATGTGAGTGTGTTTGTGAAAGTGAGTGAGTGCAAAAGTGTGAATGAGTGTGTGAAACTGAGTGTGTGTGCAAGTGTGAGTGGGTGTGAAAGTTTAAGTGTGTGTGTGAATGTGTGCATGAGTATGTGAAAGTGAGTGTGTGAAGGTGTGTATGTACATGTGAAAGTGTGAGTGAGTGTGTGAAAGTGAGTGTCTGTGAAAGTGTGCGTGAGTGTGTGAAAGTGTGTGTGTGAACATGAGAGTGTGAGAAAGTGTGAGTGAGTGTGTGAAAGTGAGTGAGTTTGAAAGTGTGAGTGTGTGTGTGAAATTGTGCATGAGTGTGTGAAAGTGTGAGTGTGTGAAAGTGTGAGTGCGTTTGTGAAAGTGAGTGCATGTGAAAGTGTGAGTGAGTGAGTGAAAGTGTGAGTGTGTGTGAAAGAGTGAGTGTGTGTGTGAATGTGAGTGTGTGTGAAAGTGTGCACGTGAGTGTGTGTGAAAGTGTGCACGAGTGTGTGAAAGTGAGTGTGTGAAAGTTTGAGTGAGTGTGTAAAAGAGTGAGTGTGTGAAAGAGAGTGTGTGTGAAAGTGTGAATGAGTGTGTGAAAGTGAGTGTGATAGTGTGAGTGAGCAGGTGAATGTGTGTGTGAGAAAGTGAGTGAGTGTGTGTGAAAGTGTGAGTGTGCATGTGAAAGTGTGCATGAGTGTTTGAAAGTGAGTTTGTGTGAAAGTGTGCATGAGTGTGTGAAAGTGTGAGTGAGTGTGTGAAAGTGTGAGTGTGTGAAAGTGTGAGTGAGTGTGTGAAAGTGAGTCTGTGTGAGTGTGAGTGAGTGTGTGAATGTGTGAGTGAGTGTGTGAAAGTGAGTTTGTGTGAAAATAAGTGAGTGTGAATGAGTGTAATAGTGTGAATGTGTGAAAGTGTGAAGGAGCATGTGAAAGTGTGTGTGTGAAAGTGCATGAGTGTCTGAAAGTCTGAGTGTGTGAAAGACTGAATGGGTGTGTGAAAGTGTGATTGAGTGTGTGAAAGAGAGTGAGCGTGGAAGTGTGAGTGTGTGAAAGTGTGCATGAGTGTGTGAATGTGAGTGTGTGTGAAAGTATGAGTGAGTGTATGAAAGTGTGTGAGTGAAAGTGTGAGTGTGTGTGAAAGTGTGCATGTGTGTGAAAGTGAGTGTATGTGAAAGTGTCAGTGAGTGTGTGAAAGTGTGAGTGTGTGTGAAAGAGTGAGTGTGTGAAAGTGTGTGTGTAAAGGTGTGCATGAATGTGTGAAAGTGTGTGTGTGTGTGAAAGTGTGAGTGAGTGTGAAAGTGTGAGTGTGTGTGACAGTGTGAGTGAGCATGTGAAAGAGAGTGTGAAAGTGTGAGTGATCATGTGAAAGTGAGGCTGTGTGAAAGTGTGAATGAGTGTGTGAAAGTGTGAGTGAGCATGTGAATGTGTGAGTGAGTGTGTGGAAGTGAGTGTGTGTGAAAGTGTGCATGAGTTTGTGAAAGTGAGTGTGTGTGAAAGTGTGCACGAGTGTGTGAATGTGTGAGTGTGCATGTGAAACTGAGTGTGTGTGAAAGTGTGAGTGCATTTGTGAAAGTGTGAGTGTGAGTGAGTGTGAGAAAGTGAGTGTGTGAATGTGTGAGTGAGTGTGTGAAAGGGAGCGTGTGTGTGAAAGTGAGTGTGTGAGTGTATGTGTGAAAGTATGAGTGAGTGTGTGAAAGTGTGTGAAAGTGTGAGTGTGTGAAAGACTGAATGGGTGTGTGAAAGTGAGTGAGCATGTGAAAGTGAGTATGAAAGTGAGAGTGTGTGTGTGAAAGTGTGAGTGTGTGAGTGAGTGTGTGAAAGAAAGTGTGCGCGAAAGTTTGAGTGTGCATGTGAAAGTGTGTGTGAAAGTGTGAGTGTGTAAAAGACTGAATGGGTGTGTGAAAGTGTGAGTGAGCTTGTGAAAGAGAGTGAGTGTGGAAGTGTGAAAGTGAGGGTGTGAAAGTGTGCATGAGAGTGTGAATGTGAGTGTGTGAAAGTGTGAGAGTGTGTGTGAAAGTGTGAGTGAGCATGTGAATGTCAGTGTGAAAGTATGAGTGAATGTGTGAAAGTGTGTGAAAGTGTGAGTGAGTGAAAGTGTGAGTGTGTGTGTGAAATTGTGCATGAGTGTCTGAAAGTGTGAGTGTGTGAAAGACTGAATGGGTGTGTGAAAGTGTGAGTGAGCGTGTGAAAGTGTGAGTGAGTGAAAGTGTGAGTGTGTGTGTGAAAGTGTGCATGTGTGTGAAAGTGAGTGTATGTGAAAGTGTCAGTGAGTGTGTGAAAGTGTGTGTGTAAAAGTGTGCATGAATGTGTGAAAGTGTGAGTGTGTGAAAGTGTGAGTGTGTATGAAAGTGTGAGTGAGTGTGAAAGTGTGAGTGTGTGTGAAAGTGAGTGATCATGTGAAAGTGAGGCTGTGTGAAAGTGAAAGTGAGTGTCTGAAAGTGTGAGTGTGTGAAAGTGTGCGTGAGTGTGTGAAAGTGAGTGTGAAAGTGTGAGTGAGTGTGTGAAAATGAGTGTGTGTGAAAGTTGAGTGTGTGAAAGTGAGTGTCTGTGTGAAAGTGTGAGTGTGTGAAAGTGTGTGAAAGTGAGAGTGTTGGAAAGCATGAATGAATGTGTGTGAAATTATGCGTGAGTGTGTGTGAAAGTGTGCACGAGTGTGTGAAAGTGAGTGTGTGTGAAAATGTGAGTGAGTGAAAGTGAGTGTGCATGTGAAAGTGTGCATGAGTGTGTTTGAAATTGTGCATGAGTGTGAGAGTGTGTGGAAGGGTGAGTGTGTGGAAGTGTGAGTGTGTGAAAGTGTGAGTGAGTGTGTGAAAGTGTGAGTCAGCATGTGAAAGTGAGTGAGTGCCTGAGTGAGTGTGTGAAAGTGTGTGTGAAAGTGTGAGTGTGCATGTGAAAGAGTGTGTATGAAAGTGTGAGTGAGTGTGTGAGAGTGTGAGTGAGCGTGTGGAAGGGAGAGAGTGTGAAAGTGTGAGTGAGTGTTTGAAAGTGAGTGTGTGAAAGTGTGCATGAGTGTGTGAATGTGAGTGTGTGAAAGTGCGCATTAGTGTGTGAAAGTGAGTGTGTGTGAAAGTGTGAGTGAGTGAAAGTGAGTGTGTGTGTGAAAGTGTGACTGTGCATGTGAAAGTGTGTGTGAAAGTGTGTGTGTGTAAAAGACTGAGTGGGTGTGTGAAAGTGTGAGTGAGCTTGTGAAAGAGAGTGAGTGTGGAAGTGTGAGTGTGTGAAAGTGAGTGTGTGAAAGTGTGCATGAGTGTGAGTGTGTGTGAAAGTGTGAGTGAGTGAAAGTGTGAGTGTGTGTGTGAAAGTGTGCATGAGTGTGTGAAAGTGAGTGTGTGTGAAAGTGTGAGTGAGTGTGAAAGGGTGAGTGTGTGAAAGTGTGAGTGAGCATGTGAAAGTGAGTGTGAAAGTGTGAGTAAGTGAGTGTGTGAAAGTGTGAGTGAGCATGTGAATGTGTGAGTGAGTGTATGAAAGTGATTGTGTGTGAAAGTAAGTGAGTGTGAATGTGTGAATGAGTTTGATAGTGTGCATGTGTGAAAGTGTGAAGGAGCATGTGAAAGTGAGTATGTGAAAGTGTGAGTGCGTGAAAGTGTGCGTGAGTGTGTGAAAGTGAGTGTCTGTGTGAAAGTGTGTGTGTGTGTGTGAGAAAGTGTGAGTGTGTGTGAAAGTGTGAGTGTTGGAAAGCCTGAATATGTGTGAAATTATGCGTGAGTGTGTGAATGTGAGTGTGTGTGAAAGTGTGCACGAGTGTGTGAAAGTGAGTTTGTGTGAAATGTGAGTGAGTGAAAGTGAGTGAGTGTGTGAAAGTGTGAGTGTGTGAAAGTGAATGTGCATGTGAAAGTGTGAGTGCATTTGTGAAAGTGTGAGTGAGTGTGTGAAAGCATGAGTGAGTGTGTGAAAGGGAGTGTGTGTGAAAGTGTGCGTGTGTGTGTGAAAGTGAGTGTGTGAGAAAGTGTGAGTGTATGTGTGAAAGTGTGAGTGAGTGTGTGAAAGTATGTGAGAGAGTGAGTGTGTGAAAGTGTGTGTGAGTGTGCATGTGAATGTGTGCATGAGTGTGATTGAAAGTGTGCATGAGTGTGTGAGTGTGTGGAAGTGTGAGTGTGTGAAAGTGTGAGTGGGCATGTGAAAGAGTGTGTATGAAAGTGTGAGTGAGTGTGTGAAAGTGTGAGTGTGTGAAAGACTGTGTGTGTGTGTGTGTGTGTGTGAGTGTGAGTGAGCATGTGAAAGGGAGTGAGTGTGAAAGTGTGTGTGTGTGAAAGTGAGTCTGTGAAAGTGTGCATGAGTGTGTGAATGTGAGTGTGTGTGAAAGTGTGAGTGCATGAAAGTGAGTGTGAGTATGTGAAAGTGTGAGTGAGAGTGTGAAAGCGAGTGTGTGTGAAAGTGTGTGTGAAAGTGTGAAAGTGTGCATTAGTGTTAGAAAGTGACTGCGTGTGAAAGTGTGAGTGAGAGTGTGAAAGTGTGAGTGTGTGAAAGTGTGCATGAGTGTGTGAAGGTGTGAGTGTACGTCTGAAAGTGTGAGTGTGTGTGAAAGTGTGAGTGAATGTGTGGAAGTGAGTGTGTGTGAAAGTGTGCATGAGTTTGTGAAAGTGAGTGTGTGTGAAAGTGTGAGTGCATGAAAGTGAGTGTGAGTATGTGAAAGTGAGAGTGTGAAAGCGAGTGTGTGTGAAAGTGTGTGTGAAAGTGTGCATTAGTGTTAGAAAGTGACTGCGTGTGAAAGTGTGAGTGTGTGTGTGAAAGTGTGAGTGTGTAAAAGTGTGCGTGAGTGTGTGAAGGTGTGAGTGTTCATCTGAAAGTGTGAGTGTGTGAAAGTGTGAGTGTGCATGTGAAAGTGTGAGTGAATGTGTGGAAGTGAGTGCGTGTGAAAGTGTGCATGAGTTTGTGAAAGTGAGTGTGTGTGAAAGTGTGCACGAGTGTGTGAATGTGTGAGTGTGCATGTGAAAGTGAGTGTGTGTGAAAGTGTGAGTGCATTTGTGAAAGTGTGAGTGTGAGTGAGTGTGTAAAAGTGAGTGTGTGAAAGTGTGAGTGAGTGTGTGTGTGTGTGTGTGTGTGTGTGTGAAAGTGAGTGTGTGAGCATGTGAAAGTGTGAGTGTGTGAAAGAAAGTGTGTGTGAAAAAGTGTGAGTGAGTGTGTGTAAGGGAGTGTGTGTGAAAGTGAGTGTGCAAGTGTGAGTATCTGAAAGTATGAGTGAGTGTGTGAAAGTGAGTGTGTGAAAGTGTGAGTGATTGTGTAAAAGGGAGTTTCAGTGTGAAAGTGTGAGTGAGTGTGTGTGAAAGTGTGCATGAGTGTGTGAAAGTGTGTGTGTGAGAGTTTGAGTGAGTGTGTAAAAGAGTGAGTGTGTGAAAGAGTGTGTGTGAAAGTGTGAGTGTGTGTGTGAAAGTGAGTGTGAAAGTGTGAGTGAGCATGTGAATGTGTGTGTGTGAAAGTGTGAGTGTGCAGTGAAAGTGTGCATGAGTGTTTGAAAGTGAGTTTGTGTGAAAGTGTGCATGAGTGTGTGAAAGTGAGTGTGTTTGAAAGTGTTAGTGCATTTGTGAAAGTGTGAGTGAGTGTGTGAAAGCGTGAGTGAGTGTGTGAAAGGGAGTGTGTGTGGAAGTGTGAGTGAGTGTGTGAAAGTATGTGTGTGAAAGTGTGAGTGAGAGTGTGTGAAAGAGTGTGTATGTGAAAGTGTGAGTGTGCATGTAAAAGTGTGTTTGTGAAAGTGTGCATGCGTGTGTGAAAGTGTGAGTGTGTGAAAGACTGGGTGTGTGAAAGTGTGAGTGTATGTGTGAAAGTGTGTGTGTGTGTGTGTGTGTGTGTGTGTGTGTGTGTGTGTGTGTGAAAGTGAGTGTGTGAGCATGTGAAAGTGTGAGTGTGTGAAAGAAAGTGTGTGTGAAAGTGTATGTGAAAGTGTGTGTGTGTAAAAGACTGAATGGGTGTGTGAAAGTGTGAGTGAGCTTGTGAAAGAGAGTGAGTGTGGAAGTGTGAGTGTGTGAAAGTGAGTGTGTGAAAGTGTGCATGAGTGTGAGTGTGTGTGAAAGTGTGAGTGAAAGTGTGAGTGTGTGTGTGAAAGTGTGCATGAGTGTGTGAAAGTGAGTGTGTGTGAAAGTGTGAGTGAGTGTGAAAGGGTGAGTGTGTGAAAGTGTGAGTGAGCATGTGGAAGTGAGTGTGAAAGTGTGAGTAAGTGAGTGTGTGAAAGTGTGAGTGAGCGTGTGAATGTGTGAGTGAGTGTATGAAAGTGATTGTGTGTGAAAGTAAGTGAGTGTGAATGTGTGAATGAGTTTGATAGTGTGAATGTGTGAAAGTGTGAAGGAGCATGTGAAAGTGAGTGTGTGAAAGTGTGAGTGCGTGAAAGTGTGCGTGAGTGTGTGAAAGTGAGTGTGTGAGAAAGACTGAGTGAGTGGGTGAAAGTGTGAGTGTGCATGTGAAAGTGAATGAGTGTGAAAGTGAGTGTGTGTGTGAAAGTGAGTGTGTGAAAGTGTGCATGACTGCGTAAAAGTGAATGTGTGAGAAAGTGTGCATGCATGAAGGTGTGCAAATGTTTGTGAAAGTGAGTGTGAGTGTGTGAAAGTGTGAGTGAGTGTGTGAAAGGGTGAGTGTGTGTGAAAGTTTGAGTGAGTATGTGAAAGTGTGAGTGTGCATGTGAAAGTGTGCATGAGTGTGTGAAAGTGAGTGTGTGAAAGCATGAGTGAGTGTGTGAAAGGGAGTGTGTGTGAAAGTGTGCATGTGTGTGAGAAAGTGAGTGTGTGTGAAAGTGTGAGTGTATGTGTGAAAGTGTGCATGAGTGTGTGAAAGTGAGTGTGTGAAAGCATGAGTGAGTGTGTGAAAGGGAGTGTGTGTGAAAGTGTGAGTGAGTGTGTGAAAGTGAGTGTGTGTGAAAGTTGAGTGTGTGAAAGTGAGTGTCTGTGTGAAAGTGTGTGTGTGTGTGTGAGAAAGTGTGAGTGTGTGTGAAAGTGTGAGTGTTGGAAAGCCTGAATGAATGTGTGTGAAAGTATGCGTGAGTGTGTGAATGTGAGTGTGTGTGAAAGTGTGCACGAGTGTGTGAAAGTGAGTTTGTGTGAAATGTGAGTGAGTGAAAGTGAGTGAGTGTGTGAAAGTGTGAGTGTGTGAAAGTGAGTGTGCATGTGAAAGTGTGAGTGCATTTGTGAAAGTGTGAGTGAGTGTGAATGTGAGTGTGTGAAAGCATGAGTGAGTGTGTGAAAGCATGAGTGAGTGTGTGAAAGGGTGTGTGTGTGAAAGTGAGTGTGTGAGAAAGTGTGAGTGTATGTGTGAAAGTGTGAGTGAGTGTGTGAAAGTGTGTGAGAGTGTGTGTGTGTGAAAGTGTGTGTGAGTGTGCATGTGAATGTGTGCATGAGTGTGATTGAAAGTGTGCATGAGTGTGTGTGTGTGGAAGTGTGAGTGTGTGCATGAGTGTGAGTGGGCATGTGAAAGAGTGTGTATGAAAGTATGCGTGAGTGTGTGAAAGTGTGAGTGAGTGTGTGAAAGTGTGAGTGTGTGAAAGACTGTGTGTGTGTGTGTGTGTGTGTGTGAGTGTGAGTGAGCATGTGAAAGGGAGTGAGTGTGAAAGTGTGTGTGTGTGAAAGTGAGTCTGTGAAAGTGTGCATGAGTGTGTGAATGTGAGTGTGTGAAAGTGTGCATGAGTGTGTGAAAGTGAGTGTGTGTGAAAGTGTGAGTGCATGAAAGTGAGTGTGAGTATGTGAAAGTGTGAGTGAGAGTGTGAAAGCGAGTGTGTGTGAAAGTGTGTGTGAGTGTGCATGTGAACGTGTGCATGAGTGTGATTGAAAGTGTGCATGAGTGTGTGGAAGTGTGAGTCTGTGAAAGTGTGAGTGGGCATGTGAAAGAGTGTGTATGAAAGTGTGCGTGAATGTTTGAAAGTGTGAGTGAGTGTGTGAAAGTGTGAGTGTGTGAAAGACTGAGTGTGTGTGTGATAGTGTGAGTGAGCACATGAAAGGGAGTGAGTGTGAAAGTGTCTGTGTGTGAAAGTGAGTCTGTGAATGTGTGCATGAGTGTGTGAAAGTGAGTGTGTGTGAAAGTGTGAGTGCATGAAAGTGAGTGAGTATGTGAAAGTGTGAGTGAGAGTGTGAAAGCGAGTGTGTGCGAAAGTGTGTGTGAAAGTGTGCATTAGTGTTAGAAAGTGACTGCGTGTGAAAGAGTGAGTGAGTGTGTGAAAGTGTGAAAGTGTGAGTGTGTGAAAGTGTGAGTGTGCATGTGAAAGTGTGAGTGAATGTGTGGAAGTGACTGTGTGTGAAAGTGTGCATGAGTTTGTGAAAGTGAGTGTGTGTGAAAGTGTGCACAAGTGTGTGAAAGTGTGAGTGTGCATGTGAAAGTGAGTGTGTGTGAAAGTGTGAGTGCATTTGTGAAAGTGTGAGTGTGAGTGCATGTAAAAGTGAGTGTGTGAAAGTGTGAGTGAGTGTGTGTGAAAGTGAGTGTGCAAGTGTGAGTGTATGTGTGAAAGTATGAGTGGTTGTGTGAAAGGGAGTTTCAGTGTGAAAGCGTGAGTGTGTGAAAGCGTGAGTGTGTGAAAGCGTGAGTGAGTGTGTGTGAAAGTGCATGAGTGTGTGAATGTGAAAGTGTGCACGAGTGTGTGAAAGTGTGTGTGTGTGAGAGTTTGAGTGAGTGTGTAAAAGAGTGTGTGTGTGAAAGACTGTGTGTGTGTGTGTGTGTGAAAGTGAGTGTGAAAGTGTGAGTGAGCATGTGAATGTGTGTGTGAAAGGGTGAGTGTGTGTGAAAGTGTGAGTGTGCATGTGAAAGTGTGCATGAGAGTGTTTGAAAGTGAGTGTGTGTGAAAGTGTGAGTGTATGTGTGAAAGTGTGAGTGTTTGTGTGTGAAAGTGAGTGTGTGAACGTGTGAGTGAGTGTGTGAGTGAAAGTGTGAGTGTGTGAAAGTGTGAGTGTGTGAAAGAAAGTGTGTGTGAAAGTGTGAGTGTGCATGTGAAAGTGTGTGTGTAAAAGACTGAATGGGTGTGTGAAAGTGTGAGTAAGCTTGTGAAAGAGAGTGAGTGTGGAAGTGTGAGTGAGTGTGTGAAAGTGAGGGTGTGAAAGTGTGCATGAGAGTGTGAATGTGAGTGTGTGAAAGTGTGAGTGAGCGTGTGAAAGTGTGTGTGTGTGAAAGTGTGTGAGTGAAAGTGTGAGTGAGTATGTGAATGTGTGTGTATGAAAGTGTGAGTGAGTGTGAAAGTGTGAGTGTGTGTGAAAGTGTGAGTGAGCATGTGAATGTCAGTGTGAAAGTGTGAGTGAGTGTGTGAAAGTGTGAGAGTGTGTATGAAAGTGTGAGTGAGTGTGAAAGGGTGAGTGTGTGTGAAAGTGTGAGTGAGCATGTGAAAGTGAGTGTGAAAGTGTGAGTAAGTGAGTGTGTGAAAGTGTGAGAGTGAGCGTGTGAATGTGTGAGTGAGTGTATGAAAGTGAGTGTGTGTGAAAGTAAGTGTGTGTGAACGTGTGAATGAGTTTGATAGTGTGAATGTGTGAAAGTGTGAAGGAGCATGTGAAAGAGTGTGTGTGAATGTGTGAGTGTGTGTGAAAGTGTGCATGTGTGTGAAAGTGAGTGTGTGTGAAAGACTGAATGGGTGTGTGAAAGTGTGAGTGAGCGTGTGAAAGTGAGAGTGTATGTGTGAAAGTGTGAGTGTGTGTGTGAAAGTGAGTGTGTGCAAGTGTAAGTGAGTGAGTGAGTGTGTGAAAGAAAGTGTGTGTGAAAGTGTGAGTGTGCATGTGAAAGTGTGTGTGTGAAAGTGTGTGCGTGTAAAAGACTGAATGGGTGTGTGAATGTGAGAGTGAGCTTGTGAAGGAGAGTGAGTGTGGAAGAGTGAGTGAGTGTGTGAAAGTGAGGGTGTGAAAGTGTGCATGAGAGTGTGAATGTGAGTGTGTGTGAAAGTGTGAGTGTGTGAAAGTGTGAGTGGGTGTGAAAGTGTGAGTGAGTGAAAGTGTGAGTGTGTGCATGAAAGTGTGCATGAGTGTGTGAAAGTAAGTGTGTGTGAAAGTGTGAGTGAGTGTGAAAGCGTGAGTGTGTATGAAAGTGTGAGTGAATGTGTGAATGTGTGTGTGTGTGTGAAAGTGTGAGTGAGTGAAAGTGTGAGTGTGTGTGTGAAAGTGTGCATGAGTGTCTGAAAGTGAGTGTATGTGAAAGTGTGCATGAGTGTGTGAAAAGTGTGAGTGTGTGTGAAAGTGTTTGCATGAGTGTGTGAAAGACTGAATGTGAAAGTGAGTGTGTGAAAGTGTGTGTGTGTGAATGTGTGTAAAAGTGTGAGTGAGTGTGTGAAAGTGTGAGTGAGTGAGTGAGTGTGTGAAAGAGAGTGTGTGTGAAAGTGTGATTGTGCATGTGAAAGTGTGTGTGTGAGTGTGTGTGAAAGTGTGAGTGAGTGTGTGAAAGTGAGTGTGTGTGAAAGTGTGAGTGAGTGAAAGTGTGTATGTGAAAGTGTGCATGAGTGTGTGAAAGTGAGTGTGTGAGAGTGTGTGCGAGTGAAAGTATGAGTGCGTATGAAAGTGAGTGTGAAAGTGTGTGTGTGAAAGTGTGAGTGAAAGTGTGAGTGAGCATGTGAAAGTGAGTGTGAAAGTGTGAGTGATGGTGTGAAAGTGAGTCTGTGTGAGTGTGAGTGAGTGTGTGAAAGTGTGAGTGAGCGTGTGAATGTGTGAGTGAGTGTGTGAAAGTGAGTTTGTGTGAAAATAAGTGAGTGTGAATGTGTGAATGAATGTAATAGTGTGAAAGTGTGAAGGAGCATGTGAAAGTGTGTGTGTGAAAGTGCATGAGTGTCTGAAAGTGTGAGTGTGTGAAAGACTGAATGGGTGTGTGAAAGTGTGAGTGAGCGTGTGAATGTGAGTGTGTGTGAAAGTATGAGTGAGTGTGTGAAAGTGTGAGTGAGTGAAAGTGAGAGACTGTGTGTGAAAGTGTGCATGTGTGTGAAAGTGAGTGTATGTGAAAGTGTCAGTGAGTGTGTGAAAGTGAGTGTGTGTGAAAGAGTGAGTGTGTTAAAGTGTGTGTGTAAAAGTGTGCATGAATGTGTGAAAGAGAGTGTGTGTGAAAGTGTGAGTGAGTGTGTGAAAGTGTGTGTGTGTATGAAAGTGTGAGTGAGTGTGAAAGTGTGAGTGAGCATGTGAAAGTGAGTGTGAAAGTGTGAGTGATCATGTGAAAGTGAGGCTGTGTGAAAGTGTGAATGAGTGTGTGAAAGTGTGAGCGAGCATGTGAATGTGTGAGTGTGTGTGTGAAAGTGAGTGAGTGAAAGTGTGCGTGAGTATGTGAAAGTGAGTGTGTGTGAGTGAGTGTGAAAGTGTTAGTGCATTTGTGAAAGTGTGAGTGATGTGTGAAAGTGAGTGTGTGAAAGCATGAGTGAGTGTGTGAAAGGGAGTGTGTGTGAAAGTGAGTGTGTGTGAAAGTGTGAGTATGTGTAAAAGTGTGATTGAGTGTGTGAAAGTGAGTATGTGAAAGTGTGAGTGACTGTGTGAAAGTGAGTGTGTGAAAGTGTGAGTGTGTGTGAAAGTGAGTGTGTTGGAAAGCATGAATGAATGTGTATGAAATTATGCATGCGTGTGTGAATGCGAGTGTGTATGAAAGTGTGCGTGAGTGTGTGAGTGAGCGTGTGAAAGGGAGAGAGTGTGAAAGTGTGAGTGAGTGTTTGAAAGTGAGTCTGTGAAAGTGTGCATGAGTGTGTGAAAGTGAGTGTGTGAAAGTGTGAGTGTGTGTGTGAAAGTGTGCATGAATGTGTGAAAGTGAATGTGTGTGAAAGTGTGAGTGCATGAAAGTGAGTGTGAGTATGTGAAAGTGTGTGTGTGCATGTGAAAGTGTGCATTAGTGTTAGAAAGTGACTGCGTGTGAAAGTGTGAGTGAGTGAGTGAGTGTGTGAAAGTGTGAGTGTGTGAAAGTGTGCGTGAGTGTGTGAAGGTGTGAGTGTACGTCTGAAAGTGAGAGTGTGTGTGAAAGTGTGCATGAGTTTGTGAAAGTGAGTGTGTGTGAAAGTGTGCACGAGTGTGTGAATGTGCATGTGAAACTGAGAGTGTGTGTGAAAGTGTGAGTGCATTTGAGAGAATGTGAGTGTGTGAAAGTGAGTTTGTGAAAGTGTGAGTGAGTGTGAAAGGGAGCGTGTGTGTGAAAGTGAGTGTGTAAGTGTGAGTGTATGTGAAAGTATGAGTGTGTGTGTGAAAGTGAGTGTGTGAAAGTGTGAGTGAGTGTGTGAAAGGGAGTTTGAGTGTGAGTGTGTGAAAGGGAGTGTGTGAAAGCATGAGTGAGTGTGTGTGAAAGTTTGAGTGAGTGTGTAAAAGAGTGAGTGTGAAAGTGTGTGTAAAAGTGTGCATGAATGTGTGAAAGTGTGAGTGAGTGTGTGAAAGTGTGAGTGAGCGTGAAAGTGTGAAAGTGTGAGAAAGTGAGTGATCATGTGAAAGTGAGGCTGTGTGAAAGTGTGAATGAGCGTGTGAATGTGTGAGTGTGTGTGTGAAAGAGAGTGTGTGAAAGTGAGTGTGTGAAAGCATGAGTGTGTGAAAGGGAGTGTGTGTGAAAGTGTGCATGTGTGTGAGAAAGTGAGTGTGTGTGAAAGTGTGAGTGAGTGTGTGAAAGTGAGTATGTGAAAGTGTGAGTGAGTGTGTGAAAGTGAGTGTGTGAAAGTGAGTGTCTGTGTGAAAGTGGAGTGTGTGAAAGTGAGTGTCTGTGTGAAAGTGTGAGTGTGTGAAAGTGTGAGTGTGTGTGAAAGTGAGAGTGTTGGAAAGCATGAATGAATGTGTGTGAAATTATGCATGAGTGTATGTGAAAGTGTGCACGAGTGTGTGAAAGTGAGTGTGTGTGAAAATGTGAGTGAGTGAAAGTGAGTGTGAGTGTGTGAAAGTGTGTGTGTGTGTGTGTGTGTGTGTGTGTGTGTGTGTGTGTGAGAGAAACTGTGTGTGATTGTGCATGTGAAAGTGTGCATGAGTGTGTTTGAAATTGTGCATGAGTGTGAGAGTGTCTGGAAGTGTGTGTGTGTGAAAGTGTGAGTGAGTGTGTGAAAGTGAGTGAGCATGTGAAAGTGAGTGAGTGTCTGAGTGAGTGTGTGAAAGAGTGTGTGTGAAAGTGTGTGTGCATGTGAAAGAGTGTGTATGAAAGTGTGCGTGAGTGTGTGAAAGTGTGAGTGAGTGTGTGAAAGTGAGAGTGTGTGAAAGGCAGTGAGTGTGTGAGAGTGTGAGTGAGCGTGTGAAAGGGAGTGAGTGTGAAAGTGTGAGTGAGTGTTTGAAAGTGAGTCTGTGAAAGTGTGCATGAGTGTGTGAGTGAGTGTGTGAAAGTGTGAGTGAGTGTGTGAAAGTGTGCATGAGTGCGTGAAAGTGAATGTGTGTGAAAGTGTGAGTGCATGAAAGTGAGTGTGAGTGTGAAAGTGTGAGTGAGAGTGTGAAAGCGAGTGTGTGTGAAAGTGTGTGTGTGCGTGTGAATGTGTGCATTAGTGTTGGAAAGTGACTGCATGTGAAAGTGTGAGTGAGTGAGTGTGTGAAAGTGTGAGTGTGTGAAAGTGTGTGTGTGTGAAAGTGTGTGTGTGTGAAAGTGTGCGTGAGTGTGTGAAGGTGTGAGTGTATGTCTGAAAGTGTGAGTGTGTGTGTGTGTGAGTGTGCATGTGAAATTGTGAGTGAATGTGTGGAAGTGAGTGTGTGTGAAAGTGTGCACGAGTGTATGAATGTGTGAGTGTGCATGTGAAACTGAGTGTGTGTGAAAGTGTGAGTGCATATGTGAAAGTGTGAGTGTGAGTGAGTGTGTGAAAGTGAGTTTGTGAAAGTGTGAGTGAGTGTGTGAAAGGGAGCGTGTGTGTGAAAGTGAGTGTGTAAGTGTGAGTGTATGAGTGAAAGTATCAGTGAGTGTGTGAAAGTGAATGTGTGAAAGTATCAGTGAGTGTGTGAAAGTGAATGTGTGAAAGTGTGAGTGAGTGTGTGAAAGTGAGTGTGTGAAAGGGAGTTTGAGTGTGAAAGTGTGAGTGTGTGAAAGTGTGAGTGTGTGAAAGCATGAGTGAGTGTGTGTGAAAGTGCATGAGTGTGAATGTGAGTGTGTGAAAGTGTGCACGAGTGTGTGAAAGTGAGTGTGTTTGAAAGTTTGAGTGAGTGTGTAAAAGAGTGTGTGTGTGAAAGAGCGTGTGTGAAAGTGTGAATGAGTGTGTGAAAGTGAGTGTGAAAGTGTGAGTGAGCATGTTGAATGTGTGTGTGAGAAAGTGTGAGTGACTGTGTGAAAGTGTGAGTGTGCATGTGAAAGTGTGAGTGAGTGTGTGAAAGTGAGTGTGTGAAAGCATGAGTGAGTGTGTGAAAGGGAGTGTGTGTGGAAGTGTGCAGGAGTGTGTGAAAGTGAGTGTGTGAAATGTGAGTGTATGTGTGAAAGTGTGAGTGAGTGTGTGAAGGTGAGTGTGTGAAAGTGTGAGTGAGTGAGTGAGTGAGTGTGTGAAAGAGTGTGCATGTGAAAGTGTGAGTGTGCATGTAAAAGTGTGTGTGTGAAAGTGTGCATGCGTGTGTGAAAGTGTGAGTGTGAAAGACTGAATGGGTGTGTGAAAGTGTGAGTGAGCTTGTGAAAGAGAGTGAGTGTGGAAGTGTGAGTGAGTGTGTGAAAGTGAGTGTGTGAAAGTGTGCATGAGTGTGTGTGAGTGTGAAAGTGTGAGTGTGAGTGAAAGTGTGAGTGTGTATGTGAAAGTGTGCATGAGTGTGAAAGTGAGTGTGTGAAAGTGTGAGTGAGTGAAAGTATGAGTGTGTGTGAGTGAGTGTGAAAGTGTGAGTGTGTGAGAAAGTGAGTGAGCATGTGAAAGTGAGTGTAAAAGTGTGAGTGATGGTGTGAAAGTGAGTCTGTGAGTGTGAGTGAGTGTGTGAAAGTGTGAGTGAGCTTGTGAAAGAGAGTGAGTGTGGAAGTGTGAGTGAGTGTGTGAAAGTGAGTATGTGAAAGTGTGAGTGAGTGTGTGAAAGTGAGTGTCTGTGTGAAAGTGTGAGTGTGTGAAAGTGAGTGTCTGTGTGAAAGTGTGAGTGTGTGAAAGTGTGAGTGTGTGTGAAAGTGAGAGTGTTGGAAAGCATGAATGAATGTGTGTGAAATTATGCGTGAGTGTATATGAAAGTGTGCATGAGTGTGTGAAAGTGAGTGTGTGTGAAAATGTGAGTGAGTGAAAGTGAGTGAGTGAGTGAAAGTGAGTGAGTGAGTGAGTGAGTGAGTGAGTGAGTGAGTGTGTGTGTGTGTGTGTGTGAGAAAGTGTGTGTGATTGTGCATGTGAAAGTGTGCATGAGTGTGTTTGAAATTGTGCATGAGTGTGTGAGTGTGTGGAAGTGTGTGTGTGTGAAAGTGTGAGTGAGTATGTGAAAGCGAGTGAGCATGTGAAAGTGAGTGAGTGTCTGAGTGTGTGAAAGAGTGTGTGTGAAAGTGTGTGTGCATGTGAAAGAGTGTGTATGAAAGTGTGCGTGAGTGTGTGAAAGTGTGAGTGAGTGTGTGAAAGTGAGAGTGTGTGAAAGGCAGTGAGTGTGTGAGAGTGTGCATGAGTGTGTGAAAGTGAGTGTGTGTGAAAGTCTGAGTGAGTGTGTGAAAGTGTGAGTGTGTATGAAAGTGTGAGTGTGAAAGGGTGTGTGTGTGAAAGTGTGAGTGATTGAAAGTGTGTATGTGAAAGTGTGCATGAGTGTGTGAAAGTGAGTGTGTGAAAGTGTGAGTGAGTGAAAGTATGAGTGTGTATGAAAGTGAGTGAGTGTGAAAGTGTGAGTGTGTGAGAAAGTGAGTGAGCATGTGAAAGTGAGTGTAAAAGTGTGAGTGATGGTGTGAAAGTGAGTCTGTGAGTGTGAGTGAGTGTGTGAAAGTGTGAGTGAGCTTGTGAAAGAGAGTGAGTGTGGAAGTGTGAGTGAGTGTGTGAAAGTCAGTGTGTGAAAGTGTGCATGAGTGTGTGAGTGAGTGTGAAAGTGTGAGTGTGTGTGAGTGTGTGAGTGAAAGTGGAAGTGTGTGAAAGTGTGCGTGAGCATGTGAATGTCAGTGTGAAAGTGTGAGTGAATGTGTGAAAGTGTGAGTGTGTGTGAAAGTGTGAGTGTGAATGTGTGAATGAGTGTAATAGTGTGAATGTGTGAAAGTGTGAAGGAGCATGTGAAAGTGTGTGTGTGAAAGTGCAGGAGTGTCTGAAAGTTTGAGTGAGTGAAAGACTGAATGGGTGTGTGAAAGTGTGAGTGAGCATGTGAAAGAGAGTGAGTGTGGAAGTGTGAGTGAGTGTGTGAAAGTGAGTGTGTGAAAGTGTGCATGAGTGTGTGAATGTGAGTGTGTGTGAAAGTATGAGTGAGTGTGTGAAAGTGTGAGTGAGTGAAAGTGTGAGTGAAAGTGTGAGTGTGTGTGTGAAAGTGTGCATGTGTGTGAAAGTGAGTATGTGAAAGTGTCAGTGAGTGTGTGAAAGTGTGAGTGTGTATGAAAGTGTGAGTGTGTGTGAAAGTGTGACTGATCATGTGAAATTGAGGCTGTGTGAAAGTGTGAATGAGTGTGTGAAAGTGTGAGTGAGCATGTGAATGTGTGTGTGTGTGAATGTGTGAGAGTGTGTGAAAGTGTTAGTGCATTTGTGAAAGTGTGAGTGAGTGTGTGAAAGTGAGTGTGTGAAAGCATGTGAGTGTGTGAAAGGGAGTGTGTGTGAAAGTGTGCATGTGTGTGTGAAAGCGAGTGTGTGTGAAAGTGTGAGTGTATGTGTGAAAGTGTGAGTGAGTGTGTGAAAGTGAGTATGTGAAAGTGTGAGTGAGTGTGTGAAAGTGAGTGTGTGTGAAAGCATGAGTGAGTGTGTGAAAGTGAGTGTCTGTGTGAAAGTGTGTGTGTGTGAAAGTGTGAGTGTGTGTGAAAGTGTGAGTGTGTGTGAAAGTGAGAGTGTTGGAAAGCATGAATGAATGTGTGTGAAAGTGTGCACGAGTGTGTGAAAGTGAGTGTGTGTGAAAGTGTGAGTGTGTGAAAGTGAGTGTGCATGTGAAAGTGTGAGTGCATGTGAAAGTGTGAGTGAGTGTGTGAATGTGAGTGTGAGAAAGCATGAGTGAGTGTGTGAAAGGGAGTGGCCTAGAAATTCAGTCGCGTTTGCGCCCACTTATGGGCTATAGAGTGGTTTGCGCCGGAAGTTTTTTCACGCCCGAAATTCAGTTGGTCCGGAACATCGACGTTAGCCGGTAGCGCTGCGCCGGCACCGATGACGTCATTGGTGTGCGCAGTGCCCCGGTTCCAATGCAATTCCGGTCCGACCGCCAAATTCAGTTGCGGCCGCCTCTCCCGTGGCGGCCGCAAACAGCGTTTGCAAAATGGTGCCTTGCAGCTCTGAGAGGCCGGCGCATAAAGGTGGAGGGGCGGCCGGCCGCTTTCCCGGCGGCCGCCTGGCCGCACCTCCCTCCCCGGACTCCTGCACCACCCCCCCGCAGCATTGGTGTGTCACTCCCGCGAGCCCGGCACTTCTCCGTGGTGCTGGGCTCATTTGCCGGGGAATCCAGCGGCGATCTCACGGCTGCAGGCAGCTCCTCCTTAAGAGAAGGAGGAGGCCTGCAGTACCCCAGCCTGCCGCACCGCATCGGGTGCCGCAACAGCAGCTGGACGCCTGAAACTGACATTCTTCACCCCAAACGAGGCGGCCAAACCCTCCAATAGCGCCCGCCTCCGTGTTGGGGCGGCGCAACTGAATTTCAGGCGGGCGCTACGGGAATCCGGCCGAGCGCTATATTTCGGGCGCTAAAGACCTGGCGGGGCTATACCTAATTTCTAGGCCAGTGTGTGTGAAAGTGTGCATGTGTGTGTGAAAGTGAGTGTATGTATGAAAGTGTGAGTGAGTGTGTGAAAGTGAGTGTGTGAGTGTGTGTGTGAAAGTGTGTGTGAGTGTGTGTGTGAAAGTGTATGTGAGTGTGCATGTGAACGTGTGCATGAGTGTGATTGAAAGTGTGAAAGTGTGGGTGAGTGTGTGAAAGTGTGAGTGGGCATGTGAAAGAGTGTGTATGAAAGTGTGCATGAGTGTGTGAAAGTGTGAGTGTGTGAAAGACTGAGTGAGTGTGTGAGTGAGCATGTGAAAGGGAGTGAGTGTGAAAGTGTGTGTGTGTGAAAGTGGGTCTGTGAAAGTGTGCATGAGTTTGTGAATGTGAGTGTGTGAAAGTGTGCATGAGTGTGTGAAAGTGAGTGTGTGTGAAAGTGTGAGTGCATGAAAGTGAGTGTGAGTATGTGAAAGTGTGAGTGAGAGTGTGAAAGCGAGTGTGTCTGAAAGTGTGTGAGAAAGTGTGAAAGTGTGCATTAGTGTTAGAAAGTGACTGCGTGTGAAAGTGTGAGTGAGTGTGTGAAAGTGCGAGTGTGTGAAAGTGTGCATGAGTGTGTGAAGGTGTGAGTGTACGTCTGAAAGTGTGAGTGTGCATGTGAAAGTGTGAGTGAATGTGTGGAAGTGAGTGTGTGTGAAAGTGTGCATGAGTTTGTGAAAGTGAGTGTATGTGAAAGTGTGCACGAGTGTGTGAATGTGTGAGTGTGCATGTGAAAGTGAGTGTGTGTGAAAGTGAGAGAGCATTTGTGAAAGTGTGAGTGTGAGTGAGTGTGTAAAAGTGAGTGTGTGAAAGTGTGAGTGAGTGTGTGTAAGGAAGCGTGTGTGAAAGTGAGTGTGCAAGTGTGAGTATGTGTGAAAGTATGAATGAGTGTGTGAAAGTGAGTGTGTGAAAGTGTGAGTGAGAAAGGGCGTTTCAGTGTGAAAGTGAGAGTGTGTGAAAGCGTGAGTGAGTGAAAGCGTGAGTGAGTGAGTGAAAGTGCATGAGTGTGTGAGTGTGAGTGTGTGTGAAAGTGTGCACGAGTGTGTGAAAGTGTGTGCGTGTGAGAGTTTGAGTGAGTGTGTAAGAGTGAGTGTGAAAGTGTGAGTGAGTGTGAAAGTGTGAGTGTGTGAAAGACTGAATGGGTGTGTGAAAGTGTGAGTGAGTGTGTGAAAGTGAGTGAGTGTGAAAGTGTGAGTGAGTGTGTGAAAGTGTGTGTGTGAAAGTGTGAGTGAGTGAGTGTGTGAAAGAAAGTGTGTGTGAAAGTGTGAGTGTGCATGTGAAAGTGTGTGTGTGAAAGTGAGTGTGTAAAATACTGAATGGGTGTGTGAATGTGTGAGTGAACTTGTGAAGGAGAGCGAGTGTGGAAGTGTGAGTGAGTGTGTGAAAGTGAGTTTGTGAAAGTGTGCATGAGAGTGTGAATGTGAGTGTGTATGAAAGTGTGAGTGAGTGTGGAAGTGTGAGTGAGTGTGTGAAAGTGAGTGAGTGTGTGAAAGTGAGTGTGTGTGAAAGTGAGTGTGTGTGAAAGTGAGTGTGTGTGAAAGTTGAGTGTGTGAAAGTGAGTGTCTGTGTGAAAGTGTGAGTGTGTGAAAGTGTGAGTGTGTGTGAAAGTGAGAGTGTTGGAAAGCATGAATGAATGTGTGAAATTATGCGTGAGTGTATGTGAAAGTGTGCACGAGTGTGTGAAAGTGAGTGTGTGTGAAAGTGTGCACGAGTGTGTGAAAGTGAGTGAGTGTGAAAGTGTGCGTGAGTGCGTGTGTGCGTGTGTGCGAAAGTGTGTGTGATTGTGCATGTGAAAGTGTGCATGAGTGTGTTTGAAATTGTGCATGAGTGTGTGTGTGTGGAAGTGTGTGTGTGTGAAAGTGTGAGTATGTGAAAGTGAGTGAGCATGTGAAAGTGAGTGAGTGTCTGAGTGTGTGAAAGAGTGTGTGAGAAAGAGTGTGTGCATGTGAAAGAGTGTGTGCATGTGAAAGTGTGTATGAAAGTGTGCGTGAGTGTGTGAAAGTGTGAGTGAGTGTGTGAAAGTGAGTGTGTGTGAAAGGCAGTGAGTGTGTGAGAGTGTGCATGAGTGTGTGAAAGTGAGTGTGTGTGAAAGTCTGAGTGAGTGTGTGAAAGTGTGAGTGTGTATGAAAGTGTGAGTGTGAAAGGGTGTGTGTGTGAAAGTGTGAGTGATTGAAAGTGTGTATGTGAAAGTGTGCATGAGTGTGTGAAAGTGTGAGTGAGTGAAAGTATGAGTGTGTATGAAAGTGAGTGAGTGTGAAAGTGTGAGTGTGTGAGAAAGTGAGTGAGCATGTGAAAGTGAGTGTAAAAGTGTGAGTGATGGTGTGAAAGTGAGTCTGTGAGTGTGAGTGAGTGTGTGAAAGTGTGAGTGAGCTTGTGAAAGAGAGTGAGTGTGGAAGTGTGAGTGAGTGTGTGAAAGTCAGTGTGTGAAAGTGTGCATGAGTGTGTGAGTGAGTGTGAAAGTGTGAGTGTGTGTGAGTGTGTGAGTGAAAGTGGAAGTGTGTGAAAGTGTGCGTGAGCATGTGAATGTCAGTGTGAAAGTGTGAGTGAATGTGTGAGTGTGTGTGAAAGTGTGAGTGTGAATGTGTGAATGAGTGTAATAGTGTGAATGTGTGAAGGAGCATGTGAAAGTGCGTGTGAAAGTGCATGAGTGTCTGAAAGATTGAGTGTGTGAAAGACTGAATGGGTGTGTGAAAGTGTGAGTGAGCATGTGAAAGAGAGTGAGTGTGGAAGTGTGAGTGAGTGTGTGAAAGTGAGTGTGTGAAAGTGTGCATGAGTGTGTGAATGCGAGTGTGTGTGAAAGTATGAGTGAGTGTGTGAAAGTGTGAGTGAGTGAAAGTGTGAGTGAGTGAAAGTGTGAGTGAGTGAAAGTGTGAGTGTGTGTGTGAAAGTGTGCATGTGTGTGAAAGTGAGTATGTGAAAGTGTCAGTGAGTGTGTGAAAGTGTGAGTGTGTATGAAAGTGTGAGTGTGTGTGAAAGTGTGACTGATCATGTGAAATTGAGGCTGTGTGAAAGTGTGAATGAGTGTGTGAAAGTGTGAATGAGTGTGTGAAAGTGTGAGTGAGCATGTGAATGTGTGAGTGTGTGAACGTGTGAGTGAGTGTGTGTGAATGTGTGAGTGTGTGTGAAAGTGTTAGTGCATTTGTGAAAGTGTGAGTGTGTGAAAGCATGAGAGTGTGTGAAAGGGAGTGTGTGTGAAAGTGTGCATGTGTGTGAAAGTGAGTGTGTGTGAAAGTGTGAGTGTATGTGTGAAAGTGTGAGTGAGTGTGTGAAAGTGAGTATGTGAAAGTGTGAGTGAGTGTGTGAAAGTGAGTGTGTGTGAAAGCATGAGTGAGTGTGTGAAAGTGAGTGTCTGTGTGAAAGTGTGTGTGTGTGAAAGTGTGAGTGTGTGTGTGAAAGTGTGAGTGTTGGAAAGCATGAATGAATGTGTGTGAAAGTGTGCACGAGTGTGTGAAAGTGAGTGTGTGTGAAAATGTGAGTGAGTGAAAGTGAGTGAGTGTGTGAAAGTGTGAGTGTGTGAAAGTGAGTGTGCATGTGAAAGTGTGAGTGCATGTGAAAGTGTGAGTGAGTGTGTGAATGTGAGTGTGTGAAAGCATGAGTGAGTGTGTGAAAGGGAGTGGCCTAGAAATTCAGTCGCGTTTGCGCCCACTTATGGGCTATAGAGTGGTTTGCGCCGGAAGTTTTTTCACGCCCGAAATTCAGTTGGTCCGTAACATCGACGTTAGCCGGTAGCGCTGCGCCGGCACCGATGACGTCATTGGTGTGCGCAGTGCCCCGGTTCCAATGCAATTCCGGTCCGACCGCCAAATTCAGTTGCGGCCGCCTCTCCCGTGGCGACCGCAAACAACGTTTGCAAAACGGTGCCTTGCAGCTCTGAGAGGCCGGCGCATAAAGGTGGAGGGGCGGCCGGCCGCTTTCCCGGCGGCCGCCTGGCCGCACCTCCCTCCCCGGACTCCTGCACCACCCCCCCGCAGCATTGGTGTGTCACTCCCGCGAGCCCGGCACTTCTCCGTGGTGCTGGGCTCATTTGCCGGGGGAATCCAGCGGCGATCTCACGGCTGCAGGCAGCTCCTCCTTAAGAGAAGGAGGAGGCCTGCAGTACCCCAGCCTGCCGCACCGCATCGGGTGCCGCAACAGCAGCTGGACGCCTGAAACTGACATTCTTCGCCCCAAACGAGGCGGCCAAACCCTCCAATAGCGCCCGCCTCCGTGTTGGGGCGGCGCAACTGAATTTCAGGCGGGCGCTACGGGAATCCGGCCGAGCGCTATATTTCGGGCACTAAAGACCTGGCGGGGCTATACCTAATTTCTAGGCCAGTGTGTGTGAAAGTGTGCATGTGTGTGTGAAAGTGAGTGTATGTGTGAAAGTGTGTGTGAGTGTGTGTGTGAAAGTGTATGTGAGTGTGCATGTGAACGTGTGCATGAGTGTGATTGAAAGTGTGGATGAGTGTGTGAGTGTGTGGAAGTCTGAGTGTGTGAAAGTGTGGGTGAGTGTGTGAAAGTGTGAGTGGGCATGTGAAAGAGTGTGTATGAAAGTGTGCATGAGTGTGTGAAAGTGTGAGTGTGTGAAAGACTGAGTGAGTGTGTGATAGTGTGAGTGAGCATGTGAAAGGGAGTGAGTGTGAAAGTGTGTGTGTGTGAAAGTGGGTCTGTGAAAGTGTGCATGAGTGTGTGAATGTGAGTGTGTGAAAGTGTGCATGAGTGTGTGAAAGTGAGTGTGTGTGAAAGTGTGAGTGCATGAAAGTGAGTGTGAGTATGTGAAAGTGTGAGTGAGAGTGTGAAAGCGAGTGTGTGTGAAAGTGTGTGTGAAAGTGTGAAAGTGTGCATTAGTGTTAGAAAGTGACTGCGTGTGAAAGTGTGAGTGAGTGTGTGAAAGTGCGAGTGTGTGAAAGTGTGCGTGAGTGTGTGAAGGTGTGAGTGTACGTCTGAAAGTGTGAGTATGTGTGAAAGTGTGAGTGAATGTGTGGAAGTGAGTGTGTGTGAAAGTGTGCATGAGTTTGTGAAAGTGAGTGCATGTGAAAGTGTGCACGAGTGTGTGAATGTGTGAGTGTGCATGTGAAAGTGAGTGTGTGTGAAAGTGTGAGTGCATTTGTGAACGTGTGAGTGTGAGTGAGTGTGTAAAAGTGAGTGTGTGAAGGTGTGAGTGTGTGGGTGTAAGGGAGCGTGTGTGTGAAAGTG
The DNA here is from genome assembly GCF_052327205.1 of Somniosus microcephalus. NCBI lineage: Eukaryota > Metazoa > Chordata > Chondrichthyes > Squaliformes > Somniosidae > Somniosus > Somniosus microcephalus. Next base: position 73,848,517 of record NC_141005.1, read on the forward strand.
AGTGTGCAAGTGTGAGTGTATGTGTGAAAGTATGAGTGAGTGTGTGAAAGTGAGTGTGTGAAAGTGTGAGTGAGTGGGTGAAAGTGATTGTGAGAAAGGGAGTTTCAGTGTGAAAGTGTGGGTGTGTGAAAGTGTGAGTGTGTGAAAGCATGAGAGAAAGCGTGAGTGAGTGTGTGTGAAAGTGCATGAGTGTGTGAATGTGAGTGTGTGTGAAAGTGTGCACGAGTGTGTGAAAGTGTGTGTGTGTGAGTGTTTGAGTGAGTGTGTGAAAGAGTGTGTGTGTGAAAGTGAGTGTGAAAGTGTGAGTGAGCATGTGAATGTGTGTGTGTGAAAGTGTGAGTGTGCGAAAGTGTGAGTGTGCATGTGAAAGTGTGCATGAGTGTTTGAAAGTGAGTTTGTGTGAAAGTGTGCATGAGTGTGTGAAAGTGTGAGTGAGTGTGTGAAAGTGTGAGTGTGTGAAAGTGTGCATGAGTGTGTGAAAGTGAGTGTGTTTGAGTGTGCGCGAAAGTGTGAATGAGCATGTGAAAGTGAGTGTGTTTGAAAGTGTTAGTGCATTTGTGAAAGTGTGAGTGAGTGTGTGAAAGTGAGTGTGTGGAAGTGTGAGTGAGTGTGAGTGAGTGTGTGAAAGAGTGTGTATGTGAAAGTGTGAGTGTGCATGTAAAAGTGTGTGTGTGAAAGTGTGCATGCATGTGTGAAAGTGTGAGTGTGTGAAAGACTGAATGGGTGTGTGAAAGTGTGAGTGAGCGTGTGAAAGTGTGAGTGTGTGAAAGTGTGAGTGTGTGAAAGAAAGTGTGTGTGAAAGTGTGAGTGTGCATGTGAAAGTGTGTGTGTAAAAGACTGAATGGGTGTGTGAAAGTGTGAGTGAGCTTGTGAAAGAGAGTGAGTGTGGAAGTGTGCATGAGAGTGTGAATGTGAGTGTGTGAAATTGTGGGTGAGCGTGTGAAAGTGTGAGTGTGTGTGAAAGTGTGAGTGAAAGTGTGAGTGAGTATGTGAATGTGTGAGTGTGTATGAAAGTGTGAGTGAGTGTGAAAGTGTGAGTGTGTGTGAAAGTGTGAGTGAGCATGTGAATGTCAGTGTGAAAGTGTGAGTGAGTATGTGAATGTGTGAGTGTGTGTGAAAGTGTGAGTGAGTCTGAAAGGGTGAGTGTGTGAAAGTGTGAGTGAGCATGTGAAAGTGAGTGTGAAAGTGTGAGTAAGTGAGTGTGTGAAAGTGTGAGTGAGCGTGTGAATGTGTGAGTGAGTGTATGAAAGTGAGTGTGTGTGAAAGTAAGTGATTGTGAACGTGTGAATGAGTTTGATAGTGTGAATGTGTGAAAGTGTGAAGGAGCATGTGAAAGTGTGTGTGAATGTGTGAAAGTGTGCATGAGTGTGTGAAAGTGAGTGTGTGTGAAAGTGTGAGTGTGTGAAAGTGTGAGTGAGTGTGAAAGTGTGAGTGAGTGTGAAAGTGTGAGTGTGTGTGAAAGTGTGAGTGAGCATGTGAATGTCAGCGTGAAAGTGTGAGTGAATGTGTGAAAGTGTGAGTGTGTGTGAGTGTGTGAAAGTGTGAGTGAGTGTGTGAAAGTGAGTGTGTGAAAGTGTGAGTGTATATGTGAAAGTGTGAGTGTGTGTGTGTGTATGTGTGAAAGTGTGAGTGTGTGTGTGAAAGTGAGCGTGTGAAAGAAAGTGTGTGTGAAAGTGTGAGTGTGCATGTGAAAGTGTGTGTGTGAAAGTGTGAGTGTGTAAAAGGCTGAATGGGTGTGTGAATGTGTGAGTGAGCTTGTGAAGGAGAGAGAGTGTGGAAGTGTGAGTGAGTGTGTGAAAGTGAGTGTGTGAAAGTGTGCATGAGAGTGTGAATGTGAGTGTGTGTGAAAGTGTGTGTGAGTGAAAGTGTGAGTGTGTGTATGAAAGTGTGCATGAGTGTGTGAAAGTGAGTGTGTGTGAAAGTGTGAGTGTGTGAAAGTGTGAGTGTGTATGAAAGTGTGAGTGAGTGTGAAAGTGAGTGAGCATGTGAACGTCAGTGTGAAAGTGTGAGTGAATGTGTGAACGTGTGAGTGTGTGTGAAAGTGTGTGTGAGTGAAAGTGAGTGTGTGTGTGAAAGTGTGCATGAGTGTCTGAAAGTGAGTGTATGTGAAAGTGTGCATGAGTGTGTGAAAGACTGAATGTGAAAGTGAGTGTGAAAGTGAGTGTGTGAAAGTGAGTGAGTGTTTGTGTAAAAGTGTGAGTGAGTGAGTGTGTAAGTGTGAGTGAGTGTGTGAAAGCGTGTGTGTGTGAGTGAGTGTGTGAAAGAGAGTGTGTGTGAAAGTGTGATTGTGCATGTGAAAGTGTGTGTGTGAGTGTGTGTGAAAGTGTGCATGAGTGTGTGAAAGTGAGTGTGTGAGTGTGAGTGAAAGTATGAGTGCGTATGAAAGTGAGTGTGAAAGTGTGAGTGTGTGTGAAAGTGGGAGTCAGCATGTGAAAGTGAGTGTGAAAGTGTGAGTGAGTGTGTGAAAGTGAGTTTGTGTGAAAATAAGTGAGTGTGAATGAGTGTAATAGTGTGAAAGTGTGTGTGTGAAGGAGCATGTGAAAGTGCATGAGTGTCTGAAAGTGTGAGTGTGTGAAAGACTGAATGGGTGTGTGAAAGTGTGAGTGACCGTGTGAAAGTGAGAGAGTGTGGAAGTGTGAGTGAGTGTTGGAAAGTGAGTGTGTGAAAGTGTGCATGAGTGTGTGAATGTGAGTGTGTGTGAAAGTATGAGTGAGTGTGTGAAAGTGTGAGTGAGTGAAAGTGTAAGTGAGTGTGTGAAAGTGTGAGTGTGTGTGAAAGAGTGAGTGTGTGAAAGTGAGTGTGTGAAAGCATGAGTGAGTGTTGGAAAGTGAGTGTGTGAAAGTGTGCATGAGTGTGTGAAAGGGAGTGTGTGTGAAAGTGTGAGTGTATGTGTGAAAGTGTGAGTGAGTGTGTGAAAGTTGAGTGTGTGAAAGTGAGTGTCTGTGTGAAAGTGTGAGTGTGTGAAAGTGTGAGTGTGTGTGAAAGTGAGAGTGTGTGAAAGTGTGAGTGAGTGTGAAAGTGTGCACGAGTGTGTGAAAGTGAGTGTGTGAAAATGTGAGTGAGTGAAAGTGAGTGTGTGAAAGTGTGAGTGAGCATGTGAAAGTGAGTGTGAAAGTGTGAGTGATCATGTGAAAGTGAGGCTGTGTGAAAGTGTGAATGAGTGTGTGAAAGTGTGAGTGAGCATGTGAATGTGTGAGTGTGTGTGTGAAAGTGTGAGTGAGTGTTTGTGAATGTGTGAGTGTGTGTGAAAGTTTGCATGAGTGTGTGAGTGAGTGTGTGTGAAAGTGTTAGTGCATTTGTGAAAGTGTGAGTGAGTGTGTGAAAGTGAGTGTGTGAAAGCATGAGTGAGTGTGTGAAAGGGAGTGTGTGTGAAAGTGTGCATGTGTGTGTGAAAGTGTGTGTGTAAGTGTGAGTGAGTGTGTGAAAGTGTGAGTGAGTGTGTGAAAGTGAGTATGTGAAAGTGTGAGTGAGTGTGTGAAAGTTGAGTGTGTGAAAGTGAGTGTCTGTGTGAAAGTGTGTGTGTGTGTTTGAAAGTGTGAGTGTGTGTGAAAGTGTGAGTGTTGGAAAGGAGGAATGAATGTGTGTGAAATTATGTGTGAGTGTGTGAATGTGAGTGTGTGTGAAAGTGTGCACGAGTGTGTGAAAGTGAGTGTGTGAAAATGTGAGTGAGTGAAAGTGAGTGAGTGTGAAAGTGTGAGTGTGTGAAAGTGAGTGTGCATGTGAAAGTGTGAGTGCATGTGAAAGTGTGAGTGAGTGTGTGAATGTGAGTGTGTGAAAGCATGAGTGAGTGTGTGAAAGGGAGTGTGTGTGAAAGTGTGCATGTGTGTGAGAAAGTGTGAGTGTATGTGTGAAAGTGTGTGTGAGTGTGCATGTGAACGTGTGCATGAGTGTGATTGAAAGTGTGCATGAGTGTGTGAAAGTGTGAGTGTGTGAAAGACTGGGTGAGTGTGAAAGTGTGTGTGTGTGTGAAAGTGAGTCTGTGAAAGTGTGAGTGTGTGAAAGTGAGTGTGTGTGAAAGTGTGAGTGCATGAAAGTGAGTGTGAGTATGTGAAAGTGTGAGAGAGTGTGAAAGCGAGTGTGTGTGAAAGTGTGTGTGAAAGTGTGAAAGTGTGCATTAGTGTTAAAAAGTGACTGCGTGTGAAAGTGTGAGTGAGTGTGTGAAAGTGCGAGTGTGTGAAAGTGTGCGTGAGTGTGAAGGTGTGAGTGTACGTCTGAAAGTGTGAGTGAGTGTGAAAGTGTGAGTGTGCATGTGAAAGTGTGAGTGAATGTGTGGAAGTGAGTGTGTGTGAAAGTGTGCATGAGTTTGTGAAAGTGAGTGTATGTGAAAGTGTGCACGAGTGTGTGAATGTGTGAGTGTGCATGTGAAAGTGAGTGTGTGTGAAAGTGTGAGAGCATTTGTGAAAGTGTGAGTGTGAGTGAGTGTGTAAAAGTGAGTGTGTGAAAGTGTGAGTGAGTGTGTGTAAGGAAGCGTGTGTGAAAGTGAGTGTGCAAGTGTGAGTATGTGTGAAAGCGTGAGTGAGTGAAAGCGTGAGTGAGTGAGTGAAAGTGCATGAGTGTGTGAGTGTGAGTGTGTGTGAAAGTGTGCACGAGTGTGTGAAAGTGTGTGCGTGTGAAAGTGTGAGTGTGTGAAAGACTGAATGGGTGTGTGAATGTGTGAGTGAGTGTGTGAAAGTGAGTGAGTGTGAAAGTGTGAGTGAGTGTGTGAAAGTGTGTGTGTGAAAGTGTGAGTGAGTGAGTGTGTGAAAGAAAGTGTGTGTGAAAGTGTGAGTGTGCATGTGAAAGTGTGTGTGTGAAAGTGAGTGTGTAAAATACTGAATGGGTGTGTGAATGTGTGAGTGAACTTGTGAAGGAGAGTGAGTGTGGAAGTGTGAGTGAGTGTGTGAAAGTGAGTTTGTGAAAGTGTGCATGAGAGTGTGAATGTGAGTGTGTATGAAAGTGTGAGTGAGTGTGAAAGTGTGAGTGTGTGTGAAAGTGTGAGTGAGCATGTGAACGTCAGTGTGAAAGTGTGAGTGAATGTGTGAATGTGTGAGTGTGTGTGAAAGTGTGAGTGTGTGAAAGTGTGAGTGTGTGCATGAGTGTCTGAAAGTGAGTGTATGTGAAATTGTGCATGAGTGTGTGAAAGTGTGTGTGTGTGAGAAAGTGTTTGCATGAGTGTGTGAAAGACTGAATGTGAAAGTGAGTGTGTGAAAGTGTGTGTGTGTGAAAGTGAGTGTGTAAAAGTGTGAGTGAGTGTGTGAAAGTGTGAGTGAGTGTGTGAAAGTGTGAGTGAGTGAGTGTGTAAGTGTGAGTGAGTGTGTGAAAGTGTGAGTGTGTGTGTGTATGAAAGAGTGTGTGTGAAAGTGTGATTGTGCATGTGAAGGTGTGTGTGTGTGAGTGTGTGTGAAAGTGTGAGTGAGTGTGTGAAAGTGTGTGCATGAGTGTGTGAAAGACTGAATGGGTGTGTGAAAGTGTGAGTGAGCATGTGAAAGTGTGTATGTGAAAGTGTGCATGAGTGTGTGAAAGTGAGTGTGAGAAAGTGTGTGAGTGAAAGTATGAGTGCGTATGAAAGTGAGTGTGAAAGTGTGAGTGTGTGTGAAAGTGTGAGTGAGCATGTGAAAGTGAGTGTGAAAGTGTGAGTGAGCATGTGAAAGTGAGTGTGAAAGTGTGAGTGATGGTGTGAAAGTGAGTGAGTGTGAGTGAGTGTGTGAAAGTGTGAGTGAGTGTGTGAAAGTGTGAGTGAGTGAGTGAAAGTGAGTTTGTGTGAAAATAAGTGAGTGTGAATGTGTGAATGAGTGTAATAGTGTGAAAGTGTGTGTGTGAAGGAACATGTGAAAGTGCATGAGTGTCTGAAAGTGTGAGTGTGTGAAAGACTGAATGGGTGTGTGAAAGTGTGAGTGACCGTGTGAAAGTGTGAGTGAGTGAAAGTGTGAGTGTGTGTGAAAGTGTGCATGTGTGTGAAAGTGAGTGTATGTGAAAGTGTCAGAGTGTGTGAAAGAGTGAGTGTGTGAAAGAGTGAGTGTGTGAAAGCATGAGTGATTGTGTGAAAGGGAGTGTGTGAAAGTGTGCATGTGTGTGTGAAAGTGAGTGTGTGTGAAAGTATGAGTGTATGTGTGAAAGTGTGAGTGAGTGTGTGAAAGTGAGTATGTGAAAGTGTGAGTGACTGTGTGAAAGTGAGTGTGTGTGAAAGTGTGAGTGTGTGAAAGTGTGAGTGTGTGTGAAAGTGAGTGTGTTGGAAAGCATGAATGAATGTGTGTGAAATTATGCGTGAGTGTGTGAAAGTGTGCACGAGTGTGTGAAAGTGAGTGTGTGTGAAAATGTGAGTGAGTGAAAGTGAGTGTGTGAAAGTGTGAGTGAGTGTGTGAAAGTGAGTGTGTGAGTGTGTATGTGTGAAAGTGTGTGTGAGTGTGCATGTGAAAGTGTGCATGAGCGTGTTTGAAATTGTGCATGAGTGTGTGAGTGTGTGGAAGTGTGAGTGTGTGAATGTGTGAGTGAGCATGACAGTGAGTGAGTGTGTGAGTGAGTGTGTGAAAGAGAGTGTGTGAAAGTGTGAGTGTGCATGTGAAAGAGTGTGTATGAAAGTGTGTGTGTGTGTGTGAAAGTGTGTGTGAGTGTGTGAAAGTGTGAGTGAGTGTGTGAAAGTGAGTCTGTGAAAGTGTGCATGAGAGTGTGAATGTGTGTGTGTGTGAGTGAGTGTGTGAAAGAGAGTGTGTGTGAAAGTGTGATTGTGCATGTGAAAGTGTGTGTGTGTGAGTGTGTGTGAAAGTGTGCATGAGTGTGTGAAAGTGAGTGTGCGAGTGTGAGTGAAAGTATGAGTGCGTATGAAAGTGAGTGTGAAAGTGTGAGTGTGTGTGAAAGTGGGAGTCAGCATGTGAAAGTGAGTGTGAAAGTGTGAGTGATGGTGTGAAAGTGAGTCTGTGTGAGTGTGAGTGAGTGTGTGAAAGTGTGAGTGAGCGTGTGAATGTGTGAGTGAGTGTGTGAAAGTGAGTTTGTGTGAAAATAAGTGAGTGTGAATGAGTGTAATAGTGTGAAAGTGTGTGTGTGAAGGAGCATGTGAAAGTGCATGAGTGTCTGAAAGTGTGAGTGTGTGAAAGACTGAATGGGTGTGTGAAAGTGTGAGTGACCGTGTGAAAGTGAGAGTGTGGAAGTGTGAGTGAGTGTGTGAAAGTGAGTGTGTGAAAGTGTGCGTGTGTGTGTGCAAGTGTGCATGAGTGTCTGAAAGTGAGTGTATGTGAAAGTGTGCATGTGTGAGAAAGTGTTTGCATGAGTGTGTGAAAGACTGAATGTGAAAGTGGGTGTGTGAAAGTGTGTGTGTGTGAAAGTGAGTGTGTAAAAGTGTGAGTGAGTGTGTGAAAGTGTGAGTGAGTGAGTGTGTAAGTGTGAGTGAGTGTGTGAAAGTGTGAGTGTGTGTGTGTGTGTGAAAGAGTGTGTGTGAAAGTGTGATTGTGCATGTGAAGGTGTGTGTGTGTGAGTGTGTGTGAAAGTGTGAGTGAGTGTGTGAAAGTGTGTGCATGAGTGTGTGAAAGACTGAATGGGTGTGTGAAAGTGTGAGTGAGCATGTGAAAGTGTGTATGTGAAAGTGTGCATGACTGTGTGAAAGTGAGTGTGTGAGAAAGTGTGCGAGTGAAAGTATGAGTGCGTATGAAAGTGAGTGTGAAAGTGTGAGTGTGTGTGAAAGTGTGAGTGACCGTGTGAAAGTGAGAGAGTGTGGAAGTGTGAGAGAGTGTTGGAAAGTGAGTGTGTGAAAGTGTGCATGAGTGTGTGAAAGAAAGTGTGTGTGAAAGTGTGAGTGTGCATGTGAAAGTGTGTGTGTGAAAGTGAGTGTGTAAAATACTGAATGGGTGTGTGAATGTGTGAGTGAACTTGTGAAGGAGAGTGAGTGTGGAAGTGTGAGTGAGTGTGTGAAAGTGAGTTTGTGAAAGTGTGCATGTGAGTGTGTATGAAAGTGTGAGTGAGTGTGAAAGTGTGAGTGTGTGTGAAAGTGTGAGTGAGCATGTGAACGTCAGTGTGAAAGTGTGAGTGAATGTGTGAATGTGTGAGTGTGTGTGAAAGTGTGAGTGTGTGAAAGTGTGAGTGTGTGTGTGCATGAGTGTCTGAAAGTGAGTGTATGTGAAAGTGTGCATGAGTGTGTGAAAGTGTGAGTGTGTGTGAAAGTGTTTGCATGAGTGTGTGAAAGACTGAATGTGAAAGTGAGTGTGTGAAAGTGTGTGTGTGTGAAAGTGAGTGTGTAAAAGTGTGAGTGAGTGTGTGAAAGTGTGAGTGGGTGAGTGTGTAAGTGTGAGTGAGTGTGTGAAAGTGTGAGTGTGTGTGTGTGTGTGAAAGAGTGTGTGTGAAAGTGTGATTGTGCATGTGAAGGTGTGTGTGTGTGAGTGTGTGTGAAAGTGTGAGTGAGTGTGTGAAAGTGTGTGCATGAGTGTGTGAAAGACTGAAGGGGTGTGTGAAAGTGTGAGTGAGCGTGTGAAAGTGAGTGTGTGAAAGTGTGCATGTGTGAGTGAGTGAAAGCGTGTATGTGAAAGTGTGCATGAGTATGTGAAAGTGAGTGTGTGAGAAAGTGTGTGAGTGAAAGTATGAGTGCGTATGAAAGTGAGTGTGAAAGTGTGAGTGTGTGTGAAAGTGTGAGTGAGCATGTGAAAGTGAGTGTGAAAGTGTGAGTGATGGTGTGAAAGTGAGTGAGTGTGAGTGAGTGTGTGAAAGTGTGAGTGAGCATGTGAACGTCAGTGTGAAAGTGTGAGTGAATGTGTGAATGTGTGAGTGTGTGTGAAAGTGTGAGTGTGTGAAAGTGTGAGTGTGTGTGTGCATGAGTGTCTGAAAGTGAGTGTATGTGAAAGTGTGCATGAGTGTGTGAAAGTGTGAGTGTGTGTGAAAGTGTTTGCATGAGTGTGTGAAAGACTGAATGTGAAAGTGAGTGTGTGAAAGTGTGTGTGTGTGAAAGTGAGTGTGTAAAAGTGTGAGTGAGTGTGTGAAAGTGTGAGTGGGTGAGTGTGTAAGTGTGAGTGAGTGTGTGAAAGTGTGAGTGTGTGTGTGTGTGTGAAAGAGTGTGTGTGAAAGTGTGATTGTGCATGTGAAGGTGTGTGTGTGTGAGTGTGTGTGAAAGTGTGAGTGAGTGTGTGAAAGTGTGTGCATGAGTGTGTGAAAGACTGAATGGGTGTGTGAAAGTGTGAGTGAGCGTGTGAAAGTGAGTGTGTGAAAGTGTGCATGTGTGAGTGAGTGAAAGCGTGTATGTGAAAGTGTGCATGAGTATGTGAAAGTGAGTGTGTGAGAAAGTGTGTGAGTGAAAGTATGAGTGCGTATGAAAGTGAGTGTGAAAGTGTGAGTGTGTGTGAAAGTGTGAGTGAGCATGTGAAAGTGAGTGTGAAAGTGTGAGTGATGGTGTGAAAGTGAGTGAGTGTGAGTGAGTGTGTGAAAGTGTGAGTGAGTGTGTGAAAGTGTGAGTGAGTGAGTGAAAGTGAGTTTGTGTGAAAATAAGTGAGTGTGAATGTGTGAATGAGTGTAATAGTGTGAAAGTGCGTGTGTGAAGGAGCATGTGAAAGTGCATGAGTGTCTGAAAGTGTGAGTGTGTGAAAGACTGAATGGGTGTGTGAAAGTGTGAGTGACCGTGTGAAAGTGAGAGTGTGGAAGTGTGAGTGAGTGTGTGAAAGTGAGTGTGTGAAAGTGTGCATGAGTGTGTGAAAGTGTGAGTGAGTGAAAGTGTGAGTGTGTGTGAAAGTGTGCATGTGTGTGAAAGTGAGTGCATGTGAAAGTGTCAGTGAGTGTGTGAAAGAGTGAGTGTGTGAAAGAGTGAGTGTGTGAAAGAGTGAGTGTGTGAAAGCATGAGTGATTGTGTGAAAGGGAGTGTGTGAAAGTGTGCATGTGTGTGTGAAAGTGAGTGTGTGTGAAAGTATGAGTGTATGTGTGAAAGTGTGAGTGAGTGTGTGAAAGTGAGTATGTGAAAGTGTGAGTGACTGTGTGAAAGTGAGTGTGTGAAAGTGTGAGTGTGTGAAAGTGTGAGTGTGTGTGAAAGTGAGTGTGTTGGAAAGCATGAATGAATGTGTGTGAAATTATGCGTGAGTGTGTGAAAGTGTGCACGAGTGTGTGAAAGTGAGTGTGTGTGAAAATGTGAGTGAGTGAAAGTGAGTGTGTGAAAGTGTGAGTGAGTGTGTGAAAGTGAGTGTGTGAGTGTGTGTGTGAAAGTGTGTGTGAGTGTGCATGTGAAAGTGTGCATGAGTGTGTTTGAAATTGCGCATGAGTGTGTGAGTGTGTGGAAGTGTGAGTGTGTGAATGTGTGAGTGAGTGTGTGAAAGTTTGAGTGAGCATGACAGTGAGTGAGTGTGTGAGTGAGTGTGTGAAAGAGAGTGTGTGAAAGTGTGAGTGTGCATGTGAAAGAGTGTGTATGAAAGTGTGTGTGAGTGTGTGAAAGTGTGAGAAAGTGTGAGTGTGTGAAAGACTGAGTGAGTGTGTGATAGTGTGTGAGCGTGTGAAAGGGAGTGAGTGTGAAAGTGAGAGTGAGTGTGTGAAAGTGAGTCTGTGAAAGTGTGCATGAGAGTGTGAATGTGTGTGTGTGTAAGTGTGAGTGAGTGTGTGAAAGTGTGTGTGTGTGAGTGAGTGTGTGAAAGAGAGTGTGTGTTAAAGTGTGATTGTGCATGTGAAAGTGTGTGTGTGTGAGTGTGTGTGAAAGTGTGCATGAGTGTGTGAAAGTGAGTGTGTGAGTGTGAGTGAAAGTATGAGTGCGTATGAAAGTGAGTGTGAAAGTGTGAAAGTGGGAGTCAGCATGTGAAAGTGAGTGTGAAAGTGTGAGTGATGGTGTGAAAGTGAGTCTGTGTGAGTGTGAGTGAGTGTGTGAAAGTGTGAGTGAGCATGTGAATGTGTGAGTGAGTGTGTGAAAGTGAGTTTGTGTGAAAATAAGTGAGTGTGAATGAGTGTAATAGTGTGAAAGTGTGTGTGTGAAGGAGCATGTGAAAGTGCATGAGTGTCTGAAAGTGTGAGTGTGTGAAAGACTGAATGGGTGTGTGAAAGTGTGAGTGACCGTGTGAAAGTGAGAGAGTATGGAAGTGTGAGTGAGTGTTGGAAAGTGAGTGTGTGAAAGTGTGCATGAGTGTGTGAAAGGGAGTGTGTGTGAAAGTGTGAGTGTATGTGTGAAAGTGTGAGTGAGTGTGTGAAAGTGAGTGTCTGTGTGAAAGTGTGAGTGTGTGAAAGTGTGAGTGTGTGTGAAAGTGAGAGTGTTGGAAAGCATGAATGAATGTATGTGAAATTATGCGTGAGTGTGTGAATGTGAGTGTGTGTGAAAGTGTGCATGAGTGTGTGAAAGTGAGTGTGTGTGAAAATGTGAGTGAGTGAAAGTGAGTGTGTGAAAGTGTGAGTGAGCATGTGAAAGTGAGTGTGAAAGTGTGAGTGATCATGTGAAAGTGAGGCTGTGTGAAAGTGTGAATGAGTGTGTGAAAGTGTGAGTGAGCATGTGAATGTGTGAGTGTGTGTGTGAAAGTGAGTGTGTGAAAGTGTGAGTGAGTGTTTGTGAATGTGTGAGTGTGTGTGAAAGTGTGCATGAGTGTGTGAAAGTGAGTGTGTGTGTGAGTGTGTGTGAAAGTGTTAGTGCATTTGTGAAAGTGTGAGTGAGTGTGTGAAAGTGAGTGTGTGAAAGCATGAGTGAGTGTGTGAAAGGGAGTGTGTGTGAAAGTGTGCATGTGTGTGAGAAAGTGTGTGTGTGAAAGTGTGAGTGTATGTGTGAAAGTGTGAGTGAGTGTGTGAAAGTTGAGTGTGTGAAAGTGAGTGTCTGTGTGAAAGTGTGTGTGTGTGTGAAAGTGTGAGTGTGTGTGAAAGTGTGAGTGTGTGTGAAAGTGTGAGTGTTGGAAAGCATGAATGAATGTGTGTGAAATTATGTGTGAGTGTGTGAATGTGAGTGTGTGTGAAAGTGTGCACGAGTGTGTGAAAGTGAGTGTGTGAAAATGTGAGTGAGTGAAAGTGAGTGAGTGTGAAAGTGTGAGTGTGTGAAAGTGAGTGTGCATGTGAAAGTGTGAGTGCATGTGAAAGTGTGAGTGAGTGTGTGAATGTGAGTGTGTGAAAGCATGAGTGAGTGTGTGAAAGGGAGTGTGTGTGAAAGTGTGCATGTGTGTGAGAAAGTGTGAGTGTATGTGTGAAAGTGTGTGAGAGTGTGCATGTGAACGTGTGCATGAGTGTGATTGAAAGTGTGCATGAGTGTGTGAGTGTGTGGAAGTGTGAGTGTGTGAAAGTGTGCGTGAGTGTGTGAAAGTTGAGTGTGTGAAAGTGAGTGTCTGTGTGAAAGTGTGAGTGTGTGAAAGTGTGAGTGTGTGTGAAAGTGAGAGTGTTGGAAAGCATGAATGAATGTATGTGAAATTATGCGTGACTGTGTGAATGTGAGTGTGTGTGAAAGTGTGCACGAGTGTGTGAAAGTGAGTGTGTGTGAAAATGTGAGTGAGTGAAAGTGAGTGTGTGAAAGTGTGAGTGAGCATGTGAAAGTGAGTGTGAAAGTGTGAGTGATCATGTGAAAGTGAGGCTGTGTGAAAGTGTGAATGAGTGTGTGAAAGTGTGAGTGAGCATGTGAATGTGTGAGTGTGTGTGTGAAAGTGAGTGTGTGAAAGTGTGAGTGAGTGTTTGTGAATGTGTGAGTGTGTGTGAAAGTGTGCACGAGTGTGTGAAAGTGAGTGTGTGAAAATGTGAGTGAGTGAAAGTGAGTGTGTGAAAGTGTGAGTGAGCATGTGAAAGTGAGTGTGAAAGTGAGCATGTGAAAGTGAGTGTGAAAGTGTGAGTGATCATGTGAAAGTGAGGCTGTGTGAAAGTGTGAATGAGTGTGTGAAAGTGTGAGTGAGCATGTGAATGTGTGAGTGTGTGTGTGAAAGTGTGAGTGAGTGTTTGTGAATGTGTGAGTGTGTGTGAAAGTGTGCATGAGTGTGTGAAAGTGAGTGTGTGTGTGAGTGTGTGTGAAAGTGTGTGTGAAAGTGTTAGTGCATTTGTGAAAGTGTGAGTGAGTGTGTGAAAGTGAGTGTGTGAAAGCATGAGTGAGTGTGTGAAAGGGAGTGTGTGTGAAAGTGTGCATGTGTGTGAGAAAGTGTGTGTGTGAAAGTGTGAGTGTATGTGTGAAAGTGTGAGTGAGTGTGTGAAAGTTGAGTGTGTGAAAGTGAGTGTCTGTGTGAAAGTGTGTGTGTGTGTGAAAGTGTGAGTGTGTGTGAAAGTGTGAGTGTTGGAAAGCATGAATGAATGTGTGTGAAATTATGTGTGAGTGTGTGAATGTGAGTGTGTGTGAAAGTGTGCACGAGTGTGTGAAAGTGAGTGTGTGAAAATGTGAGTGAGTGAAAGTGAGTGAGTGTGAAAGTGTGAGTGTGTGAAAGTGAGTGTGCATGTGAAAGTGTGAGTGCATGTGAAAGTGTGAGTGAGTGTGTGAATGTGAGTGTGTGAAAGCATGAGTGAGTGTGTGAAAGGGAGTGTGTGTGAAAGTGTGCATGTGTGTGAGAAAGTGTGAGTGTATGTGTGAAAGTGTGTGAGAGTGTGCATGTGAACGTGTGCATGAGTGTGATTGAAAGTGTGCATGAGTGTGTGTGTGTGAAAGTGTGCGTGAGTGTGTGAAAGTGTGAGTGTGTGAAAGACTGGGTGAGTGTGTGATAGTGTGAGTGAGCATGTGAAAGGGAGTGAGTGTGAAAGTGTGTGTGTGTGAAAGTGAGTCTGTGAAAGTGTGCATGAGTGTGTGAATGTGAGTGTGTGAAAGTGTGCATGAGTGTGTGAAAGTGAGTGTGTGTGAAAGTGTGAGTGCATGAAAGTGAGTGTGAGTATGTGAAAGTGTGAGAGAGTGTGTGAAAGCGAGTGTGTGTGAAAGTGTGTGTGAAAGTGTGAAAGTGTGCATTAGTGTTAGAAAGTGACTGCGTGTGAAAGTGTGAGTGTGTGAAAGTGTGCGTGAGTGTGAAGGTGTGAGTGTACGTCTGAAAGTGTGAGTGAGTGTGAAAGTGTGAGTGTGCATGTGAAAGTGTGAGTGAATGTGTGGAAGTGAGTGTGTGTGAAAGTGTGCATGAGTTTGTGAAAGTGAGTGTATGTGAAAGTGTGCACGAGTGTGTGAATGTGTGAGTGTGCATGTGAAAGTGTGAGTGCATTTGTGAAAGTGTGAGTGTGAGTGAGTGTGTAAAAGTGAGTGTGTGAAAGTGTGAGTGAGTGTGTGTAAGGAAGTGTGTGTGAAAGTGAGTGTGCAAGTGTGAGTATGTGTGAAAGTATGAATGAGTGTGTGAAAGTGAGTGTGTGAAAGTGTGAGTGAGAAAGGGCGTTTCAGTGTGAAAGTGTGAGTGTGTGAAAGCGTGAGTGAGTGTGAGTGAAAGTGCATGAGTGTGTGAGTGTGAGTGTGTGTGAAAGTGTGCACGAGTGTGTGAAAGTGTGTGTGTGAGAGTTTGAGTGAGTGTGTAAGAGTGAGTGTGAAAGTGTGAGTGAGTGTGTGAAAGTGAGTGTGAAAGTGTGAGTGAGCATGTGAATGTGCGTGTGTGAAAGTGTGAGTGTGTGTGAAAGTGTGAGTGAGCATGTGAAAGTGAGTGTGAAAGTGTGAGTAAGTGAGTGTGTGAAAGTGTGAGTGAGCATGTGAATGTGTGAGTGAGTGTATGAAAGTGAGTGTGTGTGAAAGTAAGTGAGTGTGAACGTGTGAATGAGTTTGATAGTGTGAATGTGTGAAAGTGTGAAGGAGCATGTGACAGTGTGTGTGAGTGTGTGTGAAAGTGTGCATGAGTGTGTGAAAGTGAGTGTGTGTGAAAGTGTGTGTGTGTGTGAAAATGTGAAAGTGTGAGTGTGTGTGAAAGTGTGAGTGTGTGAAAGACTGAATGGGTGTGTGAAAGTGTGAGTGAGTGTGAAAGTGTGAGTGTGTGAAAGACTGAATGGGTGTGTGAAAATGTGAGTGAGTGTGTGAAAGTGAGTTTGTGAAAGTGTGCATGAGAGTGTGAATGTGAGTGTGTATGAAAGTGTGAGTGAGTGTGAAAGTGTGAGTGTGTGTGAAAGTGAGAGTGAGCATGTGAACGTCAGTGTGAAAGTGTGAGTGAATGTGTGAATGTGTGAGTGTGTGTGAAAGTGTGAGTGTGTGAAAGTGTGAGTGTGTGTGTGCAAGTGTGCATGAGTGTCTGAAAGTGAGTGTATGTGAAAGTGTGCATGAGTGTGTGAAAGTGTGAGTGTGTGTGAAAGTGTTTGCATGAGTGTGTGAAAGACTGAATGTGAAAGTGAGTGTGTGAAAGTGTGTGTGTGTGAAAGTGAGTGTGTAAAAGTGTGAGTGAGTGTGTGAAAGTGTGAGTGAGTGTGTGAAAGTGTGAGTGTGTGTGTGTGTGAAAGAGAGTGTGTGTGAAAGTGTGATTGTGCATGTGAAGGTGTGTGTGAGTGTGTGTGAAAGTGTGAGTGAGTGTGTGAAAGTGTGAGTGTGTGAAAGTGTGTGCATGAGTGTGTGAAAGACTGAATGGGTGTGTGAAAGTGTGAGTGAGCGTGTGAAAGTGAGTGTGAGAAAGTGTGCATGTGTGAGTATCTGAAAGTATGAGTGAGTGTGTGAAAGTGAGTGTGTGAAAGTGTGAGTGATTGTGTAAAAGGGAGTTTCAGTGTGAAAGTGTGAGTGAGTGTGTGTGAAAGTGTGCATGAGTGTGTGAAAGTGTGTGTGTGAGAGTTTGAGTGAGTGTGTAAAAGAGTGAGTGTGTGAAAGAGTGTGTGTGAAAGTGTGAGTGTGTGTGTGAAAGTGAGTGTGAAAGTGTGAGTGAGCATGTGAATGTGTGTGTGTGAAAGTGTGAGTGTGCAGTGAAAGTGTGCATGAGTGTTTGAAAGTGAGTTTGTGTGAAAGTGTGCATGAGTGTGTGAAAGTGAGTGTGTTTGAAAGTGTTAGTGCATTTGTGAAAGTGTGAGTGAGTGTGTGAAAGCGTGAGTGAGTGTGTGAAAGGGAGTGTGTGTGGAAGTGTGAGTGAGTGTGTGAAAGTATGTGTGTGAAAGTGTGAGTGAGAGTGTGTGAAAGAGTGTGTATGTGAAAGTGTGAGTGTGCATGTAAAAGTGTGTTTGTGAAAGTGTGCATGCGTGTGTGAAAGTGTGAGTGTGTGAAAGACTGGGTGTGTGAAAGTGTGAGTGTATGTGTGAAAGTGTGTGTGTGTGTGTGTGTGTGTGTGTGTGTGTGTGAAAGTGAGTGTGTGAGCATGTGAAAGTGTGAGTGTGTGAAAGAAAGTGTGTGTGAAAGTGTATGTGAAAGTGTGTGTGTGTAAAAGACTGAATGGGTGTGTGAAAGTGTGAGTGAGCTTGTGAAAGAGAGTGAGTGTGGAAGTGTGAGTGTGTGAAAGTGAGTGTGTGAAAGTGTGCATGAGTGTGAGTGTGTGTGAAAGTGTGAGTGAAAGTGTGAGTGTGTGTGTGAAAGTGTGCATGAGTGTGTGAAAGTGAGTGTGTGTGAAAGTGTGAGTGAGTGTGAAAGGGTGAGTGTGTGAAAGTGTGAGTGAGCATGTGGAAGTGAGTGTGAAAGTGTGAGTAAGTGAGTGTGTGAAAGTGTGAGTGAGCGTGTGAATGTGTGAGTGAGTGTATGAAAGTGATTGTGTGTGAAAGTAAGTGAGTGTGAATGTGTGAATGAGTTTGATAGTGTGAATGTGTGAAAGTGTGAAGGAGCATGTGAAAGTGAGTGTGTGAAAGTGTGAGTGCGTGAAAGTGTGCGTGAGTGTGTGAAAGTGAGTGTGTGAGAAAGACTGAGTGAGTGGGTGAAAGTGTGAGTGTGCATGTGAAAGTGAATGAGTGTGAAAGTGAGTGTGTGTGTGAAAGTGAGTGTGTGAAAGTGTGCATGACTGCGTAAAAGTGAATGTGTGTGAAAGTGTGCATGCATGAAGGTGTGCAAATGTTTGTGAAAGTGAGTGTGAGTGTGTGAAAGTGTGAGTGAGTGTGTGAAAGGGTGAGTGTGTGTGAAAGTTTGAGTGAGTATGTGAAAGTGTGAGTGTGCATGTGAAAGTGTGCATGAGTGTGTGAAAGTGAGTGTGTGAAAGCATGAGTGAGTGTGTGAAAGGGAGTGTGTGTGAAAGTGTGCATGTGTGTGAGAAAGTGAGTGTGTGTGAAAGTGTGAGTGTATGTGTGAAAGTGTGCATGAGTGTGTGAAAGTGAGTGTGTGAAAGCATGAGTGAGTGTGTGAAAGGGAGTGTGTGTGAAAGTGTGAGTGAGTGTGTGAAAGTGAGTGTGTGTGAAAGTTGAGTGTGTGAAAGTGAGTGTCTGTGTGAAAGTGTGTGTGTGTGTGTGAGAAAGTGTGAGTGTGTGTGAAAGTGTGAGTGTTGGAAAGCCTGAATGAATGTGTGTGAAAGTATGCGTGAGTGTGTGAATGTGAGTGTGTGTGAAAGTGTGCACGAGTGTGTGAAAGTGAGTTTGTGTGAAATGTGAGTGAGTGAAAGTGAGTGAGTGTGTGAAAGTGTGAGTGTGTGAAAGTGAGTGTGCATGTGAAAGTGTGAGTGCATTTGTGAAAGTGTGAGTGAGTGTGAATGTGAGTGTGTGAAAGCATGAGTGAGTGTGTGAAAGCATGAGTGAGTGTGTGAAAGGGTGTGTGTGTGAAAGTGAGTGTGTGAGAAAGTGTGAGTGTATGTGTGAAAGTGTGAGTGAGTGTGTGAAAGTGTGTGAGAGTGTGTGTGTGTGAAAGTGTGTGTGAGTGTGCATGTGAATGTGTGCATGAGTGTGATTGAAAGTGTGCATGAGTGTGTGAGTGTGTGGAAGTGTGAGTGTGTGCATGAGTGTGAGTGGGCATGTGAAAGAGTGTGTATGAAAGTATGCGTGAGTGTGTGAAAGTGTGAGTGAGTGTGTGAAAGTGTGAGTGTGTGAAAGACTGTGTGTGTGTGTGTGTGTGTGTGAGTGTGAGTGAGCATGTGAAAGGGAGTGAGTGTGAAAGTGTGTGTGTGTGAAAGTGAGTCTGTGAAAGTGTGCATGAGTGTGTGAATGTGAGTGTGTGAAAGTGTGCATGAGTGTGTGAAAGTGAGTGTGTGTGAAAGTGTGAGTGCATGAAAGTGAGTGTGAGTATGTGAAAGTGTGAGTGAGAGTGTGAAAGCGAGTGTGTGTGAAAGTGTGTGTGAGTGTGCATGTGAACGTGTGCATGAGTGTGATTGAAAGTGTGCATGAGTGTGTGGAAGTGTGAGTCTGTGAAAGTGTGAGTGGGCATGTGAAAGAGTGTGTATGAAAGTGTGCGTGAATGTTTGAAAGTGTGAGTGAGTGTGTGAAAGTGTGAGTGTGTGAAAGACTGAGTGTGTGTGTGATAGTGTGAGTGAGCACATGAAAGGGAGTGAGTGTGAAAGTGTCTGTGTGTGAAAGTGAGTCTGTGAATGTGTGCATGAGTGTGTGAAAGTGAGTGTGTGTGAAAGTGTGAGTGCATGAAAGTGAGTGAGTATGTGAAAGTGTGAGTGAGAGTGTGAAAGCGAGTGTGTGCGAAAGTGTGTGTGAAAGTGTGCATTAGTGTTAGAAAGTGACTGCGTGTGAAAGAGTGAGTGAGTGTGTGAAAGTGTGAGTGTGTGAAAGTGTGAGTGTGCATGTGAAAGTGTGAGTGAATGTGTGGAAGTGACTGTGTGTGAAAGTGTGCATGAGTTTGTGAAAGTGAGTGTGTGTGAAAGTGTGCACAAGTGTGTGAAAGTGTGAGTGTGCATGTGAAAGTGAGTGTGTGTGAAAGTGTGAGTGCATTTGTGAAAGTGTGAGTGTGAGTGCATGTAAAAGTGAGTGTGTGAAAGTGTGAGTGAGTGTGTGTGAAAGTGAGTGTGCAAGTGTGAGTGTATGTGTGAAAGTATGAGTGGTTGTGTGAAAGGGAGTTTCAGTGTGAAAGCGTGAGTGTGTGAAAGCGTGAGTGTGTGAAAGCGTGAGTGAGTGTGTGTGAAAGTGCATGAGTGTGTGAATGTGAAAGTGTGCACGAGTGTGTGAAAGTGTGTGTGTGTGAGAGTTTGAGTGAGTGTGTAAAAGAGTGTGTGTGTGAAAGACTGTGTGTGTGTGTGTGTGTGTGAAAGTGAGTGTGAAAGTGTGAGTGAGCATGTGAATGTGTGTGTGAAAGGGTGAGTGTGTGTGAAAGTGTGAGTGTGCATGTGAAAGTGTGCATGAGAGTGTTTGAAAGTGAGTGTGTGTGAAAGTGTGAGTGTATGTGTGAAAGTGTGAGTGTTTGTGTGTGAAAGTGAGTGTGTGAACGTGTGAGTGAGTGTGTGAGTGAAAGTGTGAGTGTGTGAAAGTGTGAGTGTGTGAAAGAAAGTGTGTGTGAAAGTGTGAGTGTGCATGTGTAAAAGACTGAATGGGTGTGTGAAAGTGTGAGTAAGCTTGTGAAAGAGAGTGAGTGTGGAAGTGTGAGTGAGTGTGTGAAAGTGAGGGTGTGAAAGTGTGCATGAGAGTGTGAATGTGAGTGTGTGAAAGTGTGAGTGAGCGTGTGAAAGTGTGTGTGTGTGAAAGTGTGTGAGTGAAAGTGTGAGTGAGTATGTGAATGTGTGTGTATGAAAGTGTGAGTGAGTGTGAAAGTGTGAGTGTGTGTGAAAGTGTGAGTGAGCATGTGAATGTCAGTGTGAAAGTGTGAGTGAGTGTGTGAAAGTGTGAGAGTGTGTATGAAAGTGTGAGTGAGTGTGAAAGGGTGAGTGTGTGTGAAAGTGTGAGTGAGCATGTGAAAGTGAGTGTGAAAGTGTGAGTAAGTGAGTGTGTGAAAGTGTGAGAGTGAGCGTGTGAATGTGTGTGTGAGTGTATGAAAGTGAGTGTGTGTGAAAGTAAGTGTGTGTGAACGTGTGAATGAGTTTGATAGTGTGAATGTGTGAAAGTGTGAAGGAGCATGTGAAAGAGTGTGTGTGAATGTGTGAGTGTGTGTGAAAGTGTGCATGTGTGTGAAAGTGAGTGTGTGTGAAAGACTGAATGGGTGTGTGAAAGTGTGAGTGAGCGTGTGAAAGTGAGAGTGTATGTGTGAAAGTGTGAGTGTGTGTGTGAAAGTGAGTGTGTGCAAGTGTAAGTGAGTGAGTGAGTGTGTGAAAGAAAGTGTGTGTGAAAGTGTGAGTGTGCATGTGAAAGTGTGTGTGTGAAAGTGTGTGCGTGTAAAAGACTGAATGGGTGTGTGAATGTGAGAGTGAGCTTGTGAAGGAGAGTGAGTGTGGAAGAGTGAGTGAGTGTGTGAAAGTGAGGGTGTGAAAGTGTGCATGAGAGTGTGAATGTGAGTGTGTGTGAAAGTGTGAGTGAGTGTGTGAAAGTGTGAGTGGGTGTGAAAGTGTGAGTGAGTGAAAGTGTGAGTGTGTGCATGAAAGTGTGCATGAGTGTGTGAAAGTAAGTGTGTGTGAAAGTGTGAGTGAGTGTGAAAGCGTGAGTGTGTATGAAAGTGTGAGTGAATGTGTGAATGTGTGTGTGTGTGTGAAAGTGTGAGTGAGTGAAAGTGTGAGTGTGTGTGTGAAAGTGTGCATGAGTGTCTGAAAGTGAGTGTATGTGAAAGTGTGCATGAGTGTGTGAAAAGTGTGAGTGTGTGTGAAAGTGTTTGCATGAGTGTGTGAAAGACTGAATGTGAAAGTGAGTGTGTGAAAGTGTGTGTGTGTGAATGTGTGTAAAAGTGTGAGTGAGTGTGTGAAAGTGTGAGTGAGTGAGTGAGTGTGTGAAAGAGAGTGTGTGTGAAAGTGTGATTGTGCATGTGAAAGTGTGTGTGTGAGTGTGTGTGAAAGTGTGAGTGAGTGTGTGAAAGTGAGTGTGTGAAAGTGTGAGTGAGTGAAAGTGTGTATGTGAAAGTGTGCATGAGTGTGTGAAAGTGAGTGTGTGAGAGTGTGTGCGAGTGAAAGTATGAGTGCGTATGAAAGTGAGTGTGAAAGTGTGTGTGTGAAAGTGTGAGTGAAAGTGTGAGTGAGCATGTGAAAGTGAGTGTGAAAGTGTGAGTGATGGTGTGAAAGTGAGTCTGTGTGAGTGTGAGTGAGTGTGTGAAAGTGTGAGTGAGCGTGTGAATGTGTGAGTGAGTGTGTGAAAGTGAGTTTGTGTGAAAATAAGTGAGTGTGAATGTGTGAATGAATGTAATAGTGTGAAAGTGTGAAGGAGCATGTGAAAGTGTGTGTGTGAAAGTGCATGAGTGTCTGAAAGTGTGAGTGTGTGAAAGACTGAATGGGTGTGTGAAAGTGTGAGTGAGCGTGTGAATGTGAGTGTGTGTGAAAGTATGAGTGAGTGTGTGAAAGTGTGAGTGAGTGAAAGTGAGAGACTGTGTGTGAAAGTGTGCATGTGTGTGAAAGTGAGTGTATGTGAAAGTGTCAGTGAGTGTGTGAAAGTGAGTGTGTGTGAAAGAGTGAGTGTGTTAAAGTGTGTGTGTAAAAGTGTGCATGAATGTGTGAAAGAGAGTGTGTGTGAAAGTGTGAGTGAGTGTGTGAAAGTGTGTGTGTGTATGAAAGTGTGAGTGAGTGTGAAAGTGTGAGTGAGCATGTGAAAGTGAGTGTGAAAGTGTGAGTGATCATGTGAAAGTGAGGCTGTGTGAAAGTGTGAATGAGTGTGTGAAAGTGTGAGCG
Organism: Somniosus microcephalus; assembly: GCF_052327205.1. NCBI lineage: Eukaryota > Metazoa > Chordata > Chondrichthyes > Squaliformes > Somniosidae > Somniosus > Somniosus microcephalus. The sequence goes on from NC_141005.1 coordinate 73,869,900, forward strand.
AGCATGTGAATGTGTGAGTGTGTGTGTGAAAGTGAGTGAGTGAAAGTGTGCGTGAGTATGTGAAAGTGAGTGTGTGTGAGTGAGTGTGAAAGTGTTAGTGCATTTGTGAAAGTGTGAGTGATGTGTGAAAGTGAGTGTGTGAAAGCATGAGTGAGTGTGTGAAAGGGAGTGTGTGTGAAAGTGTGCATGTGTGTGTGAAAGTGAGTGTGTGTGAAAGTGTGAGTATGTGTAAAAGTGTGATTGAGTGTGTGAAAGTGAGTATGTGAAAGTGTGAGTGACTGTGTGAAAGTGAGTGTGTGAAAGTGTGAGTGTGTGTGAAAGTGAGTGTGTTGGAAAGCATGAATGAATGTGTATGAAATTATGCATGCGTGTGTGAATGCGAGTGTGTATGAAAGTGTGCGTGAGTGTGTGAGTGAGCGTGTGAAAGGGAGAGAGTGTGAAAGTGTGAGTGAGTGTTTGAAAGTGAGTCTGTGAAAGTGTGCATGAGTGTGTGAAAGTGAGTGTGTGAAAGTGTGAGTGTGTGTGTGAAAGTGTGCATGAATGTGTGAAAGTGAATGTGTGTGAAAGTGTGAGTGCATGAAAGTGAGTGTGAGTATGTGAAAGTGTGTGTGTGCATGTGAAAGTGTGCATTAGTGTTAGAAAGTGACTGCGTGTGAAAGTGTGAGTGAGTGAGTGAGTGTGTGAAAGTGTGAGTGTGTGAAAGTGTGCGTGAGTGTGTGAAGGTGTGAGTGTACGTCTGAAAGTGAGAGTGTGTGTGAAAGTGTGCATGAGTTTGTGAAAGTGAGTGTGTGTGAAAGTGTGCACGAGTGTGTGAATGTGCATGTGAAACTGAGAGTGTGTGTGAAAGTGTGAGTGCATTTGAGAGAATGTGAGTGTGTGAAAGTGAGTTTGTGAAAGTGTGAGTGAGTGTGAAAGGGAGCGTGTGTGTGAAAGTGAGTGTGTAAGTGTGAGTGTATGTGAAAGTATGAGTGTGTGTGTGAAAGTGAGTGTGTGAAAGTGTGAGTGAGTGTGTGAAAGGGAGTTTGAGTGTGAGTGTGTGAAAGGGAGTGTGTGAAAGCATGAGTGAGTGTGTGTGAAAGTTTGAGTGAGTGTGTAAAAGAGTGAGTGTGAAAGTGTGTGTAAAAGTGTGCATGAATGTGTGAAAGTGTGAGTGAGTGTGTGAAAGTGTGAGTGAGCGTGAAAGTGTGAAAGTGTGAGAAAGTGAGTGATCATGTGAAAGTGAGGCTGTGTGAAAGTGTGAATGAGCGTGTGAATGTGTGAGTGTGTGTGTGAAAGAGAGTGTGTGAAAGTGAGTGTGTGAAAGCATGAGTGAGTGTGTGAAAGGGAGTGTGTGTGAAAGTGTGCATGTGTGTGAGAAAGTGAGTGTGTGTGAAAGTGTGAGTGAGTGTGTGAAAGTGAGTATGTGAAAGTGTGAGTGAGTGTGTGAAAGTGAGTGTGTGAAAGTGAGTGTCTGTGTGAAAGTGGAGTGTGTGAAAGTGAGTGTCTGTGTGAAAGTGTGAGTGTGTGAAAGTGTGAGTGTGTGTGAAAGTGAGAGTGTTGGAAAGCATGAATGAATGTGTGTGAAATTATGCATGAGTGTATGTGAAAGTGTGCACGAGTGTGTGAAAGTGAGTGTGTGTGAAAATGTGAGTGAGTGAAAGTGAGTGTGAGTGTGTGAAAGTGTGTGTGTGTGTGTGTGTGTGTGTGTGTGTGTGTGTGTGTGTGTGTGTGTGTGTGAGAGAAACTGTGTGTGATTGTGCATGTGAAAGTGTGCATGAGTGTGTTTGAAATTGTGCATGAGTGTGAGAGTGTCTGGAAGTGTGTGTGTGTGAAAGTGTGAGTGAGTGTGTGAAAGTGAGTGAGCATGTGAAAGTGAGTGAGTGTCTGAGTGAGTGTGTGAAAGAGTGTGTGTGAAAGTGTGTGTGCATGTGAAAGAGTGTGTATGAAAGTGTGCGTGAGTGTGTGAAAGTGTGAGTGAGTGTGTGAAAGTGAGAGTGTGTGAAAGGCAGTGAGTGTGTGAGAGTGTGAGTGAGCGTGTGAAAGGGAGTGAGTGTGAAAGTGTGAGTGAGTGTTTGAAAGTGAGTCTGTGAAAGTGTGCATGAGTGTGTGAGTGAGTGTGTGAAAGTGTGAGTGAGTGTGTGAAAGTGTGCATGAGTGCGTGAAAGTGAATGTGTGTGAAAGTGTGAGTGCATGAAAGTGAGTGTGAGTGTGAAAGTGTGAGTGAGAGTGTGAAAGCGAGTGTGTGTGAAAGTGTGTGTGTGCGTGTGAATGTGTGCATTAGTGTTGGAAAGTGACTGCATGTGAAAGTGTGAGTGAGTGAGTGTGTGAAAGTGTGAGTGTGTGAAAGTGTGTGTGTGTGAAAGTGTGTGTGTGTGAAAGTGTGCGTGAGTGTGTGAAGGTGTGAGTGTATGTCTGAAAGTGTGAGTGTGTGTGTGTGTGTGAGTGTGCATGTGAAATTGTGAGTGAATGTGTGGAAGTGAGTGTGTGTGAAAGTGTGCACGAGTGTATGAATGTGTGAGTGTGCATGTGAAACTGAGTGTGTGTGAAAGTGTGAGTGCATATGTGAAAGTGTGAGTGTGAGTGAGTGTGTGAAAGTGAGTTTGTGAAAGTGTGAGTGAGTGTGTGAAAGGGAGCGTGTGTGTGAAAGTGAGTGTGTAAGTGTGAGTGTATGAGTGAAAGTATCAGTGAGTGTGTGAAAGTGAATGTGTGAAAGTATCAGTGAGTGTGTGAAAGTGTGAGTGTGTGAAAGTGTGAGTGTGTGAAAGCATGAGTGAGTGTGTGTGAAAGTGCATGAGTGTGAATGTGAGTGTGTGAAAGTGTGCACGAGTGTGTGAAAGTGAGTGTGTTTGAAAGTTTGAGTGAGTGTGTAAAAGAGTGTGTGTGTGAAAGAGTGTGTGTGAAAGTGTGAATGAGTGTGTGAAAGTGAGTGTGAAAGTGTGAGTGAGCATGTTGAATGTGTGTGTGAGAAAGTGTGAGTGACTGTGTGAAAGTGTGAGTGTGCATGTGAAAGTGTGAGTGAGTGTGTGAAAGTGAGTGTGTGAAAGCATGAGTGAGTGTGTGAAAGGGAGTGTGTGTGGAAGTGTGCAGGAGTGTGTGAAAGTGAGTGTGTGTGAAATGTGAGTGTATGTGTGAAAGTGTGAGTGAGTGTGTGAAGGTGAGTGTGTGAAAGTGTGAGTGAGTGAGTGAGTGAGTGTGTGAAAGAGTGTGCATGTGAAAGTGTGAGTGTGCATGTAAAAGTGTGTGTGTGAAAGTGTGCATGCGTGTGTGAAAGTGTGAGTGTGAAAGACTGAATGGGTGTGTGAAAGTGTGAGTGAGCTTGTGAAAGAGAGTGAGTGTGGAAGTGTGAGTGAGTGTGTGAAAGTGAGTGTGTGAAAGTGTGCATGAGTGTGTGAGTGAGTGTGAAAGTGTGAGTGTGAGTGAAAGTGTGAGTGTGTATGTGAAAGTGTGCATGAGTGTGAAAGTGAGTGTGTGAAAGTGTGAGTGAGTGAAAGTATGAGTGTGTGTGAGTGAGTGTGAAAGTGTGAGTGTGTGAGAAAGTGAGTGAGCATGTGAAAGTGAGTGTAAAAGTGTGAGTGATGGTGTGAAAGTGAGTCTGTGAGTGTGAGTGAGTGTGTGAAAGTGTGAGTGAGCTTGTGAAAGAGAGTGAGTGTGGAAGTGTGAGTGAGTGTGTGAAAGTGAGTATGTGAAAGTGTGAGTGAGTGTGTGAAAGTGAGTGTCTGTGTGAAAGTGTGAGTGTGTGAAAGTGAGTGTCTGTGTGAAAGTGTGAGTGTGTGAAAGTGTGAGTGTGTGTGAAAGTGAGAGTGTTGGAAAGCATGAATGAATGTGTGTGAAATTATGCGTGAGTGTATATGAAAGTGTGCATGAGTGTGTGAAAGTGAGTGTGTGTGAAAATGTGAGTGAGTGAAAGTGAGTGAGTGAGTGAAAGTGAGTGAGTGAGTGAGTGAGTGAGTGAGTGAGTGAGTGAGTGAGTGTGTGTGTGTGTGTGTGTGTGTGAGAAAGTGTGTGTGATTGTGCATGTGAAAGTGTGCATGAGTGTGTTTGAAATTGTGCATGAGTGTGTGAGTGTGTGGAAGTGTGTGTGTGTGAAAGTGTGAGTGAGTATGTGAAAGCGAGTGAGCATGTGAAAGTGAGTGAGTGTCTGAGTGTGTGAAAGAGTGTGTGTGAAAGTGTGTGTGCATGTGAAAGAGTGTGTATGAAAGTGTGCGTGAGTGTGTGAAAGTGTGAGTGAGTGTGTGAAAGTGAGAGTGTGTGAAAGGCAGTGAGTGTGTGAGAGTGTGCATGAGTGTGTGAAAGTGAGTGTGTGTGAAAGTCTGAGTGAGTGTGTGAAAGTGTGAGTGTGTATGAAAGTGTGAGTGTGAAAGGGTGTGTGTGTGAAAGTGTGAGTGATTGAAAGTGTGTATGTGAAAGTGTGCATGAGTGTGTGAAAGTGAGTGTGTGAAAGTGTGAGTGAGTGAAAGTATGAGTGTGTATGAAAGTGAGTGAGTGTGAAAGTGTGAGTGTGTGAGAAAGTGAGTGAGCATGTGAAAGTGAGTGTAAAAGTGTGAGTGATGGTGTGAAAGTGAGTCTGTGAGTGTGAGTGAGTGTGTGAAAGTGTGAGTGAGCTTGTGAAAGAGAGTGAGTGTGGAAGTGTGAGTGAGTGTGTGAAAGTCAGTGTGTGAAAGTGTGCATGAGTGTGTGAGTGAGTGTGAAAGTGTGAGTGTGTGTGAGTGTGTGAGTGAAAGTGGAAGTGTGTGAAAGTGTGCGTGAGCATGTGAATGTCAGTGTGAAAGTGTGAGTGAATGTGTGAAAGTGTGAGTGTGTGTGAAAGTGTGAGTGTGAATGTGTGAATGAGTGTAATAGTGTGAATGTGTGAAAGTGTGAAGGAGCATGTGAAAGTGTGTGTGTGAAAGTGCAGGAGTGTCTGAAAGTTTGAGTGAGTGAAAGACTGAATGGGTGTGTGAAAGTGTGAGTGAGCATGTGAAAGAGAGTGAGTGTGGAAGTGTGAGTGAGTGTGTGAAAGTGAGTGTGTGAAAGTGTGCATGAGTGTGTGAATGTGAGTGTGTGTGAAAGTATGAGTGAGTGTGTGAAAGTGTGAGTGAGTGAAAGTGTGAGTGAAAGTGTGAGTGTGTGTGTGAAAGTGTGCATGTGTGTGAAAGTGAGTATGTGAAAGTGTCAGTGAGTGTGTGAAAGTGTGAGTGTGTATGAAAGTGTGAGTGTGTGTGAAAGTGTGACTGATCATGTGAAATTGAGGCTGTGTGAAAGTGTGAATGAGTGTGTGAAAGTGTGAGTGAGCATGTGAATGTGTGAGTGTGTGAACGTGTGAGTGAGTGTGTGTGAATGTGTGAGAGTGTGTGAAAGTGTTAGTGCATTTGTGAAAGTGTGAGTGAGTGTGTGAAAGTGAGTGTGTGAAAGCATGTGAGTGTGTGAAAGGGAGTGTGTGTGAAAGTGTGCATGTGTGTGTGAAAGCGAGTGTGTGTGAAAGTGTGAGTGTATGTGTGAAAGTGTGAGTGAGTGTGTGAAAGTGAGTATGTGAAAGTGTGAGTGAGTGTGTGAAAGTGAGTGTGTGTGAAAGCATGAGTGAGTGTGTGAAAGTGAGTGTCTGTGTGAAAGTGTGTGTGTGTGAAAGTGTGAGTGTGTGTGAAAGTGAGAGTGTTGGAAAGCATGAATGAATGTGTGTGAAAGTGTGCACGAGTGTGTGAAAGTGAGTGTGTGTGAAAGTGTGAGTGTGTGAAAGTGAGTGTGCATGTGAAAGTGTGAGTGCATGTGAAAGTGTGAGTGAGTGTGTGAATGTGAGTGTGAGAAAGCATGAGTGAGTGTGTGAAAGGGAGTGGCCTAGAAATTCAGTCGCGTTTGCGCCCACTTATGGGCTATAGAGTGGTTTGCGCCGGAAGTTTTTTCACGCCCGAAATTCAGTTGGTCCGGAACATCGACGTTAGCCGGTAGCGCTGCGCCGGCACCGATGACGTCATTGGTGTGCGCAGTGCCCCGGTTCCAATGCAATTCCGGTCCGACCGCCAAATTCAGTTGCGGCCGCCTCTCCCGTGGCGGCCGCAAACAGCGTTTGCAAAATGGTGCCTTGCAGCTCTGAGAGGCCGGCGCATAAAGGTGGAGGGGCGGCCGGCCGCTTTCCCGGCGGCCGCCTGGCCGCACCTCCCTCCCCGGACTCCTGCACCACCCCCCCGCAGCATTGGTGTGTCACTCCCGCGAGCCCGGCACTTCTCCGTGGTGCTGGGCTCATTTGCCGGGGGAATCCAGCGGCGATCTCACGGCTGCAGGCAGCTCCTCCTTAAGAGAAGGAGGAGGCCTGCAGTACCCCAGCCTGCCGCACCGCATCGGGTGCCGCAACAGCAGCTGGACGCCTGAAACTGACATTCTTCACCCCAAACAAGGCGGCCAAACCCTCCAATAGCGCCCGCCTCCGTGTTGGGGCGGCGCAACTGAATTTCAGGCGGGCGCTACGGGAATCCGGCCGAGCGCTATATTTCGGGCGCTAAAGACCTGGCGGGGCTATACCTAATTTCTAGGCCAGTGTGTGTGAAAGTGTGCATGTGTGTGTGAAAGTGAGTGTATGTATGAAAGTGTGAGTGAGTGTGTGAAAGTGAGTGTGTGAGTGTGTGTGTGAAAGTGTGTGTGAGTGTGTGTGTGAAAGTGTATGTGAGTGTGCATGTGAACGTGTGCATGAGTGTGATTGAAAGTGTGAAAGTGTGGGTGAGTGTGTGAAAGTGTGAGTGGGCATGTGAAAGAGTGTGTATGAAAGTGTGCATGAGTGTGTGAAAGTGTGAGTGTGTGAAAGACTGAGTGAGTGTGTGAGTGAGCATGTGAAAGGGAGTGAGTGTGAAAGTGTGTGTGTGTGAAAGTGGGTCTGTGAAAGTGTGCATGAGTTTGTGAATGTGAGTGTGTGAAAGTGTGCATGAGTGTGTGAAAGTGAGTGTGTGTGAAAGTGTGAGTGCATGAAAGTGAGTGTGAGTATGTGAAAGTGTGAGTGAGAGTGTGAAAGCGAGTGTGTCTGAAAGTGTGTGAGAAAGTGTGAAAGTGTGCATTAGTGTTAGAAAGTGACTGCGTGTGAAAGTGTGAGTGAGTGTGTGAAAGTGCGAGTGTGTGAAAGTGTGCATGAGTGTGTGAAGGTGTGAGTGTACGTCTGAAAGTGTGAGTGTGCATGTGAAAGTGTGAGTGAATGTGTGGAAGTGAGTGTGTGTGAAAGTGTGCATGAGTTTGTGAAAGTGAGTGTATGTGAAAGTGTGCACGAGTGTGTGAATGTGTGAGTGTGCATGTGAAAGTGAGTGTGTGTGAAAGTGAGAGAGCATTTGTGAAAGTGTGAGTGTGAGTGAGTGTGTAAAAGTGAGTGTGTGAAAGTGTGAGTGAGTGTGTGTAAGGAAGCGTGTGTGAAAGTGAGTGTGCAAGTGTGAGTATGTGTGAAAGTATGAATGAGTGTGTGAAAGTGAGTGTGTGAAAGTGTGAGTGAGAAAGGGCGTTTCAGTGTGAAAGTGTGAGTGTGTGAAAGCGTGAGTGAGTGAAAGCGTGAGTGAGTGAGTGAAAGTGCATGTGTGTGAGTGTGAGTGTGTGTGAAAGTGTGCACGAGTGTGTGAAAGTGTGTGCGTGTGAGAGTTTGAGTGAGTGTGTAAGAGTGAGTGTGAAAGTGTGAGTGAGTGTGAAAGTGTGAGTGTGTGAAAGACTGAATGGGTGTGTGAAAGTGTGAGTGAGTGTGTGAAAGTGAGTGAGTGTGAAAGTGTGAGTGAGTGTGTGAAAGTGTGTGTGTGAAAGTGTGAGTGAGTGAGTGTGTGAAAGAAAGTGTGTGTGAAAGTGTGAGTGTGCATGTGAAAGTGTGTGTGTGAAAGTGAGTGTGTAAAATACTGAATGGGTGTGTGAATGTGTGAGTGAACTTGTGAAGGAGAGCGAGTGTGGAAGTGTGAGTGAGTGTGTGAAAGTGAGTTTGTGAAAGTGTGCATGAGAGTGTGAACGTGAGTGTGTATGAAAGTGTGAGTGAGTGTGGAAGTGTGAGTGAGTGTGTGAAAGTGAGTGAGTGTGTGAAAGTGAGTGTGTGTGAAAGTGAGTGTGTGTGAAAGTGAGTGTGTGTGAAAGTTGAGTGTGTGAAAGTGAGTGTCTGTGTGAAAGTGTGAGTGTGTGAAAGTGTGAGTGTGTGTGAAAGTGAGAGTGTTGGAAAGCATGAATGAATGTGTGAAATTATGCGTGAGTGTATGTGAAAGTGTGCACGAGTGTGTGAAAGTGAGTGTGTGTGAAAGTGTGCACGAGTGTGTGAAAGTGAGTGAGTGTGAAAGTGTGCGTGAGTGCGTGTGTGCGTGTGTGCGAAAGTGTGTGTGATTGTGCATGTGAAAGTGTGCATGAGTGTGTTTGAAATTGTGCATGAGTGTGTGTGTGTGGAAGTGTGTGTGTGTGAAAGTGTGAGTATGTGAAAGTGAGTGAGCATGTGAAAGTGAGTGAGTGTCTGAGTGTGTGAAAGAGTGTGTGAGAAAGAGTGTGTGCATGTGAAAGAGTGTGTGCATGTGAAAGTGTGTATGAAAGTGTGCGTGAGTGTGTGAAAGTGTGAGTGAGTGTGTGAAAGTGAGTGTGTGTGAAAGGCAGTGAGTGTGTGAGAGTGTGCATGAGTGTGTGAAAGTGAGTGTGTGTGAAAGTCTGAGTGAGTGTGTGAAAGTGTGAGTGTGTATGAAAGTGTGAGTGTGAAAGGGTGTGTGTGTGAAAGTGTGAGTGATTGAAAGTGTGTATGTGAAAGTGTGCATGAGTGTGTGAAAGTGTGAGTGAGTGAAAGTATGAGTGTGTATGAAAGTGAGTGAGTGTGAAAGTGTGAGTGTGTGAGAAAGTGAGTGAGCATGTGAAAGTGAGTGTAAAAGTGTGAGTGATGGTGTGAAAGTGAGTCTGTGAGTGTGAGTGAGTGTGTGAAAGTGTGAGTGAGCTTGTGAAAGAGAGTGAGTGTGGAAGTGTGAGTGAGTGTGTGAAAGTCAGTGTGTGAAAGTGTGCATGAGTGTGTGAGTGAGTGTGAAAGTGTGAGTGTGTGTGAGTGTGTGAGTGAAAGTGGAAGTGTGTGAAAGTGTGCGTGAGCATGTGAATGTCAGTGTGAAAGTGTGAGTGAATGTGTGAGTGTGTGTGAAAGTGTGAGTGTGAATGTGTGAATGAGTGTAATAGTGTGAATGTGTGAAGGAGCATGTGAAAGTGCGTGTGAAAGTGCATGAGTGTCTGAAAGATTGAGTGTGTGAAAGACTGAATGGGTGTGTGAAAGTGTGAGTGAGCATGTGAAAGAGAGTGAGTGTGGAAGTGTGAGTGAGTGTGTGAAAGTGAGTGTGTGAAAGTGTGCATGAGTGTGTGAATGCGAGTGTGTGTGAAAGTATGAGTGAGTGTGTGAAAGTGTGAGTGAGTGAAAGTGTGAGTGAGTGAAAGTGTGAGTGAGTGAAAGTGTGAGTGTGTGTGTGAAAGTGTGCATGTGTGTGAAAGTGAGTATGTGAAAGTGTCAGTGAGTGTGTGAAAGTGTGAGTGTGTATGAAAGTGTGAGTGTGTGTGAAAGTGTGACTGATCATGTGAAATTGAGGCTGTGTGAAAGTGTGAATGAGTGTGTGAAAGTGTGAATGAGTGTGTGAAAGTGTGAGTGAGCATGTGAATGTGTGAGTGTGTGAACGTGTGAGTGAGTGTGTGTGAATGTGTGAGTGTGTGTGAAAGTGTTAGTGCATTTGTGAAAGTGTGAGTGAGTGTGTGAAAGCATGAGAGTGTGTGAAAGGGAGTGTGTGTGAAAGTGTGCATGTGTGTGAAAGTGAGTGTGTGTGAAAGTGTGAGTGTATGTGTGAAAGTGTGAGTGAGTGTGTGAAAGTGAGTATGTGAAAGTGTGAGTGAGTGTGTGAAAGTGAGTGTGTGTGAAAGCATGAGTGAGTGTGTGAAAGTGAGTGTCTGTGTGAAAGTGTGTGTGTGTGAAAGTGTGAGTGTGTGTGTGAAAGTGTGAGTGTTGGAAAGCATGAATGAATGTGTGTGAAAGTGTGCACGAGTGTGTGAAAGTGAGTGTGTGTGAAAATGTGAGTGAGTGAAAGTGAGTGAGTGTGTGAAAGTGTGAGTGTGTGAAAGTGAGTGTGCATGTGAAAGTGTGAGTGCATGTGAAAGTGTGAGTGAGTGTGTGAATGTGAGTGTGTGAAAGCATGAGTGAGTGTGTGAAAGGGAGTGGCCTAGAAATTCAGTCGCGTTTGCGCCCACTTATGGGCTATAGAGTGGTTTGCGCCGGAAGTTTTTTCACGCCCGAAATTCAGTTGGTCCGTAACATCGACGTTAGCCGGTAGCGCTGCGCCGGCACCGATGACGTCATTGGTGTGCGCAGTGCCCCGGTTCCAATGCAATTCCGGTCCGACCGCCAAATTCAGTTGCGGCCGCCTCTCCCGTGGCGGCCGCAAACAACGTTTGCAAAACGGTGCCTTGCAGCTCTGAGAGGCCGGCGCATAAAGGTGGAGGGGCGGCCGGCCGCTTTCCCGGCGGCCGCCTGGCCGCACCTCCCTCCCCGGACTCCTGCACCACCCCCCCGCAGCATTGGTGTGTCACTCCCGCGAGCCCGGCACTTCTCCGTGGTGCTGGGCTCATTTGCCGGGGGAATCCAGCGGCGATCTCACGGCTGCAGGCAGCTCCTCCTTAAGAGAAGGAGGAGGCCTGCAGTACCCCAGCCTGCCGCACCGCATCGGGTGCCGCAACAGCAGCTGGACGCCTGAAACTGACATTCTTCGCCCCAAACGAGGCGGCCAAACCCTCCAATAGCGCCCGCCTCCGTGTTGGGGCGGCGCAACTGAATTTCAGGCGGGCGCTACGGGAATCCGGCCGAGCGCTATATTTCGGGCACTAAAGACCTGGCGGGGCTATACCTAATTTCTAGGCCAGTGTGTGTGAAAGTGTGCATGTGTGTGTGAAAGTGAGTGTATGTGTGAAAGTGTGTGTGAGTGTGTGTGTGAAAGTGTATGTGAGTGTGCATGTGAACGTGTGCATGAGTGTGATTGAAAGTGTGGATGAGTGTGTGAGTGTGTGGAAGTCTGAGTGTGTGAAAGTGTGGGTGAGTGTGTGAAAGTGTGAGTGGGCATGTGAAAGAGTGTGTATGAAAGTGTGCATGAGTGTGTGAAAGTGTGAGTGTGTGAAAGACTGAGTGAGTGTGTGATAGTGTGAGTGAGCATGTGAAAGGGAGTGAGTGTGAAAGTGTGTGTGTGTGAAAGTGGGTCTGTGAAAGTGTGCATGAGTGTGTGAATGTGAGTGTGTGAAAGTGTGCATGAGTGTGTGAAAGTGAGTGTGTGTGAAAGTGTGAGTGCATGAAAGTGAGTGTGAGTATGTGAAAGTGTGAGTGAGAGTGTGAAAGCGAGTGTGTGTGAAAGTGTGTGTGAAAGTGTGAAAGTGTGCATTAGTGTTAGAAAGTGACTGCGTGTGAAAGTGTGAGTGAGTGTGTGAAAGTGCGAGTGTGTGAAAGTGTGCGTGAGTGTGTGAAGGTGTGAGTGTACGTCTGAAAGTGTGAGTATGTGTGAAAGTGTGAGTGAATGTGTGGAAGTGAGTGTGTGTGAAAGTGTGCATGAGTTTGTGAAAGTGAGTGCATGTGAAAGTGTGCACGAGTGTGTGAATGTGTGAGTGTGCATGTGAAAGTGAGTGTGTGTGAAAGTGTGAGTGCATTTGTGAACGTGTGAGTGTGAGTGAGTGTGTAAAAGTGAGTGTGTGAAGGTGTGAGTGTGTGGGTGTAAGGGAGCGTGTGTGTGAAAGTGAGTGTGCAAGTGTGAGTGTATGTGTGAAAGTATGAGTGAGTGTGTGAAAGTGAGTGTGTGAAAGTGTGAGTGAGTGGGTGAAAGTGATTGTGAGAAAGGGAGTTTCAGTGTGAAAGTGTGGGTGTGTGAAAGTGTGAGTGTGTGAAAGCGTGAGAGAAAGCGTGAGTGAGTGTGTGTGAAAGTGCATGAGTGTGTGAATGTGAGTGTGTGTGAAAGTGTGCACGAGTGTGTGAAAGTGTGTGTGTGTGAGTGTTTGAGTGAGTGTGTGAAAGAGTGTGTGTGTGAAAGTGAGTGTGAAAGTGTGAGTGAGCATGTGAATGTGTGTGTGTGAAAGTGTGAGTGTGCGAAAGTGTGAGTGTGCATGTGAAAGTGTGCATGAGTGTTTGAAAGTGAGTTTGTGTGAAAGTGTGCATGAGTGTGTGAAAGTGTGAGTGAGTGTGTGAAAGTGTGAGTGTGTGAAAGTGTGCATGAGTGTGTGAAAGTGAGTGTGTTTGAGTGTGCGCGAAAGTGTGAATGAGCATGTGAAAGTGAGTGTGTTTGAAAGTGTTAGTGCATTTGTGAAAGTGTGAGTGAGTGTGTGAAAGTGAGTGTGTGGAAGTGTGAGTGAGTGTGTGAGTGAGTGTGTGAAAGAGTGTGTATGTGAAAGTGTGAGTGTGCATGTAAAAGTGTGTGTGTGAAAGTGTGCATGCATGTGTGAAAGTGTGAGTGTGTGAAAGACTGAATGGGTGTGTGAAAGTGTGAGTGAGCGTGTGAAAGTGTGAGTGTGTGAAAGTGTGAGTGTGTGAAAGAAAGTGTGTGTGAAAGTGTGAGTGTGCATGTGAAAGTGTGTGTGTAAAAGACTGAATGGGTGTGTGAAAGTGTGAGTGAGCTTGTGAAAGAGAGTGAGTGTGGAAGTGTGCATGAGAGTGTGAATGTGAGTGTGTGAAATTGTGGGTGAGCGTGTGAAAGTGTGAGTGTGTGTGAAAGTGTGAGTGAAAGTGTGAGTGAGTATGTGAATGTGTGAGTGTGTATGAAAGTGTGAGTGAGTGTGAAAGTGTGAGTGTGTGTGAAAGTGTGAGTGAGCATGTGAATGTCAGTGTGAAAGTGTGAGTGAGTATGTGAATGTGTGAGTGTGTGTGAAAGTGTGAGTGAGTCTGAAAGGGTGAGTGTGTGAAAGTGTGAGTGAGCATGTGAAAGTGAGTGTGAAAGTGTGAGTAAGTGAGTGTGTGAAAGTGTGAGTGAGCGTGTGAATGTGTGAGTGAGTGTATGAAAGTGAGTGTGTGTGAAAGTAAGTGATTGTGAACGTGTGAATGAGTTTGATAGTGTGAATGTGTGAAAGTGTGAAGGAGCATGTGAAAGTGTGTGTGAATGTGTGAAAGTGTGCATGAGTGTGTGAAAGTGAGTGTGTGTGAAAGTGTGAGTGTGTGAAAGTGTGAGTGAGTGTGAAAGTGTGAGTGAGTGTGAAAGTGTGAGTGTGTGTGAAAGTGTGAGTGAGCATGTGAATGTCAGCGTGAAAGTGTGAGTGAATGTGTGAAAGTGTGAGTGAGTGTGTGAAAGTGAGTGTGTGAAAGTGTGAGTGTATATGTGAAAGTGTGAGTGTGTGTGTGTGTATGTGTGAAAGTGTGAGTGTGTGTGTGAAAGTGAGCGTGTGAAAGAAAGTGTGTGTGAAAGTGTGAGTGTGCATGTGAAAGTGTGTGTGTGAAAGTGTGAGTGTGTAAAAGGCTGAATGGGTGTGTGAATGTGTGAGTGAGCTTGTGAAGGAGAGAGAGTGTGGAAGTGTGAGTGAGTGTGTGAAAGTGAGTGTGTGAAAGTGTGCATGAGAGTGTGAATGTGAGTGTGTGTGAAAGTGTGTGTGAGTGAAAGTGTGAGTGTGTGTATGAAAGTGTGCATGAGTGTGTGAAAGTGAGTGTGTGTGAAAGTGTGAGTGTGTGAAAGTGTGAGTGTGTATGAAAGTGTGAGTGAGTGTGAAAGTGAGTGAGCATGTGAACGTCAGTGTGAAAGTGTGAGTGAATGTGTGAACGTGTGAGTGTGTGTGAAAGTGTGTGTGAGTGAAAGTGAGTGTGTGTGTGAAAGTGTGCATGAGTGTCTGAAAGTGAGTGTATGTGAAAGTGTGCATGAGTGTGTGAAAGACAATGTGAAAGTGAGTGTGAAAGTGAGTGTGTGAAAGTGAGTGAGTGTTTGTGTAAAAGTGTGAGTGAGTGAGTGTGTAAGTGTGAGTGAGTGTGTGAAAGCGTGTGTGTGTGAGTGAGTGTGTGAAAGAGAGTGTGTGTGAAAGTGTGATTGTGCATGTGAAAGTGTGTGTGTGAGTGTGTGTGAAAGTGTGCATGAGTGTGTGAAAGTGAGTGTGTGAGTGTGAGTGAAAGTATGAGTGCGTATGAAAGTGAGTGTGAAAGTGTGAGTGTGTGTGAAAGTGGGAGTCAGCATGTGAAAGTGAGTGTGAAAGTGTGAGTGAGTGTGTGAAAGTGAGTTTGTGTGAAAATAAGTGAGTGTGAATGAGTGTAATAGTGTGAAAGTGTGTGTGTGAAGGAGCATGTGAAAGTGCATGAGTGTCTGAAAGTGTGAGTGTGTGAAAGACTGAATGGGTGTGTGAAAGTGTGAGTGACCGTGTGAAAGTGAGAGAGTGTGGAAGTGTGAGTGAGTGTTGGAAAGTGAGTGTGTGAAAGTGTGCATGAGTGTGTGAATGTGAGTGTGTGTGAAAGTATGAGTGAGTGTGTGAAAGTGTGAGTGAGTGAAAGTGTAAGTGAGTGTGTGAAAGTGTGAGTGTGTGTGAAAGAGTGAGTGTGTGAAAGTGAGTGTGTGAAAGCATGAGTGAGTGTTGGAAAGTGAGTGTGTGAAAGTGTGCATGAGTGTGTGAAAGGGAGTGTGTGTGAAAGTGTGAGTGTATGTGTGAAAGTGTGAGTGAGTGTGTGAAAGTTGAGTGTGTGAAAGTGAGTGTCTGTGTGAAAGTGTGAGTGTGTGAAAGTGTGAGTGTGTGTGAAAGTGAGAGTGTGTGAAAGTGTGAGTGAGTGTGAAAGTGTGCACGAGTGTGTGAAAGTGAGTGTGTGAAAATGTGAGTGAGTGAAAGTGAGTGTGTGAAAGTGTGAGTGAGCATGTGAAAGTGAGTGTGAAAGTGTGAGTGATCATGTGAAAGTGAGGCTGTGTGAAAGTGTGAATGAGTGTGTGAAAGTGTGAGTGAGCATGTGAATGTGTGAGTGTGTGTGTGAAAGTGTGAGTGAGTGTTTGTGAATGTGTGAGTGTGTGTGAAAGTTTGCATGAGTGTGTGAGTGAGTGTGTGTGAAAGTGTTAGTGCATTTGTGAAAGTGTGAGTGAGTGTGTGAAAGTGAGTGTGTGAAAGCATGAGTGAGTGTGTGAAAGGGAGTGTGTGTGAAAGTGTGCATGTGTGTGTGAAAGTGTGTGTGTAAGTGTGAGTGAGTGTGTGAAAGTGTGAGTGAGTGTGTGAAAGTGAGTATGTGAAAGTGTGAGTGAGTGTGTGAAAGTTGAGTGTGTGAAAGTGAGTGTCTGTGTGAAAGTGTGTGTGTGTGTTTGAAAGTGTGAGTGTGTGTGAAAGTGTGAGTGTTGGAAAGGAGGAATGAATGTGTGTGAAATTATGTGTGAGTGTGTGAATGTGAGTGTGTGTGAAAGTGTGCACGAGTGTGTGAAAGTGAGTGTGTGAAAATGTGAGTGAGTGAAAGTGAGTGAGTGTGAAAGTGTGAGTGTGTGAAAGTGAGTGTGCATGTGAAAGTGTGAGTGCATGTGAAAGTGTGAGTGAGTGTGTGAATGTGAGTGTGTGAAAGCATGAGTGAGTGTGTGAAAGGGAGTGTGTGTGAAAGTGTGCATGTGTGTGAGAAAGTGTGAGTGTATGTGTGAAAGTGTGTGTGAGTGTGCATGTGAACGTGTGCATGAGTGTGATTGAAAGTGTGCATGAGTGTGTGAAAGTGTGAGTGTGTGAAAGACTGGGTGAGTGTGAAAGTGTGTGTGTGTGTGAAAGTGAGTCTGTGAAAGTGTGAGTGTGTGAAAGTGAGTGTGTGTGAAAGTGTGAGTGCATGAAAGTGAGTGTGAGTATGTGAAAGTGTGAGAGAGTGTGAAAGCGAGTGTGTGTGAAAGTGTGTGTGAAAGTGTGAAAGTGTGCATTAGTGTTAAAAAGTGACTGCGTGTGAAAGTGTGAGTGAGTGTGTGAAAGTGCGAGTGTGTGAAAGTGTGCGTGAGTGTGAAGGTGTGAGTGTACGTCTGAAAGTGTGAGTGAGTGTGAAAGTGTGAGTGTGCATGTGAAAGTGTGAGTGAATGTGTGGAAGTGAGTGTGTGTGAAAGTGTGCATGAGTTTGTGAAAGTGAGTGTATGTGAAAGTGTGCACGAGTGTGTGAATGTGTGAGTGTGCATGTGAAAGTGAGTGTGTGTGAAAGTGTGAGAGCATTTGTGAAAGTGTGAGTGTGAGTGAGTGTGTAAAAGTGAGTGTGTGAAAGTGTGAGTGAGTGTGTGTAAGGAAGCGTGTGTGAAAGTGAGTGTGCAAGTGTGAGTATGTGTGAAAGCGTGAGTGAGTGAAAGCGTGAGTGAGTGAGTGAAAGTGCATGAGTGTGTGAGTGTGAGTGTGTGTGAAAGTGTGCACGAGTGTGTGAAAGTGTGTGCGTGTGAAAGTGTGAGTGTGTGAAAGACTGAATGGGTGTGTGAATGTGTGAGTGAGTGTGTGAAAGTGAGTGAGTGTGAAAGTGTGAGTGAGTGTGTGAAAGTGTGTGTGTGAAAGTGTGAGTGAGTGAGTGTGTGAAAGAAAGTGTGTGTGAAAGTGTGAGTGTGCATGTGAAAGTGTGTGTGTGAAAGTGAGTGTGTAAAATACTGAATGGGTGTGTGAATGTGTGAGTGAACTTGTGAAGGAGAGTGAGTGTGGAAGTGTGAGTGAGTGTGTGAAAGTGAGTTTGTGAAAGTGTGCATGAGAGTGTGAATGTGAGTGTGTATGAAAGTGTGAGTGAGTGTGAAAGTGTGAGTGTGTGTGAAAGTGTGAGTGAGCATGTGAACGTCAGTGTGAAAGTGTGAGTGAATGTGTGAATGTGTGAGTGTGTGTGAATGTGTGAGTGTGTGTGAAAGTGTGAGTGTGTGAAAGTGTGAGTGTGTGCATGAGTGTCTGAAAGTGAGTGTATGTGAAATTGTGCATGAGTGTGTGAAAGTGTGTGTGTGTGTGAGAAAGTGTTTGCATGAGTGTGTGAAAGACTGAATGTGAAAGTGAGTGTGTGAAAGTGTGTGTGTGTGAAAGTGAGTGTGTAAAAGTGTGAGTGAGTGTGTGAAAGTGTGAGTGAGTGAGTGTGTAAGTGTGAGTGAGTGTGTGAAAGTGTGAGTGTGTGTGTGTGTGAAAGAGTGTGTGTGAAAGTGTGATTGTGCATGTGAAGGTGTGTGTGTGTGTGAGTGTGTGTGAAAGTGTGAGTGAGTGTGTGAAAGTGTGTGCATGAGTGTGTGAAAGACTGAATGGGTGTGTGAAAGTGTGAGTGAGCATGTGAAAGTGTGTATGTGAAAGTGTGCATGAGTGTGTGAAAGTGAGTGTGTGAGAAAGTGTGTGAGTGAAAGTATGAGTGCGTATGAAAGTGAGTGTGAAAGTGTGAGTGTGTGTGAAAGTGTGAGTGAGCATGTGAAAGTGAGTGTGAAAGTGTGAGTGAGCATGTGAAAGTGAGTGTGAAAGTGTGAGTGATGGTGTGAAAGTGAGTGAGTGTGAGTGAGTGAGTGAAAGTGAGTTTGTGTGAAAATAAGTGAGTGTGAATGTGTGAATGAGTGTAATAGTGTGAAAGTGTGTGTGTGAAGGAGCATGTGAAAGTGCATGAGTGTCTGAAAGTGTGAGTGTGTGAAAGACTGAATGGGTGTGTGAAAGTGTGAGTGACCGTGTGAAAGTGTGAGTGAGTGAAAGTGTGAGTGTGTGTGAAAGTGTGCATGTGTGTGAAAGTGAGTGTATGTGAAAGTGTCAGAGTGTGTGAAAGAGTGAGTGTGTGAAAGAGTGAGTGTGTGAAAGCATGAGTGATTGTGTGAAAGGGAGTGTGTGAAAGTGTGCATGTGTGTGTGAAAGTGAGTGTGTGTGAAAGTATGAGTGTATGTGTGAAAGTGTGAGTGAGTGTGTGAAAGTGAGTATGTGAAAGTGTGAGTGACTGTGTGAAAGTGAGTGTGTGTGAAAGTGTGAGTGTGTGAAAGTGTGAGTGTGTGTGAAAGTGAGTGTGTTGGAAAGCATGAATGAATGTGTGTGAAATTATGCGTGAGTGTGTGAAAGTGTGCACGAGTGTGTGAAAGTGAGTGTGTGTGAAAATGTGAGTGAGTGAAAGTGAGTGTGTGAAAGTGTGAGTGAGTGTGTGAAAGTGAGTGTGTGTGTGTATGTGTGAAAGTGTGTGTGAGTGTGCATGTGAAAGTGTGCATGAGCGTGTTTGAAATTGTGCATGAGTGTGTGAGTGTGTGGAAGTGTGAGTGTGTGAATGTGTGAGTGAGCATGACAGTGAGTGAGTGTGTGAGTGAGTGTGTGAAAGAGAGTGTGTGAAAGTGTGAGTGTGCATGTGAAAGAGTGTGTATGAAAGTGTGTGTGAGTGTGTGAAAGTGTGTGTGAGTGTGTGAAAGTGTGAGTGAGTGTGTGAAAGTGAGTCTGTGAAAGTGTGCATGAGAGTGTGAATGTGTGTGTGTGTGAGTGAGTGTGTGAAAGAGAGTGTGTGTGAAAGTGTGATTGTGCATGTGAAAGTGTGTGTGTGTGAGTGTGTGTGAAAGTGTGCATGAGTGTGTGAAAGTGAGTGTGCGAGTGTGAGTGAAAGTATGAGTGCGTATGAAAGTGAGTGTGAAAGTGTGAGTGTGTGTGAAAGTGGGAGTCAGCATGTGAAAGTGAGTGTGAAAGTGTGAGTGATGGTGTGAAAGTGAGTCTGTGTGAGTGTGAGTGAGTGTGTGAAAGTGTGAGTGAGCGTGTGAATGTGTGAGTGAGTGTGTGAAAGTGAGTTTGTGTGAAAATAAGTGAGTGTGAATGAGTGTAATAGTGTGAAAGTGTGTGTGTGAAGGAGCATGTGAAAGTGCATGAGTGTCTGAAAGTGTGAGTGTGTGAAAGACTGAATGGGTGTGTGAAAGTGTGAGTGACCGTGTGAAAGTGAGAGTGTGGAAGTGTGAGTGAGTGTGTGAAAGTGAGTGTGTGAAAGTGTGCGTGTGTGTGTGCAAGTGTGCATGAGTGTCTGAAAGTGAGTGTATGTGAAAGTGTGCATGTGTGTGTGAAAGTGTGTGTGTGTGAGAAAGTGTTTGCATGAGTGTGTGAAAGACTGAATGTGAAAGTGGGTGTGTGAAAGTGTGTGTGTGTGAAAGTGAGTGTGTAAAAGTGTGAGTGAGTGTGTGAAAGTGTGAGTGAGTGAGTGTGTAAGTGTGAGTGAGTGTGTGAAAGTGTGAGTGTGTGTGTGTGTGTGAAAGAGTGTGTGTGAAAGTGTGATTGTGCATGTGAAGGTGTGTGTGTGTGAGTGTGTGTGAAAGTGTGAGTGAGTGTGTGAAAGTGTGTGCATGAGTGTGTGAAAGACTGAATGGGTGTGTGAAAGTGTGAGTGAGCATGTGAAAGTGTGTATGTGAAAGTGTGCATGACTGTGTGAAAGTGAGTGTGTGAGAAAGTGTGCGAGTGAAAGTATGAGTGCGTATGAAAGTGAGTGTGAAAGTGTGAGTGTGTGTGAAAGTGTGAGTGACCGTGTGAAAGTGAGAGAGTGTGGAAGTGTGAGAGAGTGTTGGAAAGTGAGTGTGTGAAAGTGTGCATGAGTGTGTGAAAGAAAGTGTGTGTGAAAGTGTGAGTGTGCATGTGAAAGTGTGTGTGTGAAAGTGAGTGTGTAAAATACTGAATGGGTGTGTGAATGTGTGAGTGAACTTGTGAAGGAGAGTGAGTGTGGAAGTGTGAGTGAGTGTGTGAAAGTGAGTTTGTGAAAGTGTGCATGTGAGTGTGTATGAAAGTGTGAGTGAGTGTGAAAGTGTGAGTGTGTGTGAAAGTGTGAGTGAGCATGTGAACGTCAGTGTGAAAGTGTGAGTGAATGTGTGAATGTGTGAGTGTGTGTGAAAGTGTGAGTGTGTGAAAGTGTGAGTGTGTGTGTGCATGAGTGTCTGAAAGTGAGTGTATGTGAAAGTGTGCATGAGTGTGTGAAAGTGTGAGTGTGTGTGAAAGTGTTTGCATGAGTGTGTGAAAGACTGAATGTGAAAGTGAGTGTGTGAAAGTGTGTGTGTGTGAAAGTGAGTGTGTAAAAGTGTGAGTGAGTGTGTGAAAGTGTGAGTGGGTGAGTGTGTAAGTGTGAGTGAGTGTGTGAAAGTGTGAGTGTGTGTGTGTGTGTGAAAGAGTGTGTGTGAAAGTGTGATTGTGCATGTGAAGGTGTGTGTGTGTGAGTGTGTGTGAAAGTGTGAGTGAGTGTGTGAAAGTGTGTGCATGAGTGTGTGAAAGACTGAATGGGTGTGTGAAAGTGTGAGTGAGCGTGTGAAAGTGAGTGTGTGAAAGTGTGCATGTGTGAGTGAGTGAAAGCGTGTATGTGAAAGTGTGCATGAGTATGTGAAAGTGAGTGTGTGAGAAAGTGTGTGAGTGAAAGTATGAGTGCGTATGAAAGTGAGTGTGAAAGTGTGAGTGTGTGTGAAAGTGTGAGTGAGCATGTGAAAGTGAGTGTGAAAGTGTGAGTGATGGTGTGAAAGTGAGTGAGTGTGAGTGAGTGTGTGAAAGTGTGAGTGAGCATGTGAACGTCAGTGTGAAAGTGTGAGTGAATGTGTGAATGTGTGAGTGTGTGTGAAAGTGTGAGTGTGTGAAAGTGTGAGTGTGTGTGTGCATGAGTGTCTGAAAGTGAGTGTATGTGAAAGTGTGCATGAGTGTGTGAAAGTGTGAGTGTGTGTGAAAGTGTTTGCATGAGTGTGTGAAAGACTGAATGTGAAAGTGAGTGTGTGAAAGTGTGTGTGTGTGAAAGTGAGTGTGTAAAAGTGTGAGTGAGTGTGTGAAAGTGTGAGTGGGTGAGTGTGTAAGTGTGAGTGAGTGTGTGAAAGTGTGAGTGTGTGTGTGTGTGTGAAAGAGTGTGTGTGAAAGTGTGATTGTGCATGTGAAGGTGTGTGTGTGTGAGTGTGTGTGAAAGTGTGAGTGAGTGTGTGAAAGTGTGTGCATGAGTGTGTGAAAGACTGAATGGGTGTGTGAAAGTGTGAGTGAGCGTGTGAAAGTGAGTGTGTGAAAGTGTGCATGTGTGAGTGAGTGAAAGCGTGTATGTGAAAGTGTGCATGAGTATGTGAAAGTGAGTGTGTGAGAAAGTGTGTGAGTGAAAGTATGAGTGCGTATGAAAGTGAGTGTGAAAGTGTGAGTGTGTGTGAAAGTGTGAGTGAGCATGTGAAAGTGAGTGTGAAAGTGTGAGTGATGGTGTGAAAGTGAGTGAGTGTGAGTGAGTGTGTGAAAGTGTGAGTGAGTGTGTGAAAGTGTGAGTGAGTGAGTGAAAGTGAGTTTGTGTGAAAATAAGTGAGTGTGAATGTGTGAATGAGTGTAATAGTGTGAAAGTGCGTGTGTGAAGGAGCATGTGAAAGTGCATGAGTGTCTGAAAGTGTGAGTGTGTGAAAGACTGAATGGGTGTGTGAAAGTGTGAGTGACCGTGTGAAAGTGAGAGTGTGGAAGTGTGAGTGAGTGTGTGAAAGTGAGTGTGTGAAAGTGTGCATGAGTGTGTGAAAGTGTGAGTGAGTGAAAGTGTGAGTGTGTGTGAAAGTGTGCATGTGTGTGAAAGTGAGTGCATGTGAAAGTGTCAGTGAGTGTGTGAAAGAGTGAGTGTGTGAAAGAGTGAGTGTGTGAAAGAGTGAGTGTGTGAAAGCATGAGTGATTGTGTGAAAGGGAGTGTGTGAAAGTGTGCATGTGTGTGTGAAAGTGAGTGTGTGTGAAAGTATGAGTGTATGTGTGAAAGTGTGAGTGAGTGTGTGAAAGTGAGTATGTGAAAGTGTGAGTGACTGTGTGAAAGTGAGTGTGTGAAAGTGTGAGTGTGTGAAAGTGTGAGTGTGTGTGAAAGTGAGTGTGTTGGAAAGCATGAATGAATGTGTGTGAAATTATGCGTGAGTGTGTGAAAGTGTGCACGAGTGTGTGAAAGTGAGTGTGTGTGAAAATGTGAGTGAGTGAAAGTGAGTGTGTGAAAGTGTGAGTGAGTGTGTGAAAGTGAGTGTGTGAGTGTGCGTGTGTGTGAAAGTGTGTGTGAGTGTGCATGTGAAAGTGTGCATGAGTGTGTTTGAAATTGCGCATGAGTGTGTGAGTGTGTGGAAGTGTGAGTGTGTGAATGTGTGAGTGAGTGTGTGAAAGTTTGAGTGAGCATGACAGTGAGTGAGTGTGTGAGTGAGTGTGTGAAAGAGAGTGTGTGAAAGTGTGAGTGTGCATGTGAAAGAGTGTGTATGAAAGTGTGTGTGAGTGTGTGAAAGTGTGAGAAAGTGTGAGTGTGTGAAAGACTGAGTGAGTGTGTGAGCGTGTGAAAGGGAGTGAGTGTGAAAGTGAGAGTGAGTGTGTGAAAGTGAGTCTGTGAAAGTGTGCATGAGAGTGTGAATGTGTGTGTGTGTAAGTGTGAGTGAGTGTGTGAAAGTGTGTGTGTGTGAGTGAGTGTGTGAAAGAGAGTGTGTGTTAAAGTGTGATTGTGCATGTGAAAGTGTGTGTGTGTGAGTGTGTGTGAAAGTGTGCATGAGTGTGTGAAAGTGAGTGTGTGAGTGTGAGTGAAAGTATGAGTGCGTATGAAAGTGAGTGTGAAAGTGTGAAAGTGGGAGTCAGCATGTGAAAGTGAGTGTGAAAGTGTGAGTGATGGTGTGAAAGTGAGTCTGTGTGAGTGTGAGTGAGTGTGTGAAAGTGTGAGTGAGCATGTGAATGTGTGAGTGAGTGTGTGAAAGTGAGTTTGTGTGAAAATAAGTGAGTGTGAATGAGTGTAATAGTGTGAAAGTGTGTGTGTGAAGGAGCATGTGAAAGTGCATGAGTGTCTGAAAGTGTGAGTGTGTGAAAGACTGAATGGGTGTGTGAAAGTGTGAGTGACCGTGTGAAAGTGAGAGAGTATGGAAGTGTGAGTGAGTGTTGGAAAGTGAGTGTGTGAAAGTGTGCATGAGTGTGTGAAAGGGAGTGTGTGTGAAAGTGTGAGTGTATGTGTGAAAGTGTGAGTGAGTGTGTGAAAGTGAGTGTCTGTGTGAAAGTGTGAGTGTGTGAAAGTGTGAGTGTGTGTGAAAGTGAGAGTGTTGGAAAGCATGAATGAATGTATGTGAAATTATGCGTGAGTGTGTGAATGTGAGTGTGTGTGAAAGTGTGCATGAGTGTGTGAAAGTGAGTGTGTGTGAAAATGTGAGTGAGTGAAAGTGAGTGTGTGAAAGTGTGAGTGAGCATGTGAAAGTGAGTGTGAAAGTGTGAGTGATCATGTGAAAGTGAGGCTGTGTGAAAGTGTGAATGAGTGTGTGAAAGTGTGAGTGAGCATGTGAATGTGAGTGTGTGTGTGAAAGTGAGTGTGTGAAAGTGTGAGTGAGTGTTTGTGAATGTGTGAGTGTGTGTGAAAGTGTGCATGAGTGTGTGAAAGTGAGTGTGTGTGTGTGTGTGTGAAAGTGTTAGTGCATTTGTGAAAGTGTGAGTGAGTGTGTGAAAGTGAGTGTGTGAAAGCATGAGTGAGTGTGTGAAAGGGAGTGTGTGTGAAAGTGTGCATGTGTGTGAGAAAGTGTGTGTGTGAAAGTGTGAGTGTATGTGTGAAAGTGTGAGTGAGTGTGTGAAAGTTGAGTGTGTGAAAGTGAGTGTCTGTGTGAAAGTGTGTGTGTGTGTGAAAGTGTGAGTGTGTGTGAAAGTGTGAGTGTTGGAAAGCATGAATGAATGTGTGTGAAATTATGTGTGAGTGTGTGAATGTGAGTGTGTGTGAAAGTGTGCACGAGTGTGTGAAAGTGAGTGTGTGAAAATGTGAGTGAGTGAAAGTGAGTGAGTGTGAAAGTGTGAGTGTGTGAAAGTGAGTGTGCATGTGAAAGTGTGAGTGCATGTGAAAGTGTGAGTGAGTGTGTGAATGTGAGTGTGTGAAAGCATGAGTGAGTGTGTGAAAGGGAGTGTGTGTGAAAGTGTGCATGTGTGTGAGAAAGTGTGAGTGTATGTGTGAAAGTGTGTGAGAGTGTGCATGTGAACGTGTGCATGAGTGTGATTGAAAGTGTGCATGAGTGTGTGAGTGTGTGGAAGTGTGAGTGTGTGAAAGTGTGCGTGAGTGTGTGAAAGTTGAGTGTGTGAAAGTGAGTGTCTGTGTGAAAGTGTGAGTGTGTGAAAGTGTGAGTGTGTGTGAAAGTGAGAGTGTTGGAAAGCATGAATGAATGTATGTGAAATTATGCGTGACTGTGTGAATGTGAGTGTGTGTGAAAGTGTGCACGAGTGTGTGAAAGTGAGTGTGTGTGAAAATGTGAGTGAGTGAAAGTGAGTGTGTGAAAGTGTGAGTGAGCATGTGAAAGTGAGTGTGAAAGTGTGAGTGATCATGTGAAAGTGAGGCTGTGTGAAAGTGTGAATGAGTGTGTGAAAGTGTGAGTGAGCATGTGAATGTGTGAGTGTGTGTGTGAAAGTGAGTGTGTGAAAGTGTGAGTGAGTGTTTGTGAATGTGTGAGTGTGTGTGAAAGTGTGCACGAGTGTGTGAAAGTGAGTGTGTGAAAATGTGAGTGAGTGAAAGTGAGTGTGTGAAAGTGTGAGTGAGCATGTGAAAGTGAGTGTGAAAGTGAGCATGTGAAAGTGAGTGTGAAAGTGTGAGTGATCATGTGAAAGTGAGGCTGTGTGAAAGTGTGAATGAGTGTGTGAAAGTGTGAGTGAGCATGTGAATGTGTGAGTGTGTGTGTGAAAGTGAGTGTGTGAAAGTGTGAGTGAGTGTTTGTGAATGTGTGAGTGTGTGTGAAAGTGTGCATGAGTGTGTGAAAGTGAGTGTGTGTGTGAGTGTGTGTGAAAGTGTGTGTGAAAGTGTTAGTGTATTTGTGAAAGTGTGAGTGAGTGTGTGAAAGTGAGTGTGTGAAAGCATGAGTGAGTGTGTGAAAGGGAGTGTGTGTGAAAGTGTGCATGTGTGTGAGAAAGTGTGTGTGTGAAAGTGTGAGTGTATGTGTGAAAGTGTGAGTGAGTGTGTGAAAGTTGAGTGTGTGAAAGTGAGTGTCTGTGTGAAAGTGTGTGTGTGTGTGAAAGTGTGAGTGTGTGTGAAAGTGTGAGTGTGTGTGAAAGTGTGAGTGTTGGAAAGCATGAATGAATGTGTGTGAAATTATGTGTGAGTGTGTGAATGTGAGTGTGTGTGAAAGTGTGCACGAGTGTGTGAAAGTGAGTGTGTGAAAATGTGAGTGAGTGAAAGTGAGTGAGTGTGAAAGTGTGAGTGTGTGAAAGTGAGTGTGCATGTGAAAGTGTGAGTGCATGTGAAAGTGTGAGTGAGTGTGTGAATGTGAGTGT
Organism: Somniosus microcephalus; assembly: GCF_052327205.1. Taxonomy (NCBI): domain Eukaryota; kingdom Metazoa; phylum Chordata; class Chondrichthyes; order Squaliformes; family Somniosidae; genus Somniosus; species Somniosus microcephalus. Next base: position 73,894,893 of record NC_141005.1, read on the forward strand.
GTGAAAGCATGAGTGAGTGTGTGAAAGGGAGTGTGTGTGAAAGTGTGCATGTGTGTGAGAAAGTGTGAGTGTATGTGTGAAAGTGTGTGAGAGTGTGCATGTGAACGTGTGCATGAGTGTGATTGAAAGTGTGCATGAGTGTGTGTGTGTGAAAGTGTGCGTGAGTGTGTGAAAGTGTGAGTGTGTGAAAGACTGGGTGAGTGTGTGATAGTGTGAGTGAGCATGTGAAAGGGAGTGAGTGTGAAAGTGTGTGTGTGTGAAAGTGAGTCTGTGAAAGTGTGCATGAGTGTGTGAATGTGAGTGTGTGAAAGTGTGCATGAGTGTGTGAAAGTGAGTGTGTGTGAAAGTGTGAGTGCATGAAAGTGAGTGTGAGTATGTGAAAGTGTGAGAGAGTGTGTGAAAGCGAGTGTGTGTGAAAGTGTGTGTGAAAGTGTGAAAGTGTGCATTAGTGTTAGAAAGTGACTGCGTGTGAAAGTGTGAGTGTGTGAAAGTGTGCGTGAGTGTGAAGGTGTGAGTGTACGTCTGAAAGTGTGAGTGAGTGTGAAAGTGTGAGTGTGCATGTGAAAGTGTGAGTGAATGTGTGGAAGTGAGTGTGTGTGAAAGTGTGCATGAGTTTGTGAAAGTGAGTGTATGTGAAAGTGTGCACGAGTGTGTGAATGTGTGAGTGTGCATGTGAAAGTGTGAGTGCATTTGTGAAAGTGTGAGTGTGAGTGAGTGTGTAAAAGTGAGTGTGTGAAAGTGTGAGTGAGTGTGTGTAAGGAAGTGTGTGTGAAAGTGAGTGTGCAAGTGTGAGTATGTGTGAAAGTATGAATGAGTGTGTGAAAGTGAGTGTGTGAAAGTGTGAGTGAGAAAGGGCGTTTCAGTGTGAAAGTGTGAGTGTGTGAAAGCGTGAGTGAGTGTGAGTGAAAGTGCATGAGTGTGTGAGTGTGAGTGTGTGTGAAAGTGTGCACGAGTGTGTGAAAGTGTGTGTGTGAGAGTTTGAGTGAGTGTGTAAGAGTGAGTGTGAAAGTGTGAGTGAGTGTGTGAAAGTGAGTGTGAAAGTGTGAGTGAGCATGTGAATGTGCGTGTGTGAAAGTGTGAGTGTGTGTGAAAGTGTGAGTGAGCATGTGAAAGTGAGTGTGAAAGTGTGAGTAAGTGAGTGTGTGAAAGTGTGAGTGAGCATGTGAATGTGTGAGTGAGTGTATGAAAGTGAGTGTGTGTGAAAGTAAGTGAGTGTGAACGTGTGAATGAGTTTGATAGTGTGAATGTGTGAAAGTGTGAAGGAGCATGTGACAGTGTGTGTGAGTGTGTGTGAAAGTGTGCATGAGTGTGTGAAAGTGAGTGTGTGTGAAAGTGTGTGTGTGTGTGAAAATGTGAAAGTGTGAGTGTGTGTGAAAGTGTGAGTGTGTGAAAGACTGAATGGGTGTGTGAAAGTGTGAGTGAGTGTGAAAGTGTGAGTGTGTGAAAGACTGAATGGGTGTGTGAAAATGTGAGTGAGTGTGTGAAAGTGAGTTTGTGAAAGTGTGCATGAGAGTGTGAATGTGAGTGTGTATGAAAGTGTGAGTGAGTGTGAAAGTGTGAGTGTGTGTGAAAGTGAGAGTGAGCATGTGAACGTCAGTGTGAAAGTGTGAGTGAATGTGTGAATGTGTGAGTGTGTGTGAAAGTGTGAGTGTGTGAAAGTGTGAGTGTGTGTGTGCAAGTGTGCATGAGTGTCTGAAAGTGAGTGTATGTGAAAGTGTGCATGAGTGTGTGAAAGTGTGAGTGTGTGTGAAAGTGTTTGCATGAGTGTGTGAAAGACTGAATGTGAAAGTGAGTGTGTGAAAGTGTGTGTGTGTGAAAGTGAGTGTGTAAAAGTGTGAGTGAGTGTGTGAAAGTGTGAGTGAGTGAGTGTGTAAGTGTGAGTGAGTGTGTGAAAGTGTGAGTGTGTGTGTGTGTGAAAGAGAGTGTGTGTGAAAGTGTGATTGTGCATGTGAAGGTGTGTGTGAGTGTGTGTGAAAGTGTGAGTGAGTGTGTGAAAGTGTGTGCATGAGTGTGTGAAAGACTGAATGGGTGTGTGAAAGTGTGAGTGAGCGTGTGAAAGTGAGTGTGAGAAAGTGTGCATGTGTGAGTGAGTGAAAGTGTGTATGTGAAAGTGTGCATGAGTGTGAAAGTGAGTGTGTGAGAAAGTGTGTGAGTGAAAGTATGAGTGCGTATGAAAGTGAGTGTGAAAGTGTGAGTGTGTGTGAAAGTGTGAGTGAGCATGTGAAAGTGAGTGTGAAAGTGTGAGTGATGGTGTGAAAGTGAGTGAGTGTGAGTGAGTGTGTGAAAGTGTGAGTGAGTGAAAGTGAGTTTGTGTGAAAATAAGTGAGTGTGAATGTGTGAATGAGTGTAATAGTGTGAAAGTGTGTGTGTGAAGGAGCATGTGAAAGTGCATGAGTGTCTGAAAGTGTGAGTGTGTGATAGACTGAATGGGTGTGTGAAAGTGTGAGTGACCGTGTGAAAGTGAGAGACTGTGGAAGTGTGAGTGAGTGTGTGAAAGTGAGTGTGTGAAAGTGTGCATGAGTGTGTGAAAGTGTGAGTGTGTGTGAAAGTGTGAGTGTGTGAAAGACTGAATGGGTGTGTGAAAGTGTGAGTGAGTGTGAAAGTGTGAGTGTGTGAAAGACTGAATGGGTGTGTGAAAGTGTGAGTGAGTGTGTGAAAGTGAGTTTGTGAAAGTGTGCATGAGAGTGTGAATGTGAGTGTGTATGAAAGTGTGAGTGAGTGTGAAAGTGTGAGAGTGTGTGAAAGTGTGAGTGAGCATGTGAACGTCAGTGTGAAAGTGTGAGTGAATGTGTGTGTGTGTGAAAGTGTGAGTGTGTGAAAGAGTGAGTGTGTGTGTGCAAGTGTGCATGAGTGTCTGAAAGTGAGTGTATGTGAAAGTGTGCATGAGTGTGTGAAAGTGTGAGTGTGTGTGAAAGTGTTTGCATGAGTGTGTGAAAGACTGAATGTGAAAGTGAGTGTGTGAAAGTGTGTGTGTGTGAAAGTGAGTGTGTAAAAGTGTGAGTGAGTGTGTGAAAGTGTGAGTGTGTGTGTGTGTGAAAGAGAGTGTGTGTGAAAGTGTGATTGTGCATGTGAAGGTGTGTGTGAGTGTGTGTGAAAGTGTGAGTGAGTGTGTGAAAGTGTGAGTGTGTGAAAGTGTGTGCATGAGTGTGTGAAAGACTGAATGGGTGTGTGAAAGTGTGAGTGAGCGTGTGAAAGTGAGTGTGTGAAAGTGTGCATGTGTGAGTGAGTGAAAGTGTGTATGTGAAAGTGTGCATGAGTGTGTGAAAGTGAGTGTGTGAGAAAGTGTGTGAGTGAAAGTATGAGTGCGTATGAAAGTGAGTGTGAAAGTGAGTGTGTGTGAAAGTGAGTGAGCATGTGAAAGTGAGTGTGAAAGTGTGAGTGATGGTGTGAAAGTGAGTGAGTGTGAGTGAGTGTGTGAAAGTGTGAGTGAGTGAAAGTGAGTTTGTGTGAAAATAAGTGAGTGTGAATGTGTGAATGAGTGTAATAGTGTGAAAGTGTGTGTGTGAAGGAGCATGTGAAAGTGCATGAGTGTCTGAAAGTGTGAGTGTGTGAAAGACTGAATGGGTGTGTGAAAGTGTGAGTGACCGTGTGAAAGTGAGAGTGTGGAAGTGTGCATGAGTGTGTGAAAGTGTGAGTGAGTGAAAGTGTGAGTGTGTGTGAAAGTGTGCATGTGTGTGAAAGTGAGTGTATGTGAAAGTGTCAGTGAGTGTGTGAAAGAGTGAGTGTGTGAAAGCATGAGTGATTGTGTGAAAGGGAGTGTGTGAAAGTGTGCATGTGTGTGTGAAAGTGAGTGTGTGTGAAAGTATGAGTGTATGTGTGAAAGTGTGAGTGAGTGTGTGAAAGTGAGTATGTGAAAGTGTGAGTGACTGTGTGAAAGTGAGTGTGTGTGAAAGTGTGAGTGTGTGAAAGTGTGAGTGTGTGTGAAAGTGAGTGTGTTGGAAAGCATGAATGAATGTGTGTGAAATTATGCGTGAGGTAGTGAAAGTGTGCACGAGTGTGTGAAAGTGAGTGTGTGTGAAAATGTGAGTGAGTGAAAGTGAGTGTGTGAAAGTGTGAGTGAGTGTGTGAAAGTGAGTGTGTGAGTGTGTGTGTGTGTGAGTGTGCATGTGAAAGTGTGCATGAGTGTGTTTGAAATTGTGCATGAGTGTGTGAGTGTGTGGAAGTTTGTGTGTGTGAATGTGTGAGTGAGTGTGTGAAAGTTTGAGTGAGCATGACAGTGAGTGAGTGTGTGAGTGAGTGTGTGAAAGAGAGTGTGTGAAAGTGTGAGTGTGCATGTGAAAGAGTGTGTATGAAAGTGTGTGTGAGTGTGTGAAAGTGTGAGTGAGTGTGAGAAAGTGTGAGTGTGTGAAAGACTGAGTGAGTGTGTGATAGTGTGAGTGAGCGTGTGAAAGGGAGTGAGTGTGAAAGTGAGAGTGAGTGTGTGAAAGTGAGTCTGTGAAAGTGTGCATGAGAGTGTGAATGTGTGTGTGTGTGTAAGTGTGCATGAGTGTGTGAAAGTGAATGTGTGTGAAAGTGTGAGTGCATGAAAGTGAGTATGTGAAAGTGTGAGTGAGTGTGAAAGCGAGTGTGTGTGAAAGTGTGTGTGAAAGTGTGTGTGTGTGTGTGTGTGTGTGTGAAAGTGTGCATTAGTGATAGAAAGTGACTGCATGTGAAAGTGTGACTGAGTGAAAGTGAGTGAGTGTGTGAAAGTGTGCCTGAGTGTTTGAAGGTGTGAGTGTATGTCTGAAAGTGTGAGTGTGCATGTGAAAGTATGAGTGCATTTGTGAAAGCATGAGAGTGTGTGTGAAAGGGAGTGTGTGTGAAAGTGTGCATGTGTGTGTGAAAGTGTGAGTGTGTGTGTGCGCAAGTGTGAGTGAGTGTGTGAAAGTGAGTGTGTGTGTGTGAAAGTGTGTGTGAGTGTGCATGTGAAAGTGTGCATGAATGTGATTGAAAGTGTGCATGAGTGTGTGTGTGTGTGGGGAAGTGTGAGTATGTGAAAGTGTGAGTGAGAGTGTGAAAGCGAGTGTGTGTGAAAGTGTGTGTGTGCGTGTGAAAGTGCGCATTAGTGTTAGAAAGTGACTGCGTGCGAAAGTGTGAGTGAGTGAGTGTGTGAAAGTGTGTGTGTGAAAGTGAGTGCGTGTATGAAAGTGTGAGTGAGTGTGTGAAAGTGTCAGTGTGTGAAAGTGTGAGTGTGTGAAAGTGTGCGTGAGTGTGTGAAGGTGTGAGTGTACATCTGAAAGTGTGAGTGTGTGTGAAAGTGTGAGTGTGCATGTGAAAGTGTGAGTGAATGTGTGGAAGTGAATGTGTGTGAAAGTGTGCATGAGTTTGTGAAAGTGAGTGTATGAAAGTGTGTGAAAGTGTGAGTGTGTGAAAGTGTGCAGGAGTGTATGAATGTGTGAGTGTGCATGTGAAACTGAGTGTGAAAGTGTGAGTGAGCATGTGAAAGTGAGTGTGTGTGAAAGTGTGAGTGCATTTGTGAAAGTGTGAGTGAGTGTGTGAAAGGGAGTTTGTGAGAAAGTGTGTGTGTGTGAAAGTGTGAGTGTGTGAAAGCGTGAGTGAGTGTGTGTGAAAGTGCATGAGTGTGTGAATGTGAGTGTGTGTGAAAGTGTGCACGAGTGTGTGAAAGTGAGTGTGTTTGAAAGTTTGAGTGAGTGTGTAAAAGAGTGAGTGTGTGAAAGAGAGTGTGTGAAAGTGTGAATGAGTGTGTGAAAGTGAGTGTGAAAGTGAGTGAGCATGTTGAATGTGTGTGTGTGAAAGTGTGAGTGACTGTGTGAAAGTGTGTGTGTGTGAAAGTGTGAGTGAGCATGTGAAAGTGAGTGTGTGTGAAAGTGTTAGTGCATTTGTGAAAGTGTGAGTGAGTGTGTGAAAGTGAGTGTGTGAAAGCATGAGTGAGTGTGTGAAAGGGAGTGTGTGTGAAAGTGTGCATGAGTGTGTGAAAGTGAGTGTGTGTGAAATGTGAGTGTATGTGTGAAAGTGTGAGTGAGTGTGTGAAAGTGAGTGTGTGAAAGTGTGTGTGAAAGTGTGAGTGAGTGTGTGAGTGAGTGTGTGAGTGAGTGCGTGAAAGAGTGTGCATGTGAAAGTGTGAGTGTGCATGTAAAAGTGTGTGTGTGAAAGTGTGCATGCATGTGTGAATGTGTGAGTGTGTGAAAGACTGAATGGGTGTGTGAAAGTGTGAGTGAGTGTGAGAAAGTGAGTGAGTGTGAAAGTGTGTGTAAGTGAGTGTGTGTGAAAGTGTGAGTGTATGTGTGAAAGTGTGAGTGAGTGTGTGTGTGAGAAAGTGTGAGTGAGTGTGTGAAAGTGTGAGGGTGCATGTGAATGTGAGCATGAGTGTGTGAAAGTGAGTGTGTGTGAAAGAGTGCATGAGTGTGTGAAAGTGGGTGTGTGTGAACATTTGCATGAGTGTGTGAAAGTATGAATGAGTGTGTGGAAGTGTGAGTGTGTGACAGTGTGAGTGAGTGTGTGAAAGTGAGTGAGTGTGAAAGTGTGCGTGTGTGAACGTGTGAATCAGTGTGTTAAAGTGAGTGTGTGTGAAAGTGTGAGTGTGCTTGTGAAATTGAGTGTGGAAGTGTGCATGAGTGTGTGAATGTGAGTTTGTGTGAAAGTGTGCATGAAAGTGAATGTGGCTGAAAGTGTGAGTGCATGAAATTGTGCAAATGTTTGTGAAAATGAGTGTGAGTGTGAAATTGTGAGTGAGTGTGTGAAAGGGTGAGTGTGTGTGAAAGTGTGAGTGTGCATGTGAATGTGAGCATGAGTGTGTGAAAGTGAGTATGTGTGAAAGAGTGCATGAGTGTGTGAAAATGTGAGTGAGTTTGTGGAAGTGTAAGTGTGTGAAAGTTTGAGTGAGTGTGTGAAAGTGTGAGTGTGAAAATGTGTGTGAGTGTGTGAATGTGAGTGTGTTGAGTGTGTGTGAAAGAGTGAGTGAGTGAAAATGTGAGTGAGCATGTGAAAGTGTGCATGAGTGTGTGAAAGTGAGTGTGTGAAAGTGTGAGTGAGTGTGTGAAAGTGTGAGGGTGCATGTGAATGTGAGCATGAGTGTGTGAAAGTGAGGGTGTGTGAAAGAGTGCATGAGTGTGTGAAAGTGGGTGTGTGTGAACATGTGCATGAGTGTGTGAAAGTATGAATGAGTGTGTGGAAGTGTGAGTGTGTGACAGTGTGAGTGAGTGTGTGAAAGTGAGTGAGTGTGAAAGTGTGCGTGTGTGAACGTGTGAATCAGTGTGTTAAAGTGAGTGTGTGTGAAAGTGTGAGTGTGCTTGTGAAAGTGAGTGTGGAAGTGTGCATGAGTGTGTGAATGTGAGTTTGTGTGAAAGTGTGCATGAAAGTGAATGTGGCTGAAAGTGTGAGTGCATGAAATTGTGCAAATGTTTGTGAAAATAAGTGTGAGTGTGAAATTGTGAGTGAGTGTGTGAAAGGGTGAGTGTGTGTGAAAGTGTGAGTGTGCATGTGAATGTGAGCATGAGTGTGTGAAAGTGAGTATGTGTGAAAGAGTGCATGAGTGTGTGAAAATGTGAGTGAGTTTGTGGAAGTGTAAGTGTGTGAAAGTTTGAGTGAGTGTGTGAAAGTGTGAGTGTGTGAAAATGTGTGTGAGTGTGTGAATGTGAGTGTGTTGAGTGTGTGTGAAAGAGTGAGTGAGTGAAAATGTGAGTGAGCGTGTGAAAGTGTGCATGAGTGTGTGAAAGTGAGTGTGTGAAAGTGTGAGTGAGTGTGTGAAAGTGAGTGTGAAAGTGTGAGTGAGTGTGTGAACGTGTGAGTGTTGAACGTGTGAGTGAGTGTGTGAACGTGTGAGTGTGTGAAAGTGAGTGTGTGTGTGAAAGTGTGAGTGTGTGAAAGTGTGAGTGCATGTGTGAAAGTGTGCATGAGTGTGTGAAAGTGAAAGTGTGAGTGAGTGTGTGAATGTGTGTGTGAAAGTGTGAGTGAGTGTGTGTGAAAGTGTGAGTGTGTGTGAAAGTGTGCATGAGTGTTTGAAAGTGAGTTTGTGTGTAAGTGTGCATGAGTGTGAAAGTGAGAGAGTGTGAAAGAGAGTGTGTGTGAAAGTGTGAGTGAGTGTGTGAAAGTGAGTGTGAAAGTGTGAGTGAGCATGTGAATGTGTGTGTTGAAAGTGTGAGTAAATGTGTGAATGTGTGAGTGTGTGAAAGTGAGTGAGTGTGTGTGAAAGTGCGAGTGAGTGAAAATGTGAGTGTATGTGTGAAAGTGTGCATGAGTGTCTGAAAGTGAATGTATGAAAGTGTGAGCGCATGAAAGTGTGCATATGTTTGTGAAAGTGTGAGTGGGTGTGTGAAAGGGTGAGTGTCTGTGAACCTGTGTGTGAGTGTGTGTGAAAGTGTGAGTGAGTGTGTGTGAAAGTGAGAGTGTGCATGAGTGTTTGAAAGTGAGTTTGTGTGAAAGTGTGCATCAGTGTGTGAAAGTGTGAGTGGGTGTGTGAAAGTGCGAGTGTGTGAAAGTGCGAGTGTGTGAAAGTGTGTGTGAGTGTAAGAAAGTGAGTGTGTGTGCGAAAGTGTGAATGAGCATGTGAAAGTGAGTGTGTGTGAAAGTGTGAATGTATGTGTGAAAGTGTGAGTGAGTGTGTGAAAGTGAGTGTGTGAAAGTGTGAGTGAGTGTGTGAAAGTGTGAGTCTGTGAGTGAGTGTGTGATAGAGAGTGTGTGTGAAAGTGTGAGTGCACGTGAAAGTGTGTGTGTGAAAGACTGGGTGTGTGGAAGTGTGAGTGAGTGTGTGAAAGAGAGTGTGTGAAAAGGGTGCATGAGTGTGTGAATGTGAGTGTGTGTGAAATTATGAGTGAGTGTGTGAAAGTGTGAGTGTGTGTGTGAAAGTGTGAGTGAGTGTGTGTGAAAGTGTGTGGGAGTGTGCATGTGAAAGTGTGCATGAGTGTGTTTGAAAGTGTGCATGAGTGTGTGGAAGTGTGAGTGAGTGTGTGAAAGTGTGAGTGAGCATGTGAAAGTGAGTGAGTGTGTGAGTGAGTGTGTGAAAGAGAGTGTGTGAAAGTGTGAGTGTGCATGTGAAAGTGTGTGTATGAAAGTGTACGTGAGTGTGTGAAAGTGTGAGTGTGTGAAAGACTGAGTGTGTGATAGTGTGAGTGAGCATGTGAAATGGAGTGAGTGTGAAAGTGTGAGTGAGTGTGTGAAAGTGAGTCTGTGGAAGTGTGCATGAGTGTGTGAAAGTGAATGTGTGTGAAAGTGTGAGTGCATGAAAGTGAGTGAGTATGTGAAAGTGTGAGTGAGAGTGTGAAAGCGAGTGTGTGTGAAAGTGTGTGTGTGTGTGAAAGTGTGCATTAGTGTTAGAAAGTGACTGCATGTGAAAGTGTGAGTGAGTGTGTGAAAGTGTGAGTGTGTGAAAGTGAGTGAGTGTATGAAAGTGGCAGTGAGTGTGTGAAAGTGGCAGTGAGTGTGTGAAAGTGTGAGTGTATGTCTGATAGTGTGAGTGTGTGTGAAAGTGTGAGTGTGCATGTGAAAGTGTGAGTGAATGTGTGGAAGTGAGTGTGTGTGAAAGTGTGCATGAGTTTGTGAAAGTGAGTGTGTGTGAAAGTGCGCACGAGTGTGTGAAAGTGTGAGTGAGCATGTGAAAGTGTGTGTGTGTGAAAGTGTGACTGCATTTGTGAAAGTGTGAGTGTGAGTGAGTGTGTGAAAGTGAGTGTGTGAAAGTGTGAGTGAGTTTGTAAAAGGGAGCGTGTGTGTGAAAGTGAGTGTTTAAGTGTGAGTGTATGTGTGAAAGTATGAGTGAGTGTGTGAAAGTGAGTGTGTGAAAGGGAGTTTGAGTGTGATAGTGAGAGTGTGTGAAAGTGTGAGTGTGAAAGTGTGAGTGTGTGAAAGCGTGAGTGTGTGAAAGCGTGAGTGTGTGAAAGTGTGACTGTGTGTGTGTGAAAGTACGAGTGTGTGAATGTGAGTGTGTGTGAATGTGTGCACGAGTGTGTGAAAGTGAGTGTGTGTGAAAGTTTGAGTGAGTGTGTAAGAGTGACTGCGTGAAAGAGTGTGTGTGAAAGTGTGTGTGAGTGTGTGCAATTGTATGTGAAAGACTAAGTGAGTGTGTAAAAGTGTGAATGTGCGTGTGAAAGTGAATGTGTGAACGTGTGCATGCCTGTGTGAAAGTGACTGTGTGAAAGTGTGAGTGCATGAAGGTGTGCAAATGTTTGTGAAAGTGAGTGTGAGTATGTGTAAGTGTGAGTGTGTGTGTGAAAGGGTGAGTGTGTGTGAAAGTGTGAGTGAGTGTGTGAAAGTGTGAGGCTGCATGTGAATGTGAGCATGAGTGTGTGAAAGTGAGTGTGTGTGAACATATGCATGAGTGTGTGACAGTGTGAGTGAGTGTGTTAAAGTGAGTGTGTGTGAAAGTGTGAGTGAGTGTGTGAAAGTGTGAGTGTGTGAAAGTGTGAGTGTTTGAAAGACTGAGTGAGTGTGTGAAAGAATGAGTGTGCGTGTGAATGTGAGTGTGTGAGAAAGTGTGCATGAGTGCGTGAAAGTGAATGTGGGTGAAAGTGAGAGTGCATGAATTTGTGCAATGTTTGTGAAAGTGAGTGTGAGTGTGTGAAAGTGTGAGTGAGTGTGAGAAAGGGTGAGTGTGTGTGAAAGTGTGAGTGTGCATGTGAATGTGAGCATGAGTGTGTGAAAGTGAGTATGTGTGAAAGAGTGCATGAGTGTGTGAAATGTGAGTGAGCTTGTGAAAGTGTGAGTGAGCATGTGAAAGCGAGTGAGTGTGAAAGTGTGAGTGAGTGTGTGAAAGTGTGAGTGTGTGGAAGTGTGCATGAGTGTGTGAAAGTGAGTGTGTGTGAAAGAGTGAGTGTGTGAAAGTGTGCATGAGTGTGCGAAAGTGAGTGTGTGTGAAAGTGTGAGTGAGTGTGTGAAAGTGTGAGTGTTGAATGTGTGAGTGAGTGTGTGAACGTGTGAGTGTGTGGAAGTGAGTGTGTCTGTGAAAGTGTGAGTGAGTGAAAGTGTGAGTGCATGTGTGAAAGTGTGCATGAGTGTGTGAGAAAGTGTGAGTGAGTGTGTGTGAAAGTGTGAGTGTGCATGTGAAAGTGTGCATGAGTGTGTGACAGTGTATGTGTGTGAAAGTGTGAGTGTATGTGTGAAGGTGTGAGTGAGTGTGTCAAAGTGAGTGTGTCAACGTGTGAGTGAGCATGTGTGAGTGTGTAAAAGTGTGAGTGTGTGAAAGTGAGTGTGTGTGTGTAAGTGTGAATGGGTGTGTCAAAGTGAGTGTGAAAGTGTGAGTGAGCATGTGAATGTGTGTGTGTGAAAGTGAGAGTGAGTGTGTGTGAAAGGGAGTGTGCATGTGAAAGTGTGCATGAGTCTTTGAAAGCGAGTTTGTGTGAAAGGGTGCATGAGTGTGTGAAAGTGTGAGTGAGTGTGTGAAAGTGTGTGTGTGAAAGAGTGCGTGAGTGTGTGAAAGTGAGTGTGTTTGAGTGGGTGCATGAAAGTATGAATGAGCGTGAGAAAGTGAGTGTTTGAAAATGTTAGTGCATTTGTGAAAGTGTGAGTGAGTGTGTGAAAGTCAGTGTGTGAAAGTGAGAGTGTGAGAAAGGGAGTGTGTGTGGAAGTGTGCATGAGTGTGTGAAAGTGAGTGTGTGTGAAATGTGAGTGTATGTGTGAAAGTGTGAGTGAGTGTGTGAAAGTGAGTGTGTGAAAGTGTGAGTGAGTGAGTGAGAGAAAGTGTGTGTGTGTGAAAGTGTGAGTGTGCATGAAAGTGTGAGTGTGAAAGTTTGTGTGTGTGTGAAAGTGTGAGTGAGCATGTGAACGTCAGTGTGAAAGTGTGAGTGAATGTGTGAAAGTGTGTGTGTGTGTGTGTGAAAGTGTGCATGAGTGTGTGAAAGTGAGTGTGTATGAAAGCGTGAGTAAGTGTGAAAGTGTGAGTGTGTGTGAAAGTGGGAGTGAGCATGTGAAAGTGAGTGTGAGTGGATGAAAGTGAGTGTGTGTGAAAGTGAGTGTGAACGTGTGAATGAGTTTGATAGTGTGAATGTGTGAATGTGTGAAGGAGCATGTGAAAGTGTGTGTGTGAAAGTGTGAGTGAGTGTGTGAAAGTGTGAGTGAGTGTGTGAAATAGAGTGTGTGTGAAAGTGTGACTGTGTAAAAGACTTAATGGGTGTGTGAAAGTGTGAGTGAGCTTGTGAAAGAGTGTGAGTGTGGAAGTGTGAGTGAGTGTGTGTGAAAGTGTGAGTGTATGTGTGAGTGTGAGTGAGTGTTTCAAAGTGAGTGTGTCAAAGTGTGAGTGTGTGAGAAAGAGTGAGTGTGTAAAAGTGTGTGTGTGAAAGTGAGTGTGTGGAAGTGTGAATGTGTGTGTGAAAGTGAGTGTGAAAGTGTGAGTGAGCATGTGAATGTGTATGTGTGAAAGTGTGTGTGTGTGTGAATGAGAGTGTGCATGTGAAAGTGTGCATGAGTGTGTGAAAGTGTGAGTGAGTGTGTGAAAGTGTGAAAGTGTGCGTGAGTGTGTGAAAGTGAGTGTGTTTGAGTGTGTGTGCAAAAGTGTGAATGAGTGTGTGAAAGTGAGTGTGTTTGAAAGTGTTAGTGCATTTGTGAAAGTGTGAGTGAGTGTGTGAAAGTGAGTGTGTGAAAGCGTGAGTGAGTCTGTGAAAGGGAGTGTGTGTGGAAGTGTGCATGAGTGTGTGAATGTGAGTGTGAAAGTGAGTGAGTGTGTGAAAGTGTGAGTGTATTTGTGAAAGTGTGAGTGTGTATGTGAAAGTGAGTGTGTGAAAGTGTGAGTGAGTGTGTGAAATTATGAGTGTGTTAAAGTGTGTGTGAGTGTGAATGTGTGTGTGTGGAAGTGTGCATGAGTGTGCGAAAGTGAGTGTGTGAAAGTGAGAGAGTGTGTGTGAAAGTGTGAGTGAGTGCATGTGTGAAAGTGTGCATGAGTGTGTGAAAGTGAATGTGTGAAAGTGTGAGTGCATGTTTGTGAATGTGTGAGTGAGTGCGTGTGAAAGTGTGAGTGTGTGAAAGTGTGCATGAGTGTGTGACAGTGAGTGTGTGTGAAAGTGAGAGTGTATGTGTGAAAGTGTGAGTGAGTGTTTCAAAGTGAGTGTGTCAAAGTGTGAGTGAGTGTTTCAAAGTGAGTGTGTCAAAGTGTGAGTGAGTGTGTGTGAAAGTGTGAGTGTGTGTGAAAGAGTGTGTGAAAGTGAGTGTGAAAGTGTGAGTGAGCATGTGAATGTGTATGTGTGAAAGTGTGAGTGAGTGTGTGTGAAAGTGTGAGTATGCATGTGAAAGTGTGCATGAGTGTGTGAAAGTGTGAGTGAATGTGTGAAAGTGTGAGTGTGTGAAAGTGTGCATGAGTGTGTGACAGTGAGTGTGTGGGAAAGTGAGAGTGTGTGTGTGAAAGTGTGCATGTAAAAGTGTGCGTGTGAAAGTGTGCATGCGTGTGAAAGTGTGAGTGTGTGAAAGACTGAATGGGTGTGTGAAAGTGTGAGTGAGTGTGTGAAAGTGTGCATGAGTGTGTGAATGTGAGCGTGTGTGAAAGTGTGAGTGTGTATGTGAAAGTGAGTGTGTGAAAGTGCGAGTGAGTGTGTGTGTGAAAGTGTGAGTGTGAGAGAGAGAGTGTGTGTGAAAGTGTGAGTGTGCATGTGAAATTGTGTGTGTGAAAGTGTGAGTGTGTAAAAGACTGAATGGGTGTGTGAAAGTGTGAGTGAGCTTGTGAAAGAGAGTGAGTATGGAAGTGTGTGTGAGTGTGTGAAAGTGAGTGTGTAAAAGTGTGCATGAGTGTGTGAAAATGAGTGCATGTGAAAGTGTGAGTGATTGTGTGAAAGTGAGTGTGTATGAAAGTGTGAGAGAGTGTGAAACGGTGAGTGTGTGTGAAAGTGTGAGTGAGCGTGAAACGGTGAGTGTGTGTGAAAGTGTGAGTGAGCATGTGAACGTCAGTGTGAAAGTGTGAGCGAATGCGTGAAAGTGAGAGTGTGTGTGAAAGTGTGAATGAGTGTGTGAAAGTGAGTGTGTGTGGAAGTGTGAATGAGTGTGTGAAAGAGAGTGTGAATGTGTATGGGTGAAAGTGTGATTGTGCATGTGAAAGTGTGCATGAGTGTGTGAAAGTGTGAGTGAGTGTGTGAAAGTGTGCGTGAGTGTGTGACAGTGAGTGTGTTTGAGTGTGTGTGCGAAAGTGTGAAAGAGTGTGTGAAAGTGAGTGTGTTTGAAAGTGTTAGTGCATTTGTGAAAGCGTGAGTGAGTCTGTGAAAGGGAGTGTGTGTGGAAGTGTGTGTGAAAGTGTGAGTGTATGTGTGAAAGTGTGAGTGAGTGTGTCAAAGTGAGTGTGTGAAAGTGTGCATGCGTGTGTGAAAGTGTGTGTGTGTGAAAGACTGAATGGGTGTGTGAAAGTGTGAGTGAGTGTGTGAAAGTGAGTGTGTGAAAGTGTGCATGAGTGTGTGAATGTGTGAGTGTATGTGTGAAAGTGAGTGTATGTGTGAAAGTGAGAGTGTGTATGTGAAAGTGTGTGTGTGAAAGTGTGAGTGAGTGTGTGTGTGAAAGTGTGAGTGAGTGAAAGTGTGAGTGTGTGAGTGAGTGTGTGAAAGAGAGTGTGTGTGAATGTGTGAGTGAGCTTGTGAAAGAGAGAGAGTGTGGAAATGTGAGTGAGTGAGTGAAAGTGTGAGTGTGTATGAAAGTGTGCATGAGTGTGTGAAAGTGTGAGTGAGTGTGTGAAAGTGTGAGTGTGTATGGAAGTGTGAGTGAGTGTGAAAGGGTGAGTGTGAAAATGTGAGTGAGCATGTGAACGTCAGTGTGAAAGTGTGAGTGAATGTGTGAAAGGGTGAGTGTGTGTGAAAGTGTGAGTGAGTGAAAGTGTGAGTGTGTGTGTGAGAAAGTGTGCATGAGTGTGTGAAAGTGAGTGAGTGAAAGTGTGAGTGAGTGTGTGAAAGTGTGAGTGTGAAAGTGTGAGTAAGTGAGTGTGTGAAAGTGTGAGTGAGCGTGTGAATGTGTGAGTGAGTGTATGAAAGTGACTGTGTGTGAAAGTAAGTGAGTGTGAACGTGTGAATGAGTTTGATAGTGTGAATGTGTGAAAGAGCATGTGAAAGTGAGTGTGTGAAAGTGTGAGTGTGTGAAAGTGTGCGTGAGTGTGTGAAAGTGAGTGTGTGTGAATGTGTGAGTGTGTGTAAAAGTGTGAGTGAGTGTGTGAAAGTGTGAGTGGGTGAGTGAGTGTGTGAAAGAGAGTGTGTGAAAGTGTGATTGTGCATGTGAAAGTGTGTGTGTGAAGGTGTGCATGAGTGTGTGAAAGACTGAATGGGTGTGTGAAAGTGTGAGTGAGCGTGTGAAAGAGAGTGAGTGTGTGAATGTGAGTGAGTGTGTGAAAGTGAGTGTGTGAAAGTGTGCATGCGTGTGTGAATGTGAGTGTGTGTGAAAGTGTGAGTGAGTGAAAGTGTGAGTGTGTGTGTGAAAGTGTGCATGAGTGTGTGAAAGTGAGTGAGTGAAAGTGTGAGTGTGTGTGTGAAAGTGTGCATGAGTGTGTGAAAGTGAGTGAGTGAAAGTGTGAGTGAGTGTGTGAAAGTGAGTGTGAAAGTGTGAGTAAGTGAGTGTGTGAAAGTGTGAGTGAGCGTGTGAATGTGTGAGTGAGTGTATGAAAGTGACTGTGTGTGAAAGTAAGTGAGTGTGAACGTGTGAATGAGTTTGATAGTGTGAATGTGTGAAAGTGTGAAGGAGCATGTGAAAGTGAGTGTGTGAAAGTGTGAGTGTGTGAAAGTGTGCGTGAGTGTGTGAAAGTGAGTGTGTGTGAATGTGTGAGTATGTGTGTAAAAGTGTGAGTGAGTGTGTAAGTGTGAGTGAGTGTGTGAAAGTGTGAGTGGGTGAGTGAGTGTGTGAAAGAGAGTGTGTGAAAGTGTGATTGTGCATGTGAAAGTGTGTGTGTGAAGGTGTGCATGAGTGTGTGAAAGACTGAATGGGTGTGTGAAAGTGTGAGTGAGCGTGTGAAAGAGAGTGAGTGTGTGAATGTGAGTGAGTGTGTGAAAGTGAGTGTGTGAAAGTGTGCATGTGTGTGTGAATGTGAGTGTGTGTGAAAGTGTGAGTGAGTGAAAGTGTGAGTGTGTGTGTGAAAGTGTGCATGAGTGTATGAAAGTGAGTGAGTGAAAGTGTGTGTGTGTGAAAGTGTGCATGAGTGTGTGAAAGTGAGTGAGTGAAAGTGTGAGTGAGTGTGTGAAAGTGTGAGTGTGAAAGTGTGAGTAAGTGAGTGTGTGAAAGTGTGAGTGAGCGTGTGAATGTGTGAGTGAGTGTATGAAAGCGAGTGTGTGTGAAAGTAAGTGAGTGTGAACGTGTGAATGAGTTTGATAGTGTGAATGTGTGAAAGTGTGAAGGAGCATGTGAAAGTGAGTGTGTGAGTGTGTGAAAGTGTGCGTGAGTGTGTGAAAGTGAGTGTGTGTGAATGTGTGAGTATGTGTGTAAAAGTGTGAGTGAGTGTGTAAGTGTGAGTGAGTGTGTGAAAGTGTGAGTGGGTGAGTGAGTGTGTGAAAGTGTGTGTGAAAGTGTGATTGTGCATGTGAATGTGTGTGTGTGAAGGTGTGCATGAGTGTGTGAAAGACTGAATTGGTGTGTGAAAGTGTGAGTGAGCGTGTGAAAGAGAGTGAGTGTGTGAATGTGAGTGAGTATGTGAAAGTGAGTGTGTGAAAGTGTGCATGCGTGTGTGAATGTGAGTGTGTGTGAAAGTGTGAGTGAGTGAAAGTGTGAGTGTGTGTGTGAACGTGTGCATGAGTGTGTGAGTGTGAAAGTGTGAGTGAGCATGTGAAAATGAGTGTGAAAGTGAGAGTGATGGTGTGAAAGTGAGTCTGTGTGAAAGTGTGAGTGAGCATGTGAATGTGTGAGTGAGTGTGTGAAATTGAGTTTGTGTGGAAATAAGTGAGTGTGAATGTGTGAATGAGTGTAATAGTGTGAATGTGTGAAAGTGTGAAGGAGCATGTGAAAGTGTGTGTGTGAAAGTGCATGAGTGTGTGAAAGTGCATGAGTGTGTGAAAGACTGGGTGTGTGAAAGTGTGAGTGAGCGTGTGAAAGAGTGTGGAAGTGTGAGTGAGTGTGTGAAAGTGTGTGTGTAAAAGTGTGCATGAGTGTGAAAGTGAGTGTGTGTGAAAGTGTGAGTGAGTGTGTGAAAGTGTGAGTGTGTGAAAGTGTGAGTGAGCATGTGAATGTGTGAGTGTGTGTGTGAAAGTGTGTGCGTGAAAGTGAGTGTGTGTGAAAGTGTGCGAGTGTGTGAACGTGTGTGAACGTGTGTGTGTGTGTGTGTGTGTGAGAGTGTGTGAGTGTGTGTAAAAGTGTTAGTGCATTTGTGAAAGTGTGAGTGAGTGTGTGAAAGTGAGTGTGTGAAAGCATGAGTGAGTGTGTGAGAGTGAGTGTGTGAAAGTGTGAGTGAGTGTGTGTGAAAGTGTGTGTGTGTAAAAGTGTGTGTGAAAGCGAGTGTGTGTGAAAGTGTGAGTGAGTGTGTGAAAGTGAGTGTGAAAGTGTGAGTGAGCATGTGAGTGAATGTGTGTGCATTGAAAGTGTGTGTGTGAACGTGTGTGTGTGTGAAAGTGAGTGTGTGAAAGTGCGAGTGAGTAAAAGTGTGAGTGCATGTGTGAAAGTGTGCATGAGTGTGTGAAAGTGAATGTATGAAAGTGTGAGTGCATGAAAGTGTGCGTATGTTTGTGAAAGTGTGAGTGGGTGTGTGAAAGGGTGAGTGTGTGAGAACCTGTGGGTGAGTGTGTGAAAGTGTGAGTGTGCATGTGAAAGTGTGCATGAGTGTTTGAAAGTGAGTTTGTGAGAAAGTGTGCATGAGTGTGTGAAAGTGTGAGTGTGTGAAAGACTGAATGGGTGTGTGAAAGTGTGAGTGAGTGTGTGAAAGTGAGTGATGCGCTATCAATTACTCAAAAGACTGAGGTTAAGCGAGTAACTAACAGGCTTTTATTAACAAGAGAATGAAGGTGTGCCTCGAGTGGTCGACCAGTCCAGAATACCGAGGGACTGTGGAGCAGTCATCTTTATACCTGGACTCGTGGGAGGAGTCAGCCGAGGCATGTACAGACATGTACACAGTGGAATACAAACACCCACACAGGCAGGTATAACAGTGGTTTACCACATTCACCCCTTGTTTAAAAATGAGTCCGGCGGGGTGAAGTGTATTAAAAGTTTATGTATTGGAGTCTCTCCGGAGGTCTTGTCTGCCGCTGTGATCGACGTGGCGACGGCAGGGGTAGTGAAGCTTCCGGCGTCGAGTCCCGCGTAGGCTGGGGCACTGGTGTGTAGTCCTCATGGGTGTCGAGCGGGTCGCGGGGCCCAGGCGTGCCGTCTGCTGGGGTTAGATATTGGATCGTGGGGGGGGGGGGGTGGTAGTGGGTAGTGGGTTACTGGGGCCCCCGAGGGTGCGAGGTCTCATATGGAGACTGTGTCCTCCCGCCCGTCCGGGTACGCAATTTAAGCATACTGGGGGTTGGCGTGGAGGAGGTCGACCCTCTCGACCAGGGGGTCCATTTTATGGGTCCTCGCGTGTCTTCTCAGTAGGACCGGCCCTGGGGACATCAGCCATGGCGGTAGCAATGTCCCCTGTAGTGTATGTAACCGTTCCACCTTTAAGAGAACTATTTTAAGAGTTGCACTACTTTATCTTGGCTGCTGTATACTGTAATACCGGTGGTGACCACACCAGTATATAAGTGCTGTGTAATGATTTATTGGGCAGTTCCGCCCTGACCTTCGACTAGTAAAGACCTGTTAATTTTTACTCTTGTGGTCTGTGTAGTAATTCTCAATATAACACACAGACTTAACAGTGGCGACGAGTACGATCTTACCCTGCGGCAGAGATTATCCAAGGCAGTTTAACGGGCATCGAGAAGAGGCATCCGCCCTCATCATTCTGCTGAGAAAAGACTCGAGTCTGCAGAGCAACGGAAGAATTCTAACACGAAGCCTTCCATCAGCAACAGGCAGGATCATCCCTTCTATCACGGTGGTGGGTAAGCCGATCAGCGACGAACAGCGAGTCGGCCACGTTGACTGTGAAGTAGGGGAGAGAAGATCGGAGGATATAAGGGCGGAGAACTCGACCACGGCCGGGGAAAAGAGCCGGACAGAAGTCGGGGCCAGAGGCGCTGAGACTGGGGCAGCGTAAGGCACGGAAGCCGCGGTGAATGCAAACGCAACCGGTGTGAGAGACCGCAGCGAATGCAAACGCAGCAAGTGAGAGAGACCGGGCTGCAAGCGGGCTGGGAGACGCAACAGCATCGAGAGAGAGCTCGACTGCGACTGGTGAAAAAGGCCGGGCAGCTACCGAGGCCGCGAGGCGCAGCGACCGGGACAGCAAGGCGCGGGAGAAAATAAAAAAAAAAATGTTTAAAAACCGCGGAGAACTCAGCCGCAGCCGGGGGGGAAAGGACCGGACTGCAAGAGGGGCTGGGAGGCACGATTGAAAACCGCTGGGGAGGGCGAACGCTGCAATACGGCAATCGCCGTTACAGCCAGCGGGAGAGACAGAGCCCGAGCGAGCGGGAGAGACAGAGCCGAGCGAGCGGGAGAGACAGAGCCCGAGCGAGCGAGCGAGCGGGAGAGAGAAGAGACCGAGCGAGCGAGGGAGACCGAGCGAGGGAGACCGAGACCGAGTGAGGGAGACCGAGCGAGCGGGGGGGAACGAGACCGAGCGAGCGAGGGGGAACGAGACCGAGCGAGCGAGGGGGAATGAGACCGAGCGAGCGAGGGAGACCGTGCGAGCGAGGGAGAATGAGACCGAGCGAGGGAGACCGAGACCGCGCGAGCAGGAGTGACAAGAGACAGCCAGCGGGGGAGAAAGGCAAACGCGGGAAGCTGCCATTTTCGGAGGCGGGGAAGAAGACAAGCGCGGGAAACCGCCATTTTGAAAGTAGGCGGGGAAGAAGACAAGCGCGGGAAACCGCCATTTAAAAAAAAAGTTAAAGAAAAATTTCTTTTTGTTCTCAAGAAGATTGCGAGGATGCCTAAGCGTGGTAACATCAACGATTTCGATCCCGATGTTGAAGATTGGGCCACGTATGTAGAACGCATAGAGATATATTGTAAGGCAAATAAAATATCAAATGAAGATAAAGCACTAACCTTACTAAACTCAATGGGTGCAAAGACATACGGGCTATTGAAGCATCTTCTATCACCAGCTAAACCGGCGGATCAGGCTTTCGCTAATATTGTTGCTGTCCTGAAGGATCATTTGAACCCCACACCGCTGATGTTAGCGGAACGATTTAAATTTTATGCGAGAACGCAACTGAAAGAGGAAAGCAACGCGGAGTACTTAATTGAACTGCGTAAGCTAGCGAAATACTGTCAGTTTGGGGAAAATCTGACAGAGGCACTGAGAGACAAATTCGTGTGTGGGTTGTCGAAAGAAGGAACACAAAAGCGGCTACTTGAAGAGAATGATCTTACACTTGATAAGGCTGTCACTATTGCAGCATCGCACGAAGCCGCAGCGAGAGGCACTGCGGAAATGCAGCTGAAGGCAGCGGTACTCAACGTAGATCAAATGGCTTCGGGTACAACGAAATGTTATCGTTGTGGGAAGACAACACATGATCAGAACCAATGCTGGTTTAAAAACCAGGAATGTAGAAAATGTGGCAAGCTTGGTCACATAGCTAAAGTATGCCGGTCAGGAAAGAAGACCAACAACAAAAAGTCACCGCTGGAAAAGTGCAGAAAGGTACATAAGGTGGCTGAGAAGAGTTCGGATGAACAGAATTCGGATTCAGACTCCAACAACCAGGAACTGGGTAGTCTGAGAATTCACAATGTGAGTAAGGAAGCTGACCTACAAACTATCTGGGTCACGCTCAAGATAGCCGGAGTCCAAGTGAAAATGGAATTGGACACAGGATCAGCCCTAACAGTCATAAACCGAAGGGACTACAAGTGGCTATTCTCACATATACCCTTGAGAGATACCGAGATTGTCTTGAAGACATACACGGGGCAAAGAGTATACCCCATCGGAAAGATAAAAGTCAAGGTGAGACACAAGGGCAAAGAACACCAAGGAATGGACTTATATGTATTACCTGAGGGAGGTCCACCACTTCTGGGACGGGAGTGGATCAGGAAAATAAAGATGGACTGGCACTCCCTAAAAGCAATAACGGGAGATTCCGGAAAAAGAAAAGATGTCAAACCTGCATGATTGTCCAGAATATTGGATGAGGGCATATGCAGCAGTGACAGTGACAAAGCAGAGAGTGAGAACTCGGGGAAGACAATCAGCTCAGACCCTGGAACTGATGATGGTAAGACCAGCCCATGTGCAAAAGACAAGTCTAAAATGGACTTGCAGACTAATGATGGAAAAACGAAGGAGTGTATAAATGCTTCAGGAGAGAACAAAGTATCAGAACAGAATTCCACTGAACAACAACAACATAGTTTGACAGAAAATTCTGAGTCTGTCCAGTCTACAGACATGCACATTTCTGAGGAACCCGGGGCTCGAACTCAACTCAATCTCAAACTACAACAGCAATTAGAACAAATGATTCGCCGTTTTGAGCAAGAGATGAATGCAAAGAAAAAGTTCTTTGACACAGAGTTGGAGAATTTGGGAAGACAGCAGAAGCAGCTGATTGAGAAAATGGAGCAGGAACACACAAACCGTCTGCGCGAGGAGGCCAAACGAATCAAAGCTGATTCAGTTGCTGAAGGTGCGTGCCCTAATCTGGTGGAGCAGGATGTTCAGCAACTGAAGGCGCTTGTTAGCAGGTTGCAGGCAGGAAAGGCTGATGTGGTTGCCATGAATTCCGAGCTCCTACTGAAGTTGGGTGCAGCATCACCGGACGATTCATTTGTTGAAATTCGAACGGTGGAGGCTGCGGATGATGGCGAATTAAAAGCAACAAAGGACCCCCAGTGCAAGGTTACAAACAGCCCTGCAGCCTATACGTCAAAAACACATGACGACGATACTGGGAAACGTCTGATGTCAGAAGAGTTAACGGTCAGCCAACTCTTTCATATGCTGAGGGACAAGACTCTGAAATTGGAAAAACTTGAACACGAGCTTCAATCTTCCAAGGAAAGGGTTTCGGAGCTCTCAAAAGTTATTGAAACAGCTGAGGTTGCAACACAGACTGAGAAGATTGCAGCAGAGCAGCCCTTGGATGCCAAGAGTACGCTGACTCACGTCAATGTAGAACAACAGAACGCTGAAACAGCTGCGCCAGTAGAGGGATTGAATAGTCCGAACAATCAATCTCCGAATGAAGTTGAAGTATTGAAATCACAAGTGATGTCATTAGTAAAAGACTTGCAGGAAGCCCAGAAAAAGCTGGATGAAGCTAAACACATGAAGAAGTCTCTTCAGGAGAGATGTCTGGATTGGGAACAAAAGCTGGCTAACGTCCAGCTGGGCATGGAGGAAATAGAAGACAATAGAAAAGCAGAAGATGATGACTCATCTGAACTATTATCACCCCTGCCAGGTCACGCACGTGGTCCCTCCGAACTGAGTCAAATCAGTCTGGAAGTAGAAAAACTTCCCAAGGTACTCGAGCTTTTAGAAGTCAGCAATGCTGGTTCTGAAGTTACGGAAGTTCAAGCTGGTTCTGAAGCTACGGAAGTTCAAGCGGTTAAGTCCAGTGAAGGACTATTAGATGAGTCACCCCAGCAACAAGAACCTACTACACCATCGAAAACTACTACACCACCGAGGCATTATCCGGACCGAGTCAGGAAGCGCAGGAGGCGCCACCGCAGAGACTGAATCTGTGAACTGTTTTTACATGAAGTTGTGTATATATATGTTATGATGTTATGTTTAATGGGAAACATATACTGTTAAGCTAAAAAGGGAGGATTGTAGTGTATGTAACCGTTCCACCTTTAAGAGAACTATTTTAAGAGTTGCACTACTTTATCTTGGCTGCTGTATACTGTAATACCGGTGGTGACCACACCAGTATATAAGTGCTGTGTAATGATTTATTGGGCAGTTCCGCCCTGACCTTCGACTAGTAAAGACCTGTTAATTTTTACTCTTGTGGTCTGTGTAGTAATTCTCAATATAACACACAGACTTAACAGTGGCGACGAGTACGATCTTACCCTGCGGCAGAGATTATCCAAGGCAGTTTAACGGGCATCGAGAAGAGGCATCCGCCCTCATCATTCTGCTGAGAAAAGACTCGAGTCTGCAGAGCAACGGAAGAATTCTAACACGAAGCCTTCCATCAGCAACAGGCAGGATCATCCCTTCTATCACGGTGGTGGGTAAGCCGATCAGCGACGAACAGCGAGTCGGCCACGTTGACTGTGAAGTAGGGGAGAGAAGATCGGAGGATATAAGGGCGGAGAACTCGACCACGGCCGGGGAAAAGAGCCGGACAGAAGTCGGGGCCAGAGGCGCTGAGACTGGGGCAGCGTAAGGCACGGAAGCCGCGGTGAATGCAAACGCAACCGGTGTGAGAGACCGCAGCGAATGCAAACGCAGCAAGTGAGAGAGACCGGGCTGCAAGCGGGCTGGGAGACGCAACAGCATCGAGAGAGAGCTCGACTGCGACTGGTGAAAAAGGCCGGGCAGCTACCGAGGCCGCGAGGCGCAGCGACCGGGACAGCAAGGCGCGGGAGAAAATAAAAAAAAAAATGTTTAAAAACCGCGGAGAACTCAGCCGCAGCCGGGGGGGAAAGGACCGGACTGCAAGAGGGGCTGGGAGGCACGATTGAAAACCGCTGGGGAGGGCGAACGCTGCAATACGGCAATCGCCGTTACAGCCAGCGGGAGAGACAGAGCCCGAGCGAGCGGGAGAGACAGAGCCGAGCGAGCGGGAGAGACAGAGCCCGAGCGAGCGAGCGAGCGGGAGAGAGAAGAGACCGAGCGAGCGAGGGAGACCGAGCGAGGGAGACCGAGACCGAGTGAGGGAGACCGAGCGAGCGGGGGGGAACGAGACCGAGCGAGCGAGGGGGAACGAGACCGAGCGAGCGAGGGGGAATGAGACCGAGCGAGCGAGGGAGACCGTGCGAGCGAGGGAGAATGAGACCGAGCGAGGGAGACCGAGACCGCGCGAGCAGGAGTGACAAGAGACAGCCAGCGGGGGAGAAAGGCAAACGCGGGAAGCTGCCATTTTCGGAGGCGGGGAAGAAGACAAGCGCGGGAAACCGCCATTTTGAAAGTAGGCGGGGAAGAAGACAAGCGCGGGAAACCGCCATTTAAAAAAAAAGTTAAAGAAAAATTTCTTTTTGTTCTCAAGAAGATTGCGAGGATGCCTAAGCGTGGTAACATCAACGATTTCGATCCCGATGTTGAAGATTGGGCCACGTATGTAGAACGCATAGAGATATATTGTAAGGCAAATAAAATATCAAATGAAGATAAAGCACTAACCTTACTAAACTCAATGGGTGCAAAGACATACGGGCTATTGAAGCATCTTCTATCACCAGCTAAACCGGCGGATCAGGCTTTCGCTAATATTGTTGCTGTCCTGAAGGATCATTTGAACCCCACACCGCTGATGTTAGCGGAACGATTTAAATTTTATGCGAGAACGCAACTGAAAGAGGAAAGCAACGCGGAGTACTTAATTGAACTGCGTAAGCTAGCGAAATACTGTCAGTTTGGGGAAAATCTGACAGAGGCACTGAGAGACAAATTCGTGTGTGGGTTGTCGAAAGAAGGAACACAAAAGCGGCTACTTGAAGAGAATGATCTTACACTTGATAAGGCTGTCACTATTGCAGCATCGCACGAAGCCGCAGCGAGAGGCACTGCGGAAATGCAGCTGAAGGCAGCGGTACTCAACGTAGATCAAATGGCTTCGGGTACAACGAAATGTTATCGTTGTGGGAAGACAACACATGATCAGAACCAATGCTGGTTTAAAAACCAGGAATGTAGAAAATGTGGCAAGCTTGGTCACATAGCTAAAGTATGCCGGTCAGGAAAGAAGACCAACAACAAAAAGTCACCGCTGGAAAAGTGCAGAAAGGTACATAAGGTGGCTGAGAAGAGTTCGGATGAACAGAATTCGGATTCAGACTCCAACAACCAGGAACTGGGTAGTCTGAGAATTCACAATGTGAGTAAGGAAGCTGACCTACAAACTATCTGGGTCACGCTCAAGATAGCCGGAGTCCAAGTGAAAATGGAATTGGACACAGGATCAGCCCTAACAGTCATAAACCGAAGGGACTACAAGTGGCTATTCTCACATATACCCTTGAGAGATACCGAGATTGTCTTGAAGACATACACGGGGCAAAGAGTATACCCCATCGGAAAGATAAAAGTCAAGGTGAGACACAAGGGCAAAGAACACCAAGGAATGGACTTATATGTATTACCTGAGGGAGGTCCACCACTTCTGGGACGGGAGTGGATCAGGAAAATAAAGATGGACTGGCACTCCCTAAAAGCAATAACGGGAGATTCCGGAAAAAGAAAAGATGTCAAACCTGCATGATTGTCCAGAATATTGGATGAGGGCATATGCAGCAGTGACAGTGACAAAGCAGAGAGTGAGAACTCGGGGAAGACAATCAGCTCAGACCCTGGAACTGATGATGGTAAGACCAGCCCATGTGCAAAAGACAAGTCTAAAATGGACTTGCAGACTAATGATGGAAAAACGAAGGAGTGTATAAATGCTTCAGGAGAGAACAAAGTATCAGAACAGAATTCCACTGAACAACAACAACATAGTTTGACAGAAAATTCTGAGTCTGTCCAGTCTACAGACATGCACATTTCTGAGGAACCCGGGGCTCGAACTCAACTCAATCTCAAACTACAACAGCAATTAGAACAAATGATTCGCCGTTTTGAGCAAGAGATGAATGCAAAGAAAAAGTTCTTTGACACAGAGTTGGAGAATTTGGGAAGACAGCAGAAGCAGCTGATTGAGAAAATGGAGCAGGAACACACAAACCGTCTGCGCGAGGAGGCCAAACGAATCAAAGCTGATTCAGTTGCTGAAGGTGCGTGCCCTAATCTGGTGGAGCAGGATGTTCAGCAACTGAAGGCGCTTGTTAGCAGGTTGCAGGCAGGAAAGGCTGATGTGGTTGCCATGAATTCCGAGCTCCTACTGAAGTTGGGTGCAGCATCACCGGACGATTCATTTGTTGAAATTCGAACGGTGGAGGCTGCGGATGATGGCGAATTAAAAGCAACAAAGGACCCCCAGTGCAAGGTTACAAACAGCCCTGCAGCCTATACGTCAAAAACACATGACGACGATACTGGGAAACGTCTGATGTCAGAAGAGTTAACGGTCAGCCAACTCTTTCATATGCTGAGGGACAAGACTCTGAAATTGGAAAAACTTGAACACGAGCTTCAATCTTCCAAGGAAAGGGTTTCGGAGCTCTCAAAAGTTATTAAAACAGCTGAGGTTGCAACACAGACTGAGAAGATTGCAGCAGAGCAGCCCTTGGATGCCAAGAGTACGCTGACTCACGTCAATGTAGAACAACAGAACGCTGAAACAGCTGCGCCAGTAGAGGGATTGAATAGTCCGAACAATCAATCTCCGAATGAAGTTGAAGTATTGAAATCACAAGTGATGTCATTAGTAAAAGACTTGCAGGAAGCCCAGAAAAAGCTGGATGAAGCTAAACACATGAAGAAGTCTCTTCAGGAGAGATGTCTGGATTGGGAACAAAAGCTGGCTAACGTCCAGCTGGGCATGGAGGAAATAGAAGACAATAGAAAAGCAGAAGATGATGACTCATCTGAACTATTATCACCCCTGCCAGGTCACGCACGTGGTCCCTCCGAACTGAGTCAAATCAGTCTGGAAGTAGAAAAACTTCCCAAGGTACTCGAGCTTTTAGAAGTCAGCAATGCTGGTTCTGAAGTTACGGAAGTTCAAGCTGGTTCTGAAGCTACGGAAGTTCAAGCGGTTAAGTCCAGTGAAGGACTATTAGATGAGTCACCCCAGCAACAAGAACCTACTACACCATCGAAAACTACTACACCACCGAGGCATTATCCGGACCGAGTCAGGAAGCGCAGGAGGCGCCACCGCAGAGACTGAATCTGTGAACTGTTTTTACATGAAGTTGTGTATATATATGTTATGATGTTATGTTTAATGGGAAACATATACTGTTAAGCTAAAAAGGGAGGATTGTAGTGTATGTAACCGTTCCACCTTTAAGAGAACTATTTTAAGAGTTGCACTACTTTATCTTGGCTGCTGTATACTGTAATACCGGTGGTGACCACACCAGTATATAAGTGCTGTGTAATGATTTATTGGGCAGTTCCGCCCTGACCTTCGACTAGTAAAGACCTGTTAATTTTTACTCTTGTGGTCTGTGTAGTAATTCTCAATATAACACACAGACTTAACATCCCCGATGTGGACTTCCTTGGGAAGACAAACATTTTCTCATGAGGGGTGGCGTTAGTGGCAGTGCAGAGCAGTGACCGAATAGAGTGGAGCGCATCGGGGAGCACATCCTGCCAGCGGGAGGTCGGAAGGCCCCTAGACTTTAAGGCTAGCAGGGCGGCCTTCCAAACTGTCGCATTCTCTCTTTCCACCTGTCCGTTCCCCCGGGGGTTGTAACTGGTAGTCCTGCTTGTGGCAATACCCCTAGCGAGCAGGTACTGGCGGAGTTCGTCGCTCATAAACGATGAGCCCCGGTCGCTATGGATATAGCTGGGGAAACCGAACAGGGTGAAGAGGTCGTTCAGACATTTAATGACCGTGGCACTGGTCATGTCCGGGCAGGGGATGGCGAACGGGAAACGGGAGTACTCATCAATAATGTTGAGGAAGTACACATTGCGGTCGGAGGAGGGGAGAGGACCTTTAAAATCAACGCTCAGGCGCTCGAAGGGGCGAGTGGCTTTTATCAGGTGAGCCCTGTCTGGTCTATAAAAGTGCGGTTTGCACTCAGCGCAGACTTGGCAGTTCCTGGTCATGGTCCTGACCTCCTCAATGGAGTAAGGCAGGTTGCGGGCCTTGATGAAGTGGAAGAACCTGGTGACCCCCGGGTGGCAGAGGTCATTGTGGAGGGCCCGCAGTCTATCGATCTGCGCGCTGGCGCAGGTGCCACGTGATAGAGCATCCGGGGGTTCATTGAGCTTCCCGGGCCGGTACAAGATCTCGTAATTGTAGGTGGAAAGTTCGATTCTCCACCTCAAGATCTTGTCGTTTTTGATTTTGCCCCTCTGCTTGTTGTTAAACATAAAAGCAACTGAACGCTGGTCAGTGAGCAGGGTAAATCGTTTTCCGGCCAGGTAGTGCCTCCAATGACGCACAGCCTCCACAATAGCCTGGGCCTCCTTCTCAACAGCGGAGTGTCTGGTCTCCGGGCCCTGGAGGGTTCGTGAAAAGAAGGCCACGGGTCTCCCCGCCTGATTAAGGGTAGCGGCCAGGGCAAAGTCGGACGCGTCGCTTTCCACCTGGAAGGGGATGGATTCGTCCACTGCGTGCATGGTGGCTTTGGCAATGTCTTCCTTGATACGGTGGAAGGCTAAGCGGGCCTCTGCCGTCAAGGGAAAAAGAGGTGGACTTGATCAGCGGACGGGCCTTGTCCGCATAGTAGGGGACCCACTGCGCGTAATAGGAGAAAAACCCTAGGCACCTCTTCAGGGCCTTGAGGCAGTGGGAGTTCCATAAGGGGACGCATCCGGTCGGGGTCGGGACCGATGACTCCGTGTTCCACAACACAGCCAAGGATGGCGAGGCGGGTTGTGCGGAATATGCACTTCTCCTCGTTATACGTCAGGTTCAGGAGTTGGGTGGTGCAGAGGAATTTTTCGAGGTTTGCGTCATGGTCCTGCAAGTCATGGCCGCAGATGGTCACATTGTCCAGATATGGGAAAGTGGCCTGCAACGCATTTTGATCGACCATCCGGTCCATCTCCCTTTGGAAGACGGAGACCCCGTTGGTGACGCCAAAGGGAACCCTAAGGAAGTGATAGAGGCGGCCGTTTGCCTCAAAGGCAGTATACTGGCGGTCCTCAGGGCGGATAGGGAGCTGGTAGTACGCTGATTTCAGGTCAATGGTCGAGAAGACGCGGTACTGCGCGATCTGGTTGACCATATCAGCTATGCGGGGGAGTGGGTAAGCACCCAGCAGGGTGTAGCGATTTATTGTCTGGCTGTAGTCGATGACCAGGCGCTGCTTCTCGCCGGTCTTAACGACCACAACCTGGGCTCGCCAGGGGCTGGTGCTGCCCTCAATAATCCCTTCCTTCAGGAGCTGCTCCACTTCGGTTTTAATGAAAACCCTGTCCCCGGCACTGCATCGCCTGCTCTTTGTGGCGATGGGCTTACAGTCGGGGGTGCGGTTAGCAAACAGTGGGGGGGGGGGGGGGAGGGGGTAACTCTGAGTGTGGAGAGGTTGCACCTGGTGCGCGGCGGGCAGTTTGGAAGCTGCTGGCTGCGGACTATGAGTGGGGGGAGGGGTCCACCGTACGCCATCGTAACACTTTTAAGGTGGCACTGAAAATCTAACCCCAGTAGAACGGCAGCGCAGAGGTGGGGCAGGACCAGAAGTTTAAAATTATCGTACACAGTCCCGTCTACTAAGAGTGTCACCACGCAGTAGCCGCCAACTGGGACTCGGAGGCCATAGAAATCCGCTGGTGCGCAGGCAGGACTGGGAGAGAGCAACGCCGCACCATGTCGGGGTGGATGAAGCTCTCCGTGCTCCCAGAGTCAAAAAGGCAGGTTGTTTCGTGACCATTTACCTTAATGTCCATTGTGGACCGGGCCAGTTGGTGCGGTCTCACTTGGTCCAGCATAACGGAGGCCAGCGTAGGGGTCGGTTTGTCGCTGCTGGTATCAGATGAGGTGGTGTTGGGGGCCTGCTGCGTCCAAGATGGCGGCGTCCATGATCCCCATGTGGCTGGAGGCGTCCAAAATGGCTGCTGTTCCGGTGGTTCGCACATGGCTGGGGAGGCCCAAGATGACGGCCCGCACGGCCCACATGCGGCGCTGCTGGGGTTCGGGGTGGCTTTGGCCCTGCAGACGCTGGCGTAGTGTCCCTTCTTCACGCAGCCCGAGCAGATCGCATTTTTCACCGGGCAGCGCGCTCTGGGGTGTTTGGCCTGGCCACAGAAGTAGCATTTCTGGCCTTGGGACACTGCTGCGGTAGTTGGGCCGTTGCTGGGATGTGGCTGGGGTGGCACGGCGCTATGAGACGGTCCTACCGTGTCCCAGGCTGTCATTCCCCGCGGCGTCCACGGTGCAGAGGAGTAGGCATCCATGCCCCGGTAGGCTGCATCCAATGATAGTGCGAGTTCAGAGGCCTTGTTGAGGTCGAGGTCACTCTGCTCCAACAGTCGCTGTCGGGTGTAATTGGACCTGTGGCCTGCTACAAAAGCGTCCCGGATAAGTTCCTCTGTGTACACGGCGGCCTTTACATCCTTACACCCACAGGCCCGGCCAAGCACAGACAGTGCCTGAAGGTATTCCTCGGTCGATTCCCCAGGTTGTTGTTTACGACTCCCCAGGAGGTGCCTGGCGTACACCTCATTCACTGGGCGCGTGTACTGGTCCTTGAGGAGCTTGAGAGCAGCCGTGTACGAGGTCGCATCCTGGATGACCGAGTACGCTCGGTGGTTCACTTTGGAGGTCAGGACATCCAGTTTGTCCACATCCAATTTGACCGTTGCAGCGGAGGCAATCAGGAATCTTTCAAAGCACCTAAGCCAGTGAGCAAACTTGGTGGATGCGTCCGCCTCCCGATGGTCTAAGTCCAGGCATGCTGGTGTGAGGATCTTCTCCATTATAAAAAAATCTTGTTAATAAAATTGATGCGCTATCAATTACTCAAAAGACTGAGGTTAAGCGAGTAACTAACAGGCTTTTATTAGCAAGAGAATGAAGGTGTGACTCGAGTGGTTGACCAGTCCAGAATACCGAGGGACTGTGGAGCAGTCACCTTTGTACCTGGACTCGTGGGAGGAGTCAGCCGAGGCATGTACAGACATGTACACAGTGGAATACAAACACCCACACAGGCAGGTATAACAGTGGTTTACCACAGTGAGTGTGTGTGAAAGTGTGCATGAGTGCATGAAAGTGAATGTGGGTGAAAGTGTGAGTGCATGAAATTGTGCAAATGTTTGTGAAAGTGAGTGTGAGTGTGTGAAAGTGTGAGTGAGTGTGAAAGTGTGAGTGTGCATGTGAATGTGAGCATGAGTGTGTGAAAGTGTGCAGGAGTGTGTGAAAGTGTGAGTGTGTGAGTGAAAGTGAGAGTGAGTGAAAGTGAGAGTGTGCATGTGAGAAAGTGTGCATGAGCGTTTGAAAGAGAGTGTGTGAAAGTGTGCGTGAGGTGTGAAAGAGAGTGTGTTTGAGTGTGTGTGCGCGAAAGTGTGAATGAGCGTGTGAAAGAGTGTGTTTGAAAGTGTTAGTGCATTTGTGAAAGTGTGAGTGAGTGTGTGAAAGTGAGTGTGTGAAAGCGTGAGTGAGTGTGTGAAAGGGAGTGTGTGTGGAAGTGTGCATGAGTGTGTGAATGAGAGTGTGTGTGAAATGTGAGTGTGTGTGTGAAAGTGTGAGTGAGCGTGTGAAAGTGAGCGAGTGTGGAAGTGTGAGTGAGTGTGTGAAAGTGTGAGTGTGTGAGAAAGTGTGAGTGAGCATGTGAACGTCAGTGTGAAAGTGTGAGTGTGTATGAAAGTGTGAGTGAGTATGAAAGGGAGAGTGTGAGAGTGAGAGTGAGCATGTGAAAGTGAGTGTGAAAGTATGAGTAAGTGTGTGTGTGAAAGTGTGAGTGAGCGTCTGAATGTGTCAGTGAGTGTATGAAAGTGAGTGTGTGTGAAAGTGGGTGTGATCGTGTGAATGAGTTTGATAGTGTGAATGTGTGAAAGTGTGAAGGAGCATGTGAAAGTGAGTGTGTGAAAGTGTGAGTGTGTGAAAGTGTGCATGAGTGTGAAAGTGAGTGTGTGTGAATGTGTGAGTGAGCGTGTGAAAGACTGAATGGGTGTGTTAAAATGTGAGTGAGCGTGTGAAAGTGTGCATGAGTGTGTGAAAGTGAGTGTGAGTGTGAAAATGTGAGTGAGTGTGTGAGTGTTGAAAGTGTGAGTGAGTGTGTGAACGTGTGAGTGAGTGAAAGTGTGAGTGAGTGAAAGTGTGAGAGTGAAAGTGTGAGTGAGTGAAAGTGTGAGTGAGTGAAAGTGTGAGTGCATGTGTGAATGTGTGCATGAAAGTGAATGTGTGAAAGTGTGAGTGCACGAAAGTGTGTGTGTGTTTGTGAAAGTGAGTGAGTGTGTGAAAGGGTGAGTGTGTGTGAACGTGTGTGTGTGTGTGTGTGTGTGTGTGTGTGAAGTGTGAGTGAGTGAAAGCGTGCATGAGTGTTTGAAAGTGAGTTTGTGAGAAAGTGTGCATGTGTGTGTGAAAGAGAGAGTGTTCATGTGAAAGTGTGCATGCGTGTTTGAAAGTGAGTGTGTGTGAAAGTGTGAAGGAGTGTGTGAAAGAGAGTGTGAATGTGTGAGTGAGCATGTGAATGTGTGTGTGTGAAAGTGAGAGTGTGTGTGAAAGTGTGAGTGTTCATGTGAAAGTGTGCATGCATGTTTGAAAGTGAGTTTGTGTGAAAGTGTTAGTGCATTTGTGAAAGCGTGAGTGAGTGTGTGAAAGGGAGTGTGTGTGGAAGTGTGCATGAGTGTGTGAAAGTGAGTGTGTGAAAGTGTGAGTGAAAGAGTGTGTGTGAGTGAAAGTGAGAGTGTGCATGTAAAAGTGTGTGTGTGAAAGTGTGCATGCATGTGTGAAAGTGTGAGTGTGAAAGACTGAATGGGTGTGTGAAAGTGTGAGTGAGTGTGAGAAAGTGTGCATGAGTGTGAGTGTATGTGTGAAAGTGAGTGTGTATGTGAAAGTGAGTGTGAGAAAGTGTGAGTGTGTGTGTGAAAGAGTGTGTGAAAGTGTGAGTGTGTAAAAGACTGAATGGGTGTGTGAAAGAGTGAGTGAGCTTGTGAAAGAGAGTGAGTATGAAAGTGTGAGTGAGTGTGAAACGGTGAGTGTGTGAAAGGGTGAGTAAGTGAGTGTGTGAAAGTGTGAGTGAGCGTGTGAATGTGTGAGTGTGTGAGTGTGAAAGTGTGATTGTGCATGTGAAAGTGTATGTGTGAAGGTGTGCATGAGTGTGTGAAAGACTGAAGGGGTGTGTGAATGTGAGTGAGTGTGTGAAAGTGAGTGTGCGAAAGTGTGCATGAGTGTGTGAATGTGAGTGTCTGTGAAAGTGTGAGTGAGTGTGTGTGTGAGTGAAAGTGTGAGTGTGTGTGAAAGTGTGAGTGAGCATGTGAAAATGAGTGTGAAAGTGTGAGTGATGGTGTGAAAGTGAGTCTGTGAAAATAAGTGAGTGTGAATGTTTGAAAGTGTGAAGGAGCATGTGAAAGTGTGTGTGAGAAAGTGCATGATTGTGAGAAAGTGTGAAAGACTGAATGAGTGTGTGAAAGTGTGAAAGAGAGTGAGTGTGGAAGTGTGAGTGAGTGTGAAAGTGAATGTGTGAAAATGTGCATGAGTGTGTGAAAGTGAGTGTATGTGAAAGTGTGAGAGGAGTGTGTGTGAAAGAGCGAGTGTGTGAAAAAGTGCGCATGAGTGCATGAAAGTGAGTGTGTGTGAAAGTGTGAGTGTGTGTGAAAGTGTGAGTGAGCGTGAAAGTGTGAGTGAGCATGTGGAAGTGAGTGTGAAAATGTGAGTGATCATGTGAAAGTGAGGCTGTGTGAAAGTGTGAATGTGTGTGAGAAAGTGTGAGTGACCACGTGAAAGTGTGCGTGGGTGTGTGAAAGTGAGTGTGTGTGAGTGAGTGTGAAAGTGAGTGTGTGAAAGCATGAGTGAATGTGTGAAAGGGAGTGTGTGAGAAAGTGTGCATGAGTGTGTGAAAGTGAGAGTAATTGTGAGAATGTGTGGGTGAGTGTGAGAAAGTGAGTGTGTGTGAAAGTAAGTGAGTGTGAACGTGTGATAGTGTGAATGTGTGAAAGTGTGAAGGAGCATGTGAAAGTGAGTGTGTGAAAGTGTGAAAGTGAGTATGAGAGAGTGTGAAAGTGTTAGTGCATTTGTGAAAGTGAGAGTGAGTGTGTGAAAGTGAGTGTGTAAAAGCATGAGTATGTGAAAGGGAGTGTGTGTGAAAGTGTGTGAGTGTGCGTGTGTGAAAGTGAGTGTGAAAGAGAGTGAGCATGTGAATGTGTGTGTGTTGAAAGTGTGAGTGAGTGTGTGAACGTGTGAGTGTGTGAAATTGAGTGAGTGTGTGTGAAAGTGCGAGTGAGTGAAAGTGTGAGTGCATGTGTGAAAGTGTGCATGAGTGTGTGAAAGTGAATGTATGAAAGAGTGAGTGTGAAAGTGTGCATATGTTTGTGAAAGTGTGAGTTGGTGTGTGAAAGGGTGAGTGTGTGTGAACCTGTGGGTGAGTGTGTGTGAAAGTGTGAGTGAGTGTGTGTGAAAGTGTGAGTGTGCATGTGAAAGTGTGCATGAGTGTGTGAAAATGTGTGTGAGTGTGAGAGTGTGTGAAAGTGAGTGTGTGTGAAAGTGTTAGTGCATTTGTGAAAGGGTGAGTGAGTGTGTGAAAGGGAGTGTGTGTGGAAGGGTACATGAGTGTGTGAAAGTGAGTGTGTGTGAAAGTGTGAATGTATGTGTGAAAGTGTGAGTGAGTGTGTGAAAGTGTGAGTGTGTGAGTGAGTGTTTGATAGAGTGTGTGTGGAAGTGAGAGTGTACATGTGAAAGTGTGTGCGTGAAAGTGTGCATGAGCGTGAGTGAAAGTTTGAGTGCGTGTGTGAAAGAGTGCATGAGTGTGTGAAAGTGAATGTGTGTGAAAGTGTGAGTGCATGAACGTGTGCGTATGTTTGTGAAAGTGAGTGTGAGTGTGTGAAAGAGAGAGAGAGTTTGTGAAAGTGAGTGTGTGTGAAAGCATGAGTGAGCATGTGAAAGAGAGCGAGTGTGAAAGCGTGAGTGAGCATGTGAAAGTGAGTGTGTGTGAAAGCGTGAGTGAGCATGTGAAAGTGAGTGTGTGTGAAAGTGTGCATGAGTGTGTGAAAGTGAGTGGATGTGAAAGTGTGAGCGAGTGTGTGAATGTGAGTGTGTGTGAAAGTGAGAGAGAGTGAAAGTGTGTGTGTTAAAGTGTGAGTGAGCGTGTGAAAGTGTGAGTGAGCGTGTGAATGTGTGAGTGAGTGTGTGAAAGTGAGTGTGTGTGAAAGTAAGTGAGTGTGAGTGTGAGAAGGTGTGAGTGTGTGAAAGTGTGAGTGTGTGAAAGTGTGAGCATGCAAAAGTGCACTTGTGTGTGAAGGTGTGAGTGTGTGTGAAAGTGCGAGTGTGCATGTGAAAGTGTGAGTGAATGTGTGGAAGGGAGTGTGTGTGAATGTGTGCATGAGTGTGTGAAAGTGTGAGTGTCTAAAAGTGTGAGTGAGCATGTGAAAGTGAGTGTGTGTGAAAGTGTGCGTGCATTTGTGAAAGTGTGAGTGTGTGAAAGTGAGTTTGAGTGTATAAGTGTGAGTGTGTGAAAGTGTGTGTGTGTGAAAGCGTGAGTGAGTGTGTGAATGTGCATGAGTGTGAGAATGTAAGTGTGTGTGAAAGTGTGCACAAGTGAGTGAAAGTGAGAGTGAGAAAGTGTGCGTGAGTGTGTGAAAGTGTGAGTGTGTGAAAGTGAGTGTGTGAGAAAGCGTGCGAGTGTGTGAAAGTGATTGTATGTGAAAGTGTGCGTGAAAGTGTGCATGAGTGTATGAAAGTGTGAGAGTGTGAAAGCGTGAGTGTGTGAAAGTGAGTGAGCATATGAAAGTGAGTGTGAAATTGAGAATGTGAGAAAGTGTCAGTGTGTGTGAAAGTGTGAGTAATTGAAAGTGTGAGTGAGCGTGTGAATGTGTGAGCGTGTGTGAAAGTGTGTGTGTGTGAAAGTAAGTGAGTGTGAATATGTGAAAGAGTGTGATAGTGTGAATGTGTGAAAGTGTGAAGGAGCATGTGAAAGTGTGAGTGTGAAAGTGTGTGAGTGAGTGTGTGAAAGTGTGAGTGTGTGAAAGTATGTGAGTGTGTGTGAAGGTGTGCGTGAGTGTATGAAGGTGTGAGTGTAAAAGTGTGAGTGTGTGAGAAAGTGAGTGTGCATGTGAAAGTGTGAGTGAGTGTGTGAAAGAGAGTGTGTGAGAAAGTGTGCATGAGTTTGTGAAAGTGAGTGTGTGTGAAAGTGAGTGTGTGTGAAAGTGTGCATGAGTGTGTGTGAAAGTATGAGTGCGTGTGTGAAAGAGTGAGTGTGAAAGTGTGTGTGAAAAAGTGTGCATGAGTGTATGAAAGTGAGTGTGCATGAAAGTGAGAGTGAGTGTGAAAGTGTGAGTGTGTGTGAAAGTGAGTGAGCATGTGAAAGTGAGTGTGAAAGTGAGTGATCATGTGAAAGTGAGGCTGTGTGAAAGTGTGAATGTGTGCGTGAAAGTGTGAGCATGTGAATATGTGAGTGTGTGTGAAAGTGTGTGTGTGAAAGTGAGTGTGTGAAAGTGTGAGTGTGTGAACGTGTGCGTGGGTGTGTGAAAGAGAGTGTGAAAGTGTGCGTGAGTGTGTGAAAGTGATTGTGTGAGAGTGTGTGTGAAAGTGTTAGTGCATTTGTGAAAGTGAGTGTGTGAAAGCATGAGTGAGTGTGTGAAAGGGAGTGTGTGAGAAAGTGTGAGTGAGTGTGCGAGTGAGCATGTGAATGTGTGTGTGTTG
Source organism: Somniosus microcephalus (assembly GCF_052327205.1). Taxonomy (NCBI): domain Eukaryota; kingdom Metazoa; phylum Chordata; class Chondrichthyes; order Squaliformes; family Somniosidae; genus Somniosus; species Somniosus microcephalus. The sequence goes on from NC_141005.1 coordinate 73,931,351, forward strand.
AAAGTGTGAGTGAGTGTGTGAACGTGTGAAAGTGCGAGTGAGTGAAAGTGTGAGTGCAGGTGCGAAAGTGTGCATGAGTGTGTGAAAGTGAATGCATGAAAGTGTGAGTGCATGAAAGTGTGCGTATGTTTGTGAAAGTGTGAGTGGGTGTGTGAAAGGGTGAGTGTGTGTGAAAGTGTGAGTGGGTGTGTGTGAAATTGAGTGTGTGTGTATGTGAAAGTGTGCATGAGTGTGTGAAAGTGTGAGTGAGTGTGTGTGTGTGAAAGTGTAAGAAGGTGAGTGTGTTTGAGTGTCTGTGCGAAAGTGTGAATGAGCATGTGAAAGTGAGTGTGTGTGAAAGTGTTAGTGCATTTGTGAAAGTGTGAGTGAGTGTGTGAAAGGGAGTGTGTGTGGAAGTGTGAATGTATGTGTGAAAGTGTGAGTGGGTGTGTGAAAGGGCATGTGAAAGTGAGTGAGTGTGAAAGTGAGAGTGAGTGTGTGAAAGTGTGAGTGTGTATGAAAGTGTGAGTGAGTGAGAAAGTGTGTGTGAGCATGCCAAAGTGAATGTGAAAGTGTGAGTGAACGTGTGATAGTGTGAGTGTGTGTGAAAGCATGAGTGAGTGAAAGTGTGTGTGAAAGTGTGCATGTGTGAAAGTGTGAGTGTGTGAAAGCGTGAGTGAGCATGTGAAAGAGAGTGTGAAAGTGAGTAATTGTGTGAAAGTGAGTCTGTGTGAAAGTGGGAGTGAGTGTGTGAAAGTGTGAGTAATTGTGAGAATGTGTGGATGAGTGTGTGAAATTGAGTGCGTGTGAAAGTGAGTGTGAACGAGTGTGATAGTGTGAAAGTGTGAAGGAGCATGTGAAAGTGAGTGTGAAAGTGTGTGAAATTGCGCGAGTGTGTGAAAGTGAGTGAGTGTGTGTGTGAAAGTGAGTGTGAGTAAGTGTGCGTGTGTGTGAAAGAGAGTGTGTGAAAGTGAGAGAGTGTAAGTGTGAGTGAGTGTTTGAAAGTGTGAGTGAGCGTGTGAATGTGTGAGTGAGTGTGTGAAAGTGAGTTTGAGAGAAAATGTGTGTGAATGTTTGAATGAGTAATAGTTTGAATGTGTGAAAGTGTGAAGGAGCATGTGAAAGTGTGTGTGTGAAAGACTGAATGAGTGTGTGAAAGTGTGAGTGAGTGTGTGAAAGAGAGAGAGTGTGGAAGTGTGAGAGTGTGAGAAAGTGAGCGTGCAAAAGTGTGCATGAGTGTGTGAATGTGAGTGTGTGAAAGTATGAGTGAGTGTGAGAAAATGTGAGTGAGTGAAAGTGTGAGTGTGTGTGTGAAAATGTGCATGAGTGTGTGAAAGTGAGTGTGTGTGAAAGTAAGTGAGTGAATGTGTGATAGTGTGAAAGTGTGAAGGAGCATGTGAAAGTGGGTGTGTGAAAGTGAGTGGGTGTGTGAAAGTGTAAGTGAGTGTGAAATTGTGAGTGAGTGTGAGAAAGTGAGTGTGTGAAAGTGTGAGCGTATGTGTGAAAGTGAGCGTGAGTGTGTAAGTGTGCGTGTGCGTGTGCAAGTGAGTATGAAAGTGTGAGTGAGTGTGTGTGTGAGTGTGTGAAAGTGAGTGTGCAAGTGCGCGTGAGTGTGTAAATGTGTGTGTGAAAGTGTGCATGAGTGCATGAAAGTGTGCGTATGTTTGCGAAAGTGCGCATGAGTGTGAAAGCGTGAGTGAGTGTGTGAAAGTGTGAGCGAGTGTGAAAGTGTGAGTGTGTGTGAAAGTGTGAGTGAGCATGTGAAAGAGAGTGTGAAAGGGTGAGTGATCATGTGAAAGTGAGGCTGTGTGAAAGTGTGTGAGTGAGCATGTGAAAGTGTGAGAGTGTTTGAAAGAGAGTGTGTGAACGTGTGCGAGAGTGTGTGAAAGTGAGTATGTGAGAGTGTGTGTGAAAGTGTTAGTGCATTTGTGAAAGTGTGAGTGAGTGTGTGAAAGTGAGTGTGTAAAAGCATGAGTGAGTATGTGAAAGGGAGTGTGTGTGAAAGTGTGAGTGTATGTGTGAGTGTGTGAGAAAGTGTGAGTGAGTGAGTGTGTGTGAAAGTGTGAGTGAGTGTGTGTGAAAGTGTGAGTGAGTGTGTGTGAAGGTGTGAGTGAGTGTGTGTGAAAGTGTGAGTGAGTGTGTGTGAAAGTGTGAGTTAGTGTGTGTGAAAGTGTGAGTGAGTGTGTGTGAAAGTGTGAGTGAGTGTGAGAAAGTGAGTGTGGTTAAAGTGTGAGTGAGTGAAAGTGAGTGTGAAAGTGTGAGTGAGCATGTGAATGTGTGTGTGTGTTGAAAGTGTGAGTGAGTGTGTGAGTGTGTGAAATTGAGTGAGTGTGTGTGAAAGTGCGAGTGAGTGAAAGTGAGAGTGCATGTGTGAAAGTGTGCATGAGTGTGTGAAGGTGAATGTATGAAAGAGTGAGTGTGAAAGTGTGCGTATGTTTGTGAAAGTGTGAGTTGGTGAGTGAAAGGGTGAGTGTGTGTGAACCTGTGGGTGAGTGTGTGTGAAAGTGTGAGTGAGTCTGTGTGAAAGTGTGAGTGTGCATGTGAAAGTGTGAGTGTGCATGAGTGTTTGAAAGTGAGTTTGTGTGAAAGTGTGCATGAGTGTGTGAGTGTGTGAAAGTGAGTGTGTGAGAAAGTGTTAGTGCATTTGTGAAAGCGTGAGTGAGTGTGTGTGGAAGGGTGCATGAGTGTGTGAAAGTGAGTGTGTGTGAAAGTGTGAATGTATGTGTGAAAGTGTGAGTGTGTGAAAGTGTGTGAGTGTTTGATAGAGAGTGTGTGGAAGTGAGTGTACATGTGAAAGTGTGTGTGTGAAAGTGTGCATGAGTGTGTGAAAGTGAGTGTGTGAAAGATTGAATGTGTGTGTGAAAGTGTGCGTGTGAAAGTGTGCATGAGTGTGTGAAAGTGTGTGTGTGAGTCAGTGTGTGAAAGTGAGTGAAAGTGTGAGTGTGTATGAAAGTGTGAGTGTGTGAGAAAGAGAGAGTGAGCATGTGAAAGTGAGAGTGATCATATGAAAGTGAATGTGTGAGTGTGAGTGTGAGTGTGAGTGTGAGTGAGAAAGTGAGTGTGAATGTGTGTGAAAGTGAGTGTGTGAAAGTGTGAGTGAGTGAGTGAATGGGTGAGTGTGTGTGAAAGTAAGTGTGAAAGAGCGTGTGAAAGTGAGCGTGTGAAAGTGAGAGTGTGAGTGTGAAAGAGAGAGTGAGTGTGTGAAAGTGAGTGTGTGTGAAAGTGAGTGTGAGTGAGTGTGTAACTGAGTGTGTGTGTGAATGTGAGTGTGTGAAAGTGTGAGTGCATGAAAGTGTGCATATGTTTGTGAAAGTGAGTGTGTGAAAGCGTGAGTGAGTGTGAGAAAGCGTGAGTGAGCATGTGAAAGTGAGTGAGTGTGAAAGTGTGAGTGTGTGGAAGTTTGTGTGAGTGTGTGAATGTGAGTGTGTGTGAAAGTGTGAGTGTGTGAAAGTGAGTGTATGTGAAAGTGTGAGTGAGTGTGTGAAATTGAGTGAGAGAGAGAGTGAGAGAGAGAGAGAGAGAGAGAGAGTGAGCGTGTGAAAGTAAGTGAGTGTGTGTGTGTGAATGAAGGTGTGAGTATGTGATAGTGTGAATGTGTGAATGTGTGAAAGTGTGAAGGAGCATGTGTGTATGTGAAAGTGTGAGTGTGTGAAAGTGTGTGTGAGAGAGTGTGTGAAAAAGTGTGTGTGAAAGTGTGAGTGTGTGAGTGTGTGAGTGTGCAAAAGTGTGCTTGAGTGTGTGAAGGTGTGAGTGTACGTGTGAAAGTGAGTGTGTGTGAAAGTGTGAGTGCATTTGTGAAAGTGTGAGTGAGTGTATGAGTGAGTTTGAGTGTATAAGTGTGAGTGTGTGAAAGTGTGAGTGTGTGAAAGCACGAGTGAGTGTGTGTGAACGTGCGTGTGTGAAATTGTGCACGTGTGTAAAAGTGTGCACGTGTGAGTGAGTGTGAAAGTGTGCGTGAGTGTGTGAAAGAGAGTGAGTGAGTGAAAGAGCGAGTGTGAGAAAGAGAGTGTGTGTCAAAATGTGTGTGTGTGTGTGTGAGAAAGTGCGCATGTGTGTGAAAGAGAGTGTGTGAGAAAGCGTGCGAGAGAAAGCGTGCGAGTGTGTGAAAGTGATTGTATGTGAAAGTGTGAGTGAGTGAGTGAAAGTGTGAGTGTGTATGAAAGTGAGAGTGAGCATGTGAAAGTGAGTGTGAAATTGAGAGTGAGAAAGTGTGAGTGAGCGTGAGAATGTGTGAGCGAGTGTGAGAAAGTGAGTGTGTGAAAGTAAGCGAGTGTGAAAGTGAAAGAGTGATAGTGTGAATGTGTGAGTGTGTGAGTGTGCATGAGTGTGTGAAAGTGAGTGTATGTGAAAGTGTGAGTGAGTGAAAGTGTGAGTGTGAGAGAAAGCGTGAGTGAGCATGTGAAAGTGTGAGTAATCGTGTGAAAGTGAGTCTGTGAGAAAGTGGGAGTGAATGTGTTTAGGTCTCGGAGCACGGAGTCCATCAAGCGCTGGAAAGCCTGTGCCGCGTTCTTGAAGCCAAACGGCATCCGTAGGTACTCAAAAAGGCCGAACGGGGTGATGACTGCGGTTTTTGGGACGTCTTGTGGGTGCACGGGAACCTGGTGATACCCACGGACGAGGTCGACTTTTGAAAAGATGGAATTTCCCGCCAACTGGGCCGAGAAATCCTGAATATGCGGGATCGGGTACCGATCAGGAGTAGTGGCGTCGTTCAGGCGTCGGTAGTCGCCGCATGGCCGCCAGCCGCCGCCCGGTTTCTGAACAATGTCGAGAGGCGAAGACCAGGGACTATTCGACCGGCGAATAATCCCCAGCCGCTCCATCGTGTCGAACTCCGCTTTCGCAGCCACGAGCTTGCCCGGTTCAAGCCTTCGAGCCCATGCATAAACCGGAAAGCCAGCAGTGGTGATATGATGTTCAACACCATGCTTCGTGGCCGAGGAGGAGAAAGTGGGCCGCTCAGCTCCAGGAACTCGGAGGAGCCGAGTGAAGTCATCTGGAGATGGGAACGCACAGGCGATAGAGCGTGACACGGCGTTAATGCGGTGGCACGGAATCGAGTGGAACGTGGCCGTGTTGATCAACCGGCGGTGCCGGACATAGACGAGGAGGCCGTTGGCACACAGAAAATCCGCCCCTAGGATGGCCTGCGAGACTTTGGCCGTGACGAATTCCCAATGGAAACGCTGACCGCCGAAACACAACTGGACCCGCCGTTTTCCGAAAGTTCGAATGGCTGCGCCATTAGTCGCCTTGAGGGAAAGGCCGTGGCCCCCAGCTTGAATATCGAGATTCGATGCAGGTAGGATGCTACACTGCGCCCCGGTGCCGCAAAGGAAACGCCGACCCGATAGGGAGTCGGTGATGAAAAGAAGTTTCCCCGAAGATCCGATGGCCATCGCAGCCGCGGAGCGCCCATTAGACCTGGTCCTCCTTCGCCAGGAACGCTGCAGGAGCTTTGTTTTTTTTGGGGCGAAAAGCTGCAGGGAGAGTGGCAGCATCGTGCTTTCGTGCCAAAACGGGCGTGGTAGGAGCAGCAGCCCGCTGCGAGGAGCTGGAGCCGCGTCTGTGGGGGATGGGTGTCTCGTGGCAGCGCAGCACTGCTGGGTTACTGTGAAAATCTTATCTGCTTCGGCAGCAAGCTCTGCGCAGTCTGTGACCTTGGCCCTGGCTAGGGCAGCCTGCACCTGCTCCAGCAGTTGGCAGAGGAAAAGCTCCCGGAAGAGGAAGCATTCCGGTTCGGCACCTAAGAGCGTGAGCATTTGGCTCATGAGCTCGGACGGTTTGGAGTCCCCAAGGCCGGGCATAGCAAGAAGCCGGCGAGCGCGTTCTGACTTCGAGAGCCCGAAGACTTGTAGCAACCGCGCCTTTAACGTATCATACTTGCGGTCAGTATGTGGACTACCGAGTAGGCTGACGATCCGCGAGGCAGTGCCACTATTGAGGGCGGAGACCACGTAGTAATAACGGGTCTGATCCGTGACGATGTTCCTGATGGCGAACCGGGCTTCAGCCTGGATGAACCACGCGGCTGGTTGCTCCCAGAACTGTGGCAGTTTCAGAGTCACAGCGTTCGTTTCCATGCTGAAGATCTTCCGCGAAAACCGTTCGCGAAAGTTGGGGTCACCAATGTAGGAATGTGGGTTCCTAACTAAAAGACTGAGTTCTACTCAGGCGATCAAACAAAACGAACTTTAATGAAACAAACAGGTTTTAACAAAAAACTGCAGGATAACATCGAATGTAGATCTGCTCTCTTCGGAGGCTGTCATGACATCATCACGTTTTTCCTGCCAGTGGGGGATCACGTGATGAACGGCGTGACGTCATTACGTTTTAGCCGCGCTGTTAAAGTAACCACGCTCTGTACAGTTAAACAGCATAAATAAAGATACAGACTCAGACTGTAGCTAACATGTTGTTAAAGGAATTATATACAAACGATCCGAGTCCTTTGGTGGCTCCGCCACACAGTCATCTCTCCAACTGTTTGGAGCAATCAAAGCCTCCAGTGCACACTCCTAGATGAACCTTCAAATGCAATGTGGCTGTCAGGGCGAGGCTGGTTCTGGACCCAAGTGGAGAGACAAGGCTAGAGGCAGGTATAAAGTTCAAACAAAGTACTTTACTTAATAAACACAAAGATACAATTACACTTTAGAAGCTCTGACAAGCAACCACTTGACACAAAGGCTTGTCAAGACTGAGCACAGAGAAGGGGGGAAACAGAACTTATATACTACAAATCACAGGTGAAACTCATAAGCCCAATAACAGTCAATTAAGGATTAACACAGGGGTAACCACTCATGAAGGTGCCACCTAGGGGTTATTAGGAGAACTAACCGGCACCCTCACAGGACCCCCTCCCCTAGGAACGGCTCGCGACGTTCCTCCTGGACGAGCCGGGTGGCGATGGCGAAAATCCCTTATGAGTTCCGGATCCAAAATGCCCCAGGCCGGAACCCAGGAACGCTCTTCAGGACCGAAACCCTCCCAGTCAACCAGGTATTGGATGCTCCTCCTGACCCGGCGACAATCAAGGAGGCGACGGACCGTGAAGGCTTGCTGGCCGTCGATCATATGGGGCGGGGGGGTCTAGCCACAGGAACCAAGGGACTAGTAAGTACCAGCTTGAGGTGAGAGACATGAAATGTGGGATGTATCCTCATCGATCGAGGAAGGAAGAGCCGGTAGGCCACAGGGTTTACTTGCTCCAAAATCCTAAAAGGTCCTATGAACCCGGGAGCCAACTTGCGGGACTCCACATGGAGCGGAAGATTCTTGGTAGACGGCCAGACCTTCTGTCCGGTCCGGAACCGAGGAGCTGGGCGACTGTGACGGTCGGCTTGTACCTTCTGCCGAGATGAGGCAAGCCGCAAGGCGGATCGGACCCTCCTCCAGGTACGACGGCAGCGTTGGACTAACCCCTGGGCAGCCAGCACTCCTACCTCCCTCTCCTGTTCCGGGAAGAGTGGCGGTTGGAAGCCATATTGGCACTCAAAAGGCGAAAGACCAGTGGAGGAGCTCTGAAGGGTATTATGTGCATACTCTGCCCAGACCAGGTACTTGCTCCAGGAGGAAGGATTGGAGGACACAAAGCTTCGTAGCACCCTCTCCAGATCCTGATTAGTTCTCAGTCTGGCCGTTAGATTGAGGGTGGAACCCCGAAGAGACTGACGGAAGCCCCCAGGAGGGAACAAAAGGCCTTCCAAAACTGATATGATAACTGAGGACCACGGTCAGAGACAACATCCAGGGGCAAGCCATGGAGGCGGAAGACGTGTTGGACAACCAGCTGGGCGGTCTCCCTGGCAGAGGGAAGCTTGATAAGAGGAACGAAGTGAGCAGCCTTTGAAAAGCGATCAACCACAACTAGGATGGTGGTGAATCCTTCAGATGGAGGTAGCCTGGCGATGAAATCCAGGGCGATGTGAGACCAGGGACGGCTGGGAATAGGCAAGGGATGCAGGAGACCAAGCGGAGGTTGTCGGGATGTCTTGTTCTGGGCACAGACGGGACAAGCGGAGACAAAGGCCCGGGTGTCGGCTTCCATAGCGGGCCACCAGAACCTCCTTTTAAGAAACTCGAGAGTCTGATGGATCCCAGGATGACCCATCAATCGAGAAGAATGGCCCCATTGAAGGACCTGGGCGCACACTCGACTGGGAACATATAGTTTATTAGGAGGGCCTCCTCCGGGATCGCCCTCCCGACGTTGGGCCCTTCGCACCACAGTCTCAATCTCCCACACGACGGGAGCCACGATGCAGGAACTAGGGACGATAGGTTCCGGAATCCGGTCCTTTTCCGAGGGGTCAAACTGGCGAGAAAGGGCATCCGGTTTGAGGTTCTTCGACCCTGGGCGGTACGACAGGAGAAAGTTGAACCGGTTAAAGAAGAGTGCCCACCTGGCCTGCCGGGGGTTGAGGCGCTTAGCGTCCTGAATATATATCAGGTTCTTATGGTCGGTCCAGACGACAAAAGGATGTTCCGCTCCCTCCAACCAGTGTCTCCACTCCTCCAAGGCCAACTTAACTGCCAAAAGCTCCCTGTTGCCGACATCATAGTTACACTCAGCTGGCTTCAGGCGACAGGAGAAGGCGGCACAGGGATGAAGTTTTTGGTCCTTGGGGGAGCGCTGGGACAGGACAGCCCCAACTCCAATATCCAAGGCATCCACCTCTACGATGAAGGGCAGGGTGGGATCGGGATACATCAGAATGGGGGCGGAGGTGAAGCGTTGTTTGAGCTCCTGGAAGGCCCGTTCTGCTTCAGAACACCAGCTGAACCGTAAAGACGAGCCCTTGGTCAATGCAGAGAGGGGAGCGGCAAGGGAGCTGAAGTTACGGATGAAGCGTCTGTAAAAGTTGGCGAATCCCAGGAACCGCTGAATCGGCTTAACCGACGTGGGACTCGGCCAGTTCAGGACGGCTTGAACCTTACTCGGATCCATCTGGACGCTTCCACCAGAGATAACGTAGCCCAGGAAGGTGACCTTAGTGATGTGGAATTCACACTTCTCGGGTTTGACAAAGAGACGGCTCTCCAAGAGCCTCTGCAACACCCGCCTGACGTGTTGGACATGCTGCTGGGGGGACTTCGAGAAGATGAGAATGTCATCCAAATAAACAAACACGAACTGATTCAGCAGGTCCCGGAGCACGTCATTGACCAGAGCCTGGAAGACAGCAGGAGCATTAGTGAGACCAAAGGGCATGACAAGGTATTCCCAGTGACCGCTCGGGGTGATAAAGGCAGTTTTCCATTCATCCCCCTCCCTAATGCGGACCAGGTTATATGCGTTGCGGAGGTCAAGTTTGGAGAAGATGGTAGCTCCCTGTAGCTGCTCAAACGCTGAAGACATCAAAGGGAGAGGATAGCGGTTCTTAATCGTAATTTTGTTAAGCCCCCGATAGTCCTATACAAGGTCCGAGACCACCATCCTTCTTTTTTACAAAAAAAGAAACCTGCACTCGCTGGGGAGGTGGAAGGACGAATGAAACCTGTGGCAAGGGCTTCTTTGATATATTCCTCCATCGAAACATTCTCAGGGCCAGAGAGAGTGTAGAGCCGACCCCGAGGGGGGCTAGTGCCAGGCAGGAGATCAATCGCACAGTCGTAGGGCCGGTGTGGGGGGAGTGTAGAGGACCGCCCTTTACTAAATACCGCATGGAGGTCCGAATACTCAGGAGGCACACGAGCAAGGTCCAGCTGATCGGCTGGCTCGGGAGAGGAAGGACGAGGCAGACTAGGGAAGACCTTGAGACAGTTAGTTGAACATGAAGGGCCCCACTCCAGCACCGTGCCAGTAGTCCAGTCAATATGAGGGTTGTGGAGAAAGAGCCACGGGTGTCCAAGAACGAGAGGGAGCTCAGGGGAATCTATCAGGTGAAACTGCAACAACTCTTGATGTCTCTCCCCCACTTGGACCTGTAACACTCGTGATATGATGAACGTGCCCAGAACCAAGGGGCCTGCCATCGAGGGCGGTGACTTGTAAAGGCTTGTCCAGGCGGGAGAAAGGAATTTTCAGTCTGTGCACCAGGGTACGGTCAATAAAACAACCCACGGCCCCGGAGTCAATGAACGCCTGCAGATTGAACTGCTTTCCCTCCCAAGAGAGACGAGCAGGAATCAGGGTTTGGAAGACTGAAGGGGTGGGAGAAGGGGTTTGATCAGTCCGTATCTCCCCAATCCTCCTGGCTTGTTCCTGGAGCTCTGGGCATGTGGCTCTGAAATGACCAGACAGGCCACAGTAAAGACAACACCCCTCTCTCAATCTCCTCTGTCTCTCAACCTGGGAGAGCCAAGTTCTGCCGAGTTGCATAGGTGTCTCTTCCGTGCTAACAGGTGGACTCAGGGGTACTTGGAAACTCCTGGTCAGATCCGGAACACCGGACGATCTCACCCCGGTGGAAGTAGTGAATCTCCTCTCTCTAGCATGCTCCCGGAGGCGGTTATCCACTCTGACAGCAAGGGAGATGAGCGGGTCAAGGTCCTCCGGGATCTCTCTGGACGCTAGTTCATCCTTGATAGTTCCGGAAAGGCCGTAAAAAAACCATGGAAAGAAGGGCCTCGGTGTTCCAGCGACTCTCCACAGCGAGTGTGCGGAACTCAATGGCGAAGTCGGCTACGCTGCAGCCGCCCTGGCAGAGATTCAAAAGTCTCTTAGCTGCCACCCGTCCACTCACAGGATGGTCAAAGACCTTGCCCATCTCTTTGGTGAAATCGACAACGTCAAAGCAGACCGAAGATTGCTGCTCCCAGATAGCGGTAGCCCAGGCGAGAGCTTTTCCCGAGAGTAGTGAAATAATGAATTCTACCTTAGAGCGAGGTGAATGGAACATGGAAGGTTGAAGTTCAAAAACCAGGAAGCACTGGGTCAGGAAACCACGACACTTGCCTGGATCACCATCATAGCACTCCGGCGCAGGTAGGCGAGGCTCTCGGTAAGTCCGGCGATCGGCGACCGGTGGGGTAGCACCCAAAGGAACTGACTGACAAGGAACATCCTGAGCAGAAGCCACAGCAGCTAGGTGTTGAATGGTCGGAGTCCACGTATCTACCTTGTCCGAAATGCTTTGGAGAAGTTGCTCAAGGCAGCCGAGGAAAGCACCTTGATGGGAAAGAATAGAACGAAGTTCCTCCATCACTGCTGGGTCCATAATGGCTCAGTCTTGCTGTCAGGGCAAGGCTGGTTCTGGACCCAAGTGCAGAGACGAGGCTAGAGGCAGGTATAAAGTTCAAACAAAGTACTTTACTTAATAAACACAAAGATACAATTACACTTTAGAAGCTCTGACAAACAACCACTTGACCCAAAGGCTTGTCAAGACTGAGCACAGAGAAGGGGGAAAACAGAACTTATATACTACAAATCACAGGTGAAACTCATAAGCCCAATAAGGATTAACACAGGGGTAACCACTCATGTATTTAATAGGGTTATTGGTTTTTTGTCAGTTTATTTGTGAACTTGTTTTTGGTCGAATAAAAAGAGAGGGTAACCACTCATGAAGGTGCCACCTAGGGGTTACTAGGAGAACTAACCGGCACCCTCACAGTGGCTCCTTTAAATGTCCCGGATGAAAACATATCATCAATGACATCATCAAACCTGCACCATTTAATAGGGCCGGGTAAAGCGCAGGGTGGGCTTAATAGGCCCCATTAGCGCGAAGTTGATTTCTGCAGCGGGATGAAAGCGACAACAGGGTCGTGACCCGCCCACACCCGACCCACCCAGGTACAGAAAATTCTGGCCCTGAGTTCGCTGACTGACCTGCAATGACCAGGAGCAGCTGTAAAGCAGAGTCCGCTCACTAGAGGGAGATGCAGACTCCCTGTTCACCTTGGTTGTCCAATATCTGTTCTCTGAAGGGTTCGACCCGAAACGTCAACTCAAATTTCTCTCCACGGATGTTGCCTGACCTGCTGAGTTTTTCCATCATTTTCTGTTGTCATCTGTTCTCTGATGTAGTTTCCACACTCTCTCAGGCCCCAGCTGGAACAGACGCTCCATCACAGGTCACATTGTGGTTAGACTGAGGGCCTCACATAGTGACTCCATTCGAGGCGTTACACAGGAGCTCAGTGAGGGACTGAGGCCAATCCTGTCACTCACAGGGGAGGGGCCAATCCTGTCACTCACAGGGGGCGGGGCCAATCCTGTCACTCACAGGGGGAGGGCCAATCCTGTCACTCACAGGGGAGAGGCCAATCCTGTCACTCACAGGGGGCGGGGCCAATCCTGTCACTCACAGGGGGCGGGGCCAATCCTGTCACTCACAGGGGGAGGGGCCAATCCTGTCACTCATAGGGGGTGGGGACAATCCTGTCACTCACAGAGGGAGGGGCCAATCCTGTCACTCACAGGGGGAGGGGCCAGTGCTGTCACACACAGGGGAGGGGCCAATCCCACTCACAGGGGGAGGGCCCAATCCTGTCACTCACAGGGGAGGGGCCAATCCTGTCACTCACAGGGGGAGGGGCTCAATTCTGTCAGAGGGGGAGGGGCCAATCCTGTCACTCAGGGGGAGGGGCTCAATTCTGTCAGAGAGGGAGTGGCTCAATCCTGTCACTCACGGGGGAGGGGCCAATCCTGTCACTCACAGGGGAGGGGCCAATCCTGTCACTCACAGGGGAGGGGCCAATCCTGTCACTCACAGGGGAGGGGCCAATCCTGTCACTCACAGGGGGGGCCAATCCTGTCACTCACAGGGGGAGGGGCCAATCCTGTCACTCACAGGGGAGGGGCCAATCCTCTCACTCACAGGGGAGGAGCCAATCCTGTCACTCACAGGGGAGGGGCCAATCCTGTCACTCACAGGGGGAGGCCAATCCTGTCACTCACAGGGGGAGGGGCCAATCCTTTCACTCACAGGGGGCGGGGCCAATCCTGTCACTAACAGGGGGAGGGGCCAATCCTGTCACTCACAGGGGAGGGGCCAATCCTGTCACTCACAGTTATGCTGAACCTTTATAAAGCTCTGGTTAGGCCACAACTGGAGTATTGCGTCCAGTTCTGGGCACCACACTTTAGGAAGGATGTGAAGGCCCTTGAGAGGGTGCAGAGGAGATTTACCAGAATGGTTCCGGGGATGGGGGATCTTAGCTACAAGGACAGGTTGGAGAAGCTGGATTTGTTTTCATTAGAGCAAAGGAGGCTGAGGGGTGATTTGATCGAGGTGTACAAGATTATGACGGGTTTTGATAGGCTAGATGGGGAAAGGTTGTTCCCACTAGTTGATGGTACAAGGACTAGGAGACACAGATTTAAGGTTTTGGGCAAGAGATACAGGGGGGACACGAGGAAAAACTTTTTTATGCAGCGAGTGGTGAGGACCTGGAACTCGCTGCCGACGGAAGTGGTGGAAGCGGAGACACTCAATGTTTTCAAGGGGAGACTGGATAGGCACTTGAGGGAAATAAACTTGCAGGGCTACGGGGATAGAGCAGGGGAATGGGACTGACTGGATTGCTCTACAGAGAGCCGACACGGACTCGATGGGCTGATTGGCCTCCTTCTGTGCCGTATGACTCAATGACTCCTCGCACACACACACTCCTCACACTCACACACACACACCCCTCACACACACACACACACACACTCCTCACACTCACACACACACTCCTCACCCTCACACACACTCCTCACACTCACACACACTCCTCACACTCACACACACACTCCTCACACTCCTCACACTCACACACACACTCCTCACACTCACACACACACACTCCTCACACACACACACACTCCTCACACACTCACACCCACTCCTCACACACACACACACTCCTCACACACTCACACCCACTCCTCACACACACACACACTCCTCACACACATGTGTTGTGTGGCACTACCACCGTGCTAAAAGGGATAGATTCAGAACAGATCTAGCTGCTCAAAACTGGGCATCCATGAGGTGCTGTGGACCATCAGCAGCAGCAGAACTGTATTCCACCACAATCTGTAACCTCATGGCCCAGCATATCCCTCACTCTACCATTACCATCAAGCCAGTGGACCAAATCTGGGTCAATGAGGAGTGTAGAAGAGCATGCCAGGAGCAACACCAGGTGTACCTAAAAATGAGATGCCAACCTGGGGAAGTTGCAACACAGGACTACATGCATGCTAAACAGTGGAAGCAGCATGCTATAGACAGGGCTAAATGATCCCACAATCAACAGATCAGATCAAAGCTCTGCAGTCCTGCCACATCCAGTCGCGAATGGTGTTGGACCATTAAACAACTAACGGCAGGAGGAGGCTCCATGAACATCCCCATCCTCAATGATGGTGGAGCCCAGCACATGAGTGTATAAGACAAGGCTGAAGCATTTGCAACCATCTTCAGCCAGAAGTGCCGAGTGGATGATCCATATCGACCTCCTCCTGAGGTCCCCACCACCAAAGAAGCCAGCCTTCAGCCAATTTGATTCACTCCACATGATATCAAGAAATGGCTGAGCGCACTGAATACCGCAAGGGCTATGGGCCCCGACAACATCCCGGCTATCGTGCTGAAGACTTGTGCTCCAGAACTGGCCACGCCTCTAGCCAAGCTGTTCCAGTACAGCTACAACACTGGCATCTACCCAACAATGTGGAAAACTGCCCAGGTATGTCCTGTCCACAAAAAACAGGACAAATCCAATCTGCCAATTACTGCCCCATCAGTCTACTCTCAATCATCAGCAAAGTGATGGAAGGTGTCATCGACAGTGCTATCAAGCGGCACTTGCTCACCAAAAACCTGCTCACCAATGCTCAGTTTGGGTTCTGCCAAGACCTCTCAGATCCAGACCTCATTACAGCCTTGGTCCAAACATGGACAAAAGCGCTGAATTCCAGAGGTGAGGTGAGAGTGACTCCCTTGACATCAAGGCAGCATTTGGCCGAGTGTGGCATCAAGGAGTCCTAGTAAAACTGAAGTCAGTGGGAATCAGGGGGAAACTCTCACTGGCTGGAGTCATACTTAGCACAAAGGAAGATGGTTGTGGTGGTTGGAGGGCAATCATCTCAGCCCCAGGACATCACTGCAGGAGTTCCTCAGGGCAGTGTCCTAGGTCCAACCATCTTCAGCTGCTTCATCAATGACCTTCCCTCCATCAATGATCTTCCCTCCATTATAAGGTTAGAAGTGGGGATGTTTGTTGATGATTGCACAGTGTTCAGTTCCATTCGCAACACCTCAGATAATGAAGCAGTCCATGCCCGCATGCAGCAAGACCTGGACGACATTCAGGCTTGGGCTGATAAGTGGCAGGTAACATTCACGCCGCACAAGTACCAGGCAATGACTATCTCCAATAAACAAGAGTCTAACCACTGCTCCTTGACATTCAATGGCATTACCATCGCCAAATACCCCACCATCAACATCCTGGGGGTCACCATTGACCAGAAACTTAACTGGACCAGCCACATAAATACTGTGGCAACAAGAGCAGGTCAGAGGCTAGGTATTCTGCGGCGAGTGTCTCACCTCCTGACTCCCCAAAGCCTTTCCACAAGGCACAAGTAAGGAGTGTGATGGAATATTCTACACTCGCCTGGAAAAGCGCAGCTCCAACAACACTCAAGAAGCTCAACACCATCCAGGACAATATGTTCTGGTATCGGACAGTATGTGCAGGTATGAAGGCAATATGTGCTGGTATGAGGGCAGTATGTGCTGGTATGAAGGCAATATGTGCTGGTATGAGGGCAATATGTGCTGGTATTGGGCAGTATGTGCTGGTAAGAGGGCAGTATGAGCTCGAATGAGGGCAGTATGTGCTGGTATTGGGCCGTATGTGCTGGTATTGGGCAGTATGTGCTGGTATGAGGGCAGTATGTGCTGGCATTGGGCATTATGTGCTGTTATGGGGCAGTATGTGCTGGTATGAGGGCAGTATGTGCTGGTATGAAGGCAGTAAGTGCTGGTATTGGGCAGTATGTGCTGGTATTGGGCAGTATGTGCTGGTATTGGGCAGTATGTGCTGGTATGAAGGCAGTATGTGCTGGTATTGGGCAGTATGTGCTGGTATTGGGCAGTATGTGCTGGTATTGGGCAGTATGTGCTGGTATTGGGCAGTATGTGCTGGCATTGGGCAGTATGTGCTGTTATGGGGCAGTATGTGCTGGTATGAGGGCAGTATGTGCTGGTATGAAGGCAGTATGTGCTTGTATTGGGCAGTATGTGCTGGTATTGGGCCGTATGTGCTGGCATTGGGCAGTATGTGCTGTTATGGGGCAGTATGTGCTGGTATGAGGGCAGTATGTGCTGGTATGAAGGCAGTATGTGCTGGCATTGGGCAGTATGTGCTGTTATGGGGCAGTATGTGCTGGTATTGGGCAGTATGTGCTGGTATCGGGCAGTATGTGCTGGTATGAAGGCAATATGTGCTGGTATTGGGCAGTATGTGCTGGTATTGGGCAATATGTGCTGGTAAGAGGGCAGTATGAGCTCGAATGAGGGCAGTATGTGCTGGTATTGGGCAGTATGTGCTGGTATTGGGCCGTATGTGCTGGTATTGGGCAGTATGTGCTGGTATTGGGCAGTATGTGCTGGCATTGGGCAATATGTGCTGGTATTGGGCAGTATGTGCTATTATGGGGCAGTATCTGCTGGTATTGGGCAGTATGTGATGTTATGGGGCAGTATGTGCTGGTATGAGGGCAGTATGTGCTGGTATGAGGGCAGTATGTGCTGGTATGAGGACAGTATGTGCTGGTTTGAGGGCAGTATGTGCTGGTATGAGGGCAGTATGTGCTGGTATTGGGCAGTGTGTGCTGGTAAGAGGGCAGTATGTGCTGGTATGAGGGCAGTATGTGCTGCTATTGGGCAGTATGTGCTGGTATGAGGGCAGTATGTGCTGGTATGAGGGCAGTGTGTGCTGGTATTGGGCAGTATGTGCTGGTATGAGGGCAGTATGTGCTGCTATTGGGCAGTATGTGCTGGTATGAGGGCAGTATGTGCTGGTATTGGGCAGTATGTGCTGGTATTGGGCAGTATGTGTTGGTATGAGGGCAGTATGTGCTGGTATGAGGGCAGTGTGTGCTGGTATTGGGCAGTATGTGCTGGTATGAGGGCAGTATGTGCTGGTATTGGGCAGTATGTGTTGGTATGAGGGCAGTATGTGCTGGTATGAGGGCAGTATGTGTTGGTAAGAGGGCAGTATGTGCTGGTATGAGGGCAGTATGTGCTGCTATTGGGCAGTATGTGCTGGTATGAGGGCAGTATGTGCTGGTATCGGGCAGTATGTGCTGGTATGAAGGCAATATGTGCTGGTATTGGGCAGTATGTGCTGGTATTGGGCAGTATGTGCTGGTATGAAGGCAGTATGTGCTGGTATCGGGCAGTATGTGCTGGTATCGGGCAGTATGTGCTGGTATGAAGGCAATATGTGCTGGTATGAGGGCAGTATGTGCTGGTATGAAGGCAATATGTGCTGGTATGAGGGCAATATGTGCTGGTATTGGGCAGTATGTGCTGGTAAGAGGGCAGTATGAGCTCGAATGCGGGCAGTATGTGCTGGTATTGGGCTGTATGTGCTGGTATTGGGCAGTATGTGCTGGTATGAGGGCAGTATGTGCTGGCATTGGGCAGTATGTGCTGTTATGGGGTAGTATGTGCTGGTATGAGGGCAGTATGTGCTGGTATGAAGGCAGTATGTGCTGGTATTGGGCAGTATGTGCTGGTATTGGGCAGTATGTGCTGGTATTGGGCAATATGTGCTGGTATGAAGGCAGTATGTGCTGGTATTGGGCAGTATGTGCTGGTATTGGGCAGTATGTGCTGGTATTGGGCAGTATGTGCTGGCATTGGGCAGTATGTGCTGTTATGGGGCAGTATGTGCTGGTATGAGGGCAGTATGTGCTGGTATGAAGGCAGTATGTGCTGGTATTGGGCAGTATGTGCTGGTATTGGGCCGTATGTGCTGGCATTGGGCAGTATGTGCTGTTATGGGGCAGTATGTGCTGGTATGAGGGCAGTATGTGCTGGTATGAGGGCAGTATGTGCTGGCATTGGGCAGTATGTGCTGTTATGGGGCAGTATGTGCTGGTATTGGGCAGTATGTGCTGGTATGAGGGCAGTATGTGCTGGTATGAGGACAGTATGTGCTGGTATTGGGCAGTATGTGTTGGTATGAGGGCAGTATGTGCTGGTATTGGGCAATATGTGCTGGTATGAGGGCAGTGTGTGCTGGTTTGAGGGCAGAATGTGCTGGTTTGAGGGCAGTGTGTGCTGGTATGAGGGCAGAATGTGCTGGTATGTGGGCAGTATGTGCTGGTATGAGGGAAGTATGTGCTGGTATTTGGCAGTATGTGCTGGTATGAGGGTAGTATGTGCTGGTATCAGGCAGTATGTGCTGGTATGAAGCCAATATGTGCTGGTATTGGGCAATATGTGCTGGTATCGGGCAGTGTGTGCTGGTATGAAGGCAATATGTGCTGGTATTGGGCAGTATGTGCTGGTATGAAGGCAGTATGTGCTGGTATTGGGCAGTATGTGCTGCTATCGGGCAGTATGTGCTGGTATGAAGGCAATATGTGCTGGTATGAGGGCAGTATGTGCTGGTATGAAGGCAATATGTGCTGGTATGAGGGCAATATGTGCTGGTATTGGGCAGTATGTGCTGGTAAGAGGGCAGTATGAGCTCGAATGAGGGCAGTATGTGCTGGTATTGGGCAGTATGTGCTGGTATGAGGGCAGTATGTGCTGGCATTGGGCATTATGTGCTGTTATGGGGCAGTATGTGCTGGTATGAGGGCAGTATGTGCTGGTATGAAGGCAGTAAGTGCTGGTATTGGGCAGTATGTGCTGGTATTGGGCAGTATGTGCTGGTATTGGGCAGTATGTGCTGGTATGAAGGCAGTATGTGCTGGTATTGGGCAGTATGTGCTGGTATTGGGCAGTATGTGCTGGTATTGGGCAGTATGTGTTGGCATTGGGCAGTATGTGCTGTTATGGGGCAGTATGTGCTGGTATGAGGGCAGTATGTGCTGGTATGAAGGCAGTATGTGCTTGTATTGGGCAGTATGTGCTGGTATTGGGCCGTATGTGCTGGCATTGGGCAGTATGTGCTGTTATGGGGCAGTATGTGCTGGTATGAGGGCAGTATGTGCTGGTATGAAGGCAGTATGTGCTGGCATTGGGCAGTATGTGCTGTTATGGGGCAGTATGTGCTGGTATTGGGCAGTATGTGCTGGTATCGGGCAGTATGTGCTGGTATGAAGGCAATATGTGCTGGTATTGGGCAGTATGTGCTGGTATTGGGCAATATGTGCTGGTAAGAGGGCAGTATGAGCTCGAATGAGGGCAGTATGTGCTGGTATTGGGCAGTATGTGCTGGTATTGGGCCGTATGTGCTGGTATTGGGCAGTATGTGCTGGTATTGGGCAGTATGTGCTGGCATTGGGCAATATTTGCTGGTATTGGGCAGTATGTGCTATTATGGGGCAGTATCTGCTGGTATTGGGCAGTATGTGATGTTATGGGGCAGTATGTGCTGGTATGAGGGCAGTATGTGCTGGTATGAGGGCAGTATGTGCTGGTATGAGGACAGTATGTGCTGGTTTGAGGGCAGTATGTGCTGGTATGAGGGCAGTATGTGCTGGTATTGGGCAGTGTGTGCTGGTAAGAGGGCAGTATGTGCTGGTATGAGGGCAGTATGTGCTGCTATTGGGCAGTATGTGCTGGTATGAGGGCAGTATGTGCTGGTATTGGGCAGTATGTGCTGGTATTGGGCAGTATGTGTTGGTATGAGGGCAGTATGTGCTGGTATGAGGGCAGTGTGTGCTGGTATTGGGCAGTATGTGCTGGTATGAGGGCAGTATGTGCTGGTATTGGGCAGTATGTGTTGGTATGAGGGCAGTATGTGCTGGTATGAGGGCAGTATGTGTTGGTATGAGGGCAGTATGTGCTGGTATTGGGCAGTGTGTGCTGGTATGAGGGCAGTGTGTACTGGTATGAGGGCAGTATGTGCTGGTATGAGGGCAGTATGTGCTGGTATTGGGCAGTATGTGCTGGTATGAGGGCAGTATGTGCTGGTATTGGGCAGTATGTGTTGGTATGAGGGCAGTATGTGCTGGTATTGGGCAGTGTGTGCTGGTAAGAGGGCAGTATGTGCTGGTATGATGGCAGTATGTGCTGGTATTGGGCAGTATGTGTTGGTATGAGGGCAGTATGTGCTGGTATTGGGCAATATGTGCTGGTATGAGGGCAGTGTGTGCTGGTGTGAGGGCAGTATGTGCTGGTATGAGGGCAGTGTGTGCTGGTATGAGGGCAGTATGTGCTGGTATGAGGGCAGTATGTGCTGGTATGAGGGCAGTATGTGCTTGTATTGGGCAGTATGTGCTGGTATGAGGGCAGTGTGTGCTGGTATGAGGGCAGTGTGTGCTGGTATTGGGCAGTATATGCTGGTATGTGGGCAGTATGTGCTGGTATGAGGGCAGTGTGTGCTGGTATGAGGGCAGTGTGTGCTGGTATTGGGCAGTATATGCTGGTATGAGGGCAGTGTGTGCTGGTATTGGGCAGTACGTGCTGGTATGAGGGCAGTGTGTGCTGGTATTGGGCAGTACGTGCTGGTATTGAGCATTATGTGCTGGTTTGAGGGCAGTGTGTGCTGGTTTGAGGGCAGTATGTGCTGGTATGAGGGCAGTGTGTGCTGGTATTTGGCAGTACGTACTGGTATGAGAGCAGTATGTGCTGGTATGGGGGCAGTATGTGCTGGTATGAGGGCAGTATGTGCTGGCATTGGGCAGTATGTGCTGGTATTTGGCAGTATGTGCTGGTATCGGGCAGTATGTGCTGGTATCAGGCAGTATGTGTTGGTATCGGGCAGTATGTGCTGGTATCGGGCAGTATGTGCTGGTATGAGGGCCATATGTGCTGGTATTGGGCAGTATGTGCTGGTATTGGGTGGTATGTGCTGGCATTGGGCAGTATGTGCTGGTATGAGGGCAGTATCTGCTGGCATTGGGCAGTATGTGCTGGTATGAGGGCAGTATGTGCTGGTATGAGGGCAGTATGTGCTGGTATGAGGGCAGTATGTGCTGGTATGAAGGCAGTATGTGCTGGTATGAGGACAGTATGTGCTGGTATGAGGGCAGTATGTGCTGGTGTCAGGCAGTATGTGCTGGTGTCGGGCAGTATGTGCTGGTGACGGGCAGTATGTGCTGGTATCGGGCAGTATGTGCTGGTATGAAGGCAGTATGAATGAGCTTGAATGAGGGCATTATGTGCTGGCATTGGGCAATATGTGCTCGGTATTGGGCAGTATGTGCTGGTATGAGGGCTGTATGTGCAGGTATGAGGGCAGTATGTGCTCGAATGAAGGCAGTATGTGCTGGCATTGGGCAATATTTGCTGGTATTGGGCAGTATGTGCTGGTATTGGGCAATATCTACAGAATCACAGAAAACCCACAGTGCAGATAGAGGCCATTTCGGCCCATCGAGCCTGCACCGACACATATCCCACACGATCCCCGTAACCCCTACACCAACACATATCCCACCCTATCCCCACGTATTTAATCCCCCTAACACTAAGGTCAATTTTATCATAGCCAATCAACCTAACCCGCACATCTTTGGACTGTGGGAGGAAACCGGAGCACCCGGAGGAAACCCACGCTGGACACGGGGAGAATGTGCAAACTCCACACAGACAGTCGCCCGAGCCGGATTCGAACCCGGGTCCCTGGCGCTGTGAGGCAACAGTGCTAACCACTTATGCCACCGTGCTTGTATTGGTCAGTATGTGCTGGGATGAGGGCAGTATGTGCTGGTGTCGGGTAGTATTTGCTGGTATCAGGCCGTATGTGCTGGTATTGGGCAGTATGTGCTGGTATGAGGGGTAGTATGTGCTGGTATTGGGCAGTATGTGCTGGTATCGGGCAGTATGTGCTAGTATGAAGGCAATATGTGCTGGTATCGGGCAGTATGTGCTTGGTATGAAGGCAAATATGTGCTGGTAATTGGGCAGTATGTGCTGGTATGAAGGCAGTATGTGCTGGTATGAAGGCTGTATGTGCTGGTATCGGCTGTATGTGCTGGTATCGGGCAGTATGTGCTGGGTATGGAGGACAGTATTGTGCTGGTATTGGGCAGTATGTGCTGGTATGAAGGCAGTATGTGCTGGTATGAGGGCAGTATGTGCTGGTATGAGGGCAGTATGTGCTGCTTTTGGCCGTATGTGCTGGTATTGGGCAAGTTATGTGCTGGTATGAGGGCAGTATGTGCTGGCATTAGGGCAGTATGTGCTGTTATGGGGCAGTATGTGCTGGTTTGAGGGCAGTATGTGCTGGTATGAGGAAAGTATGTGCTGGTATGAGGACAGTATGTGCTGGTTTGAGGGCAGTATGTGCTGGTATGAGGGCAGTATGTGCTGGTATTGGGCAGTGTGTGCTGGTAAGAGGGCAGTATGTGCTGGTAAGAGGGCAGTATGTGCTTGGTATTGGGCAGTTATGTGCTGGTATGAGGGCAGTATGTGCTGGTAAGAGGGCAGTATGAGCTCGAATGAGGGCGGTATGTGCTGGTATTGGGCAGTATGTGCTGGTATGAGGGCAGTATGTGCTGGCATTGGGCAGTATGTGCTGTTATGGGCAGTATGTGCTGGTATTGGGCAGTATGTGCTCGGGTATTGGGCAGTATGTGTTGGTATGAGGGCAGTATGTGCTGCTTTTGGGCAATATGTGCTGGTATGAGGGCAGTGTGTGCTGGTTGAGGGCAGTATGTGCTGGTTTGAGGCAGTGTGTGCTGGTATGAGGGCTAGTATGTGCTGGTATGAGGGCAGTATGTGCTGGTATGGGCAATGTGTGCTGGTGTGAGGGCAGTGTGTGCTGGTATGAGGGCAGTATGTGCCTGGTATGAGGAGGCAGTATGTGCTGGTATGAGGCAGTATGTGCTGGTATGAGGCAGTATGTGCTGGTATTGGGCAGTATGTGCTGGTATTGGGGCAGTATGTGCTGGTATTGGGCAGTATGTGCTAGGTATTGGGGCACAGTATGTGCTGGCATTGGGCAGTATGTGCTGGTATGAGGGCTGTATGTGCTGGTATGAGGGCAGTATGTGCTGGTATGAAGGCAGTATGTGCTGGTATTGGGCAGTATGTGCTGGTATTGGGCCGTATGTGCTGGCATTGGGCAGTATGTGCTGTTATGGGGCAGTATGTGCTGGTATGAGGGCAGTATGTGCTGGTATTGGGCAGTATGTGCTGGTATTGGGCAGTATGTGCTGGTATTGGGCAGTGTGTGCTGGTATTGGGTGGTATTTGCTGGAATTGGGCAGTATGTGCTGGTATGAGGGCAGTATCTGCTGGCATTGGGCAGTATGTGCTGGTATGAGGGCAGTATGTGCTGGTATGAGGGCTGTATGTGCTGGTATGAGTGCAGTATGTGCTGGTATGAGGGCAGTATGTGCTGGTATGAAGGCAGTATGTGCTGGTATGAGCACAGTATGTGCTGGTGTCGGGCAGTATGTGCTGGTGTCGGGCAGTATGTGCTGGTGTCAGGCAGTATGTGCTGGTGTCGGGCAGTATGTGCTGGTGTCAGGCAGTATGTGCTGGTGACGGGCAGTATGTGCTGGTATCGGGCAGTATGTGCTGGTATGAAGGCAGTATGAGCTTGAATGAGGGCATTATGTGCTGGTATTGGGCAATATGTGCTGGTATTGGGCAATATGTGCTGGTATTGGGCAGTATGTGCTGGTATTGGGCAGTATGTGCTGGTATTGGGCAGTATGTGCTGGTATTGGGCAGTGTGTGCTGGTATGAGGGCAGTATGTGCTGGTATGAAGGCAGTATGTGCTGGTATGAGGGCAGTATGTGCAGGTATGAGGGCAGTATGTGCTGGTATTGGGCAGTGTGTGCTGGTATTGGGCAGTATGAGCTCGAATGAAGGCAGTATGCGCTGGCATTGGGCAATATTTGCTGGTATTGGGCAGTATGTGCTGGTATTGGGCAATATGTGCTGGTATTGGGCAGTATGTGCTGGGATGAGGGCAGTATGTGCTGGTGTCGGGTAGTATGTGCTGGTATCAGGCCGTATGTGCTGGTATCGGGCAGTATGTGCTGGTATGAGGGCAGTATGTGCTGGTATGAGGGTAGTATGTGCTGGTATGAGGGTAGTATGTGCTGGTATCGGGCAGTATGTGCTAGTATGAAGGCAATATGTGCTGGTATTGGGCAGTATGTGCTGGTATTGGGCAGTATGTGCAGGTATGAAGGCAGTATGTGCTGGTATCGGGCAGTATGTGCTGGTATGAAGGCAATATGTGCTGGTATTGGGCAGTATGTGCTGGTATGAAGGCAGTATGTGCTGGTATCGGGCAGTATGTGCTGGTATGAGGACAGTATGTGCTGGTATTGGGCAGTATGTGCTGGTATGAGGGCAGTATGTGCTGGTATGAGGGCAGTATGTGCTGGCATTAGGGCAGTATGTGCTGTTATGGGGCAGTATGTGCTGGTTTGAGGGCAGCATGTGCTGGTATGAGGACAGTACGTGCTGGTTTGGGGGCAGTATGTGCTGGTATGAGGGCAGTATGTGCTGGTATTGGGCAATGTGTGCTGGTAAGAGGGCAGTATGTGCTGGTATGAGGGCAGTATGTGCTGGCATTGGGCAGTATGTGCTGTTATGGGGCAGTATGTGCTGGTTTGAGTGCAGTATGTGCTGGTATGAGGGCAGTATGTGCTGGTATTGGGCAGTATGTGCTGGTATTGGGCAGTGTGTGCTGGTATGAGGGCAGTATGTGCTGGCATTGGGCAGTATGTGCTGGTATGAGGGCAGTATGTGCTGGTATGAGGGCAGTATGTGCTGGCATTAGGGCAGTATGTGCTGTTATGGGGCAGTATGTGCTGGTTTGAGGGCAGTATGTGCTGGTATGAGGACAGTATGTGCTGGTTTGAGGGCAGTATGTGCTGTTATGAGGGCAGTATGTGCTGGTATTGGGCAGTGTGTGCTGGTAAGAGGGCAGTATGTGCTGGTATGAGGGCAGTATGTGCTGGTATTGGGCAGTATGTGCTGGTATGAGGGCAGTATGTGCTGGTATGAGGGCAGTGTGTGCTGGTATTGGGCAATATGTGCTGGTAAGAGGGCAGTATGAGCTCGAATGAGGGCGGTATGTGCTGGTATTGGGCAGTATGTGCTGGTATGAGGGCAGTATGTGCTGGCATTGGGCAGTATGTGCTGTTATGGGGCAGTATGTGCTGTTATTGGGCAGTATGTGCTGGTATTGGGCAGTATGTGTTGGTATGAGGGCAGTATGTGCTGGTATTGGGCAATATGTGCTGGTATGAGGGCAGTGTGTGCTGGTATGAGGGCAGTATGTGCTGGTATTGGGCAGTATGTGCTGGTATTGGGCAGTGTGTGTTGGTATGAGGGCAGTATGTGCTGGTATTGGGCCATATGTGCTGGTATGAGGGCAGTGTGTGCTGGTATGAGGGCAGTATGTGCTGGTATGAGGGCAGTATGTGCTGGTATGAGGGCAGTATGTGCTGGTATTGGGCAGTATGTGCTGGTATGAGGGCATGTGTGCTGGTATTGGGCAATATGTGCTGGTATGAGGGCAGTATGTGCTGGTATTGGGCAGTGTGCTGCTAAGAGGGCAGTATGTGCTGGTATTGGGCAGTATGTGCTGGTATGAGGGCAGTATGTGCTGGTATGAGGACAGTATGTGCTGGTATTGGGCAGTATGTGTTGGTATGAGGGCAGTATGTGCTGCTTTTGGGCAATATGTGCTGGTATGAGGGCAGTGTGTGCTGGTTTGAGGGCAGTATGTGCTGGTTTGAGGGCAGTGTGTGCTGGTATGAGGGCAGTATGTGCTGGTATGAGGGCAGTATGTGCTGGTATGAGGGCAGTATGTGCTGGTATTGGGCAGTATGTGCTGGTATGAGGGCAGTGCGTGCTGGTATTGGGCAGTATGTGCTGGTATGAGGGCAGTATGTGCTGGTATTGGGCAGTATGTGGTGGTATGAGGGTAGTATGTGCTGGTATCGGGCAGTATGTGCTGGTATGAAGGCAATATGTGCTGGTATTGGGCAATATGTGCTGGTATCGGGCAGTATGTGCTGGTATGAAGGCAATATGTGCTGGTATTGGGCAGTATGTGCTGGTATTGGGCAGTATGTGCTGGTATGAAGGCAGTATGTGCTGGTATCGGGCAGTATGTGCTGGTATCGGGCAGTATGTGCTGGTATGAAGGCAATATGTGCTGGTATGAGGGCAGTATGTGCTGGTATGAAGGCAATATGTGCTGGTATGAGGGCAATATGTGCTGGTATTGGGCAGTATGTGCTGGTAAGAGGGCAGTATGAGCTCGAATGCGGGCAGTATGTGCTGGTATTGGGCTGTATGTGCTGGTATTGGGCAGTATGTGCTGGTATGAGGGCAGTATGTGCTGGCATTGGGCAGTATGTGCTGTTATGGGGTAGTATGTGCTGGTATGAGGGCAGTATGTGCTGGTATGAAGGCAGTATGTGCTGGTATTGGGCAGTATGTGCTGGTATTGGGCAGTATGTGCTGGTATTGGGCAATATGTGCTGGTATGAAGGCAGTATGTGCTGGTATTGGGCAGTAAGTGCTGGTATTGGGCAGTATGTGCTGGTATTGGGCAGTATGTGCTGGCATTGGGCAGTATGTGCTGTTATGGGGCAGTATGTGCTGGTATGAGGGCAGTATGTGCTGGTATGAAGGCAGTATGTGCTGGTATTGGGCAGTATGTGCTGGTATTGGGCCGTATGTGCTGGCATTGGGCAGTATATGCTGTTATGGGGCAGTATGTGCTGGTATGAGGGCAGTATGTGCTGGTATGAGGGCAGTATGTGCTGGCATTGGGCAGTATGTGCTGTTATGGGGCAGTATGTGCTGGTATTGGGCAGTATGTGCTGGTATGAGGGCAGTATGTGCTGGTATGAGGACAGTATGTGCTGGTATTGGGCAGTATGTGTTGGTATGAGGGCAGTATGTGCTGGTATTGGGCAATATGTGCTGGTATGTGGGCAGTGTGTGCTGGTTTGAGGGCAGAATGTGCTGGTTTGAGGGCAGTGTGTGCTGGTATGAGGGCAGAATGTGCTGGTATGTGGGCAGTATGTGCTGGTATGAGGGAAGTATGTGCTGGTATTGGGCAGTATGTGCTGGTATGAGGGTAGTATGTGCTGGTATCAGGCAGTATGTGCTGGTATGAAGCCAATATGTGCTGGTATTGGGCAATATGTGCTGGTATCGGGCAGTGTGTGCTGGTATGAAGGCAATATGTGCTGGTATTGGGCAGTATGTGCTGGTATGAAGGCAGTATGTGCTGGTATTGGGCAGTATGTGCTGCTATCGGGCAGTATGTGCTGGTATGAAGGCAATATGTGCTGGTATGAGGGCAGTATGTGCTGGTATGAAGGCAATATGTGCTGGTATGAGGGCAATATGTGCTGGTATTGGGCAGTATGTGCTGGTAAGAGGGCAGTATGAGCTCGAATGAGGGCAGTATGTGCTGGTATTGGGCCGTATGTGCTGGTATTGGGCAGTATGTGCTGGTATGAGGGCAGTATGTGCTGGCATTGGGCATTATGTGCTGTTATGGGGCAGTATGTGCTGGTATGAGGGCAGTATGTGCTGGTATGAAGGCAGTAAGTGCTGGTATTGGGCAGTATGTGCTGGTATTGGGCAGTATGTGCTGGTATTGGGCAGTATGTGCTGGTATGAAGGCAGTATGTGCTGGTATTGGGCAGTATGTGCTGGTATTGGGCAGTATGTGCTGGTATTGGGCAGTATGTGCTGGTATTGGGCAGTATGTGCTGGCATTGGGCAGTATGTGCTGTTATGGGGCAGTATGTGCTGGTATGAGGGCAGTATGTGCTGGTATGAAGGCAGTATGTGCTTGTATTGGGCAGTATGTGCTGGTATTGGGCCGTATGTGCTGGCATTGGGCAGTATGTGCTGTTATGGGGCAGTATGTGCTGGTATGAGGGCAGTATGTGCTGGTATGAAGGCAGTATGTGCTGGCATTGGGCAGTATGTGCTGTTATGGGGCAGTATGTGCTGGTATTGGGCAGTATGTGCTGGTATCGGGCAGTATGTGCTGGTATGAGGGCAGTATGTGCTGGTATGAGGGCAGTATGTGCTGGTATGAGGGCAGTATGTGCTGGTATTGGGCAGTATGTGCTGGTATGAGGGCATGTGTGCTGGTATTGGGCAATATGTGCTGGTATGAGGGCAGTATGTGCTGGTATTGGGCAGTGTGCTGCTAAGAGGGCAGTATGTGCTGGTATTGGGCAGTATGTGCTGGTATGAGGGCAGTATGTGCTGGTATGAGGACAGTATGTGCTGGTATTGGGCAGTATGTGTTGGTATGAGGGCAGTATGTGCTGCTTTTGGGCAATATGTGCTGGTATGAGGGCAGTGTGTGCTGGTTTGAGGGCAGTATGTGCTGGTTTGAGGGCAGTGTGTGCTGGTATGAGGGCAGTATGTGCTGGTATGAGGGCAGTATGTGCTGGTATGAGGGCAGTATGTGCTGGTATTGGGCAGTATGTGCTGGTATGAGGGCAGTGCGTGCTGGTATTGGGCAGTATGTGCTGGTATGAGGGCAGTATGTGCTGGTATTGGGCAGTATGTGGTGGTATGAGGGTAGTATGTGCTGGTATCGGGCAGTATGTGCTGGTATGAAGGCAATATGTGCTGGTATTGGGCAATATGTGCTGGTATCGGGCAGTATGTGCTGGTATGAAGGCAATATGTGCTGGTATTGGGCAGTATGTGCTGGTATTGGGCAGTATGTGCTGGTATGAAGGCAGTATGTGCTGGTATCGGGCAGTATGTGCTGGTATCGGGCAGTATGTGCTGGTATGAAGGCAATATGTGCTGGTATGAGGGCAGTATGTGCTGGTATGAAGGCAATATGTGCTGGTATGAGGGCAATATGTGCTGGTATTGGGCAGTATGTGCTGGTAAGAGGGCAGTATGAGCTCGAATGCGGGCAGTATGTGCTGGTATTGGGCTGTATGTGCTGGTATTGGGCAGTATGTGCTGGTATGAGGGCAGTATGTGCTGGCATTGGGCAGTATGTGCTGTTATGGGGTAGTATGTGCTGGTATGAGGGCAGTATGTGCTGGTATGAAGGCAGTATGTGCTGGTATTGGGCAGTATGTGCTGGTATTGGGCAGTATGTGCTGGTATTGGGCAATATGTGCTGGTATGAAGGCAGTATGTGCTGGTATTGGGCAGTAAGTGCTGGTATTGGGCAGTATGTGCTGGTATTGGGCAGTATGTGCTGGCATTGGGCAGTATGTGCTGTTATGGGGCAGTATGTGCTGGTATGAGGGCAGTATGTGCTGGTATGAAGGCAGTATGTGCTGGTATTGGGCAGTATGTGCTGGTATTGGGCCGTATGTGCTGGCATTGGGCAGTATATGCTGTTATGGGGCAGTATGTGCTGGTATGAGGGCAGTATGTGCTGGTATGAGGGCAGTATGTGCTGGCATTGGGCAGTATGTGCTGTTATGGGGCAGTATGTGCTGGTATTGGGCAGTATGTGCTGGTATGAGGGCAGTATGTGCTGGTATGAGGACAGTATGTGCTGGTATTGGGCAGTATGTGTTGGTATGAGGGCAGTATGTGCTGGTATTGGGCAATATGTGCTGGTATGTGGGCAGTGTGTGCTGGTTTGAGGGCAGAATGTGCTGGTTTGAGGGCAGTGTGTGCTGGTATGAGGGCAGAATGTGCTGGTATGTGGGCAGTATGTGCTGGTATGAGGGAAGTATGTGCTGGTATTGGGCAGTATGTGCTGGTATGAGGGTAGTATGTGCTGGTATCAGGCAGTATGTGCTGGTATGAAGCCAATATGTGCTGGTATTGGGCAATATGTGCTGGTATCGGGCAGTGTGTGCTGGTATGAAGGCAATATGTGCTGGTATTGGGCAGTATGTGCTGGTATGAAGGCAGTATGTGCTGGTATTGGGCAGTATGTGCTGCTATCGGGCAGTATGTGCTGGTATGAAGGCAATATGTGCTGGTATGAGGGCAGTATGTGCTGGTATGAAGGCAATATGTGCTGGTATGAGGGCAATATGTGCTGGTATTGGGCAGTATGTGCTGGTAAGAGGGCAGTATGAGCTCGAATGAGGGCAGTATGTGCTGGTATTGGGCCGTATGTGCTGGTATTGGGCAGTATGTGCTGGTATGAGGGCAGTATGTGCTGGCATTGGGCATTATGTGCTGTTATGGGGCAGTATGTGCTGGTATGAGGGCAGTATGTGCTGGTAT
Source organism: Somniosus microcephalus (assembly GCF_052327205.1). Taxonomy (NCBI): domain Eukaryota; kingdom Metazoa; phylum Chordata; class Chondrichthyes; order Squaliformes; family Somniosidae; genus Somniosus; species Somniosus microcephalus. The sequence goes on from NC_141005.1 coordinate 73,961,588, forward strand.
GAAGGCAGTAAGTGCTGGTATTGGGCAGTATGTGCTGGTATTGGGCAGTATGTGCTGGTATTGGGCAGTATGTGCTGGTATGAAGGCAGTATGTGCTGGTATTGGGCAGTATGTGCTGGTATTGGGCAGTATGTGCTGGTATTGGGCAGTATGTGCTGGTATTGGGCAGTATGTGCTGGCATTGGGCAGTATGTGCTGTTATGGGGCAGTATGTGCTGGTATGAGGGCAGTATGTGCTGGTATGAAGGCAGTATGTGCTTGTATTGGGCAGTATGTGCTGGTATTGGGCCGTATGTGCTGGCATTGGGCAGTATGTGCTGTTATGGGGCAGTATGTGCTGGTATGAGGGCAGTATGTGCTGGTATGAAGGCAGTATGTGCTGGCATTGGGCAGTATGTGCTGTTATGGGGCAGTATGTGCTGGTATTGGGCAGTATGTGCTGGTATCGGGCAGTATGTGCTGGTATGAAGGCAATATGTGCTGGTATTGGGCAGTATGTGCTGGTATTGGGCAATATGTGCTGGTAAGAGGGCAGTATGAGCTCGAATGAGGGCAGTATGTGCTGGTATTGGGCAGTATGTGCTGGTATTGGGCCGTATGTGCTGGTATTGGGCAGTATGTGCTGGTATTGGGCAGTATGTGCTGGCATTGGGCAATATGTGCTGGTATTGGGCAGTATGTGCTATTATGGGGCAGTATCTGCTGGTATTGGGCAGTATGTGATGTTATGGGGCAGTATGTGCTGGTATGAGGGCAGTATGTGCTGGTATGAGGGCAGTATGTGCTGGTATGAGGACAGTATGTGCTGGTTTGAGGGCAGTATGTGCTGGTATGAGGGCAGTATGTGCTGGTATTGGGCAGTGTGTGCTGGTAAGAGGGCAGTATGTGCTGGTATGAGGGCAGTATGTGCTGCTATTGGGCAGTATGTGCTGGTATGAGGGCAGTATGTGCTGGTATGAGGGCAGTGTGTGCTGGTATTGGGCAGTATGTGCTGGTATGAGGGCAGTATGTGCTGCTATTGGGCAGTATGTGCTGGTATGAGGGCAGTATGTGCTGGTATTGGGCAGTATGTGCTGGTATTGGGCAGTATGTGTTGGTATGAGGGCAGTATGTGCTGGTATGAGGGCAGTGTGTGCTGGTATTGGGCAGTATGTGCTGGTATGAGGGCAGTATGTGCTGGTATTGGGCAGTATGTGTTGGTATGAGGGCAGTATGTGCTGGTATGAGGGCAGTATGTGTTGGTAAGAGGGCAGTATGTGCTGGTATGAGGGCAGTATGTGCTGCTATTGGGCAGTATGTGCTGGTATGAGGGCAGTATGTGCTGGTATCGGGCAGTATGTGCTGGTATGAAGGCAATATGTGCTGGTATTGGGCAGTATGTGCTGGTATTGGGCAGTATGTGCTGGTATGAAGGCAGTATGTGCTGGTATCGGGCAGTATGTGCTGGTATCGGGCAGTATGTGCTGGTATGAAGGCAATATGTGCTGGTATGAGGGCAGTATGTGCTGGTATGAAGGCAATATGTGCTGGTATGAGGGCAATATGTGCTGGTATTGGGCAGTATGTGCTGGTAAGAGGGCAGTATGAGCTCGAATGCGGGCAGTATGTGCTGGTATTGGGCTGTATGTGCTGGTATTGGGCAGTATGTGCTGGTATGAGGGCAGTATGTGCTGGCATTGGGCAGTATGTGCTGTTATGGGGTAGTATGTGCTGGTATGAGGGCAGTATGTGCTGGTATGAAGGCAGTATGTGCTGGTATTGGGCAGTATGTGCTGGTATTGGGCAGTATGTGCTGGTATTGGGCAATATGTGCTGGTATGAAGGCAGTATGTGCTGGTATTGGGCAGTATGTGCTGGTATTGGGCAGTATGTGCTGGTATTGGGCAGTATGTGCTGGCATTGGGCAGTATGTGCTGTTATGGGGCAGTATGTGCTGGTATGAGGGCAGTATGTGCTGGTATGAAGGCAGTATGTGCTGGTATTGGGCAGTATGTGCTGGTATTGGGCCGTATGTGCTGGCATTGGGCAGTATGTGCTGTTATGGGGCAGTATGTGCTGGTATGAGGGCAGTATGTGCTGGTATGAGGGCAGTATGTGCTGGCATTGGGCAGTATGTGCTGTTATGGGGCAGTATGTGCTGGTATTGGGCAGTATGTGCTGGTATGAGGGCAGTATGTGCTGGTATGAGGACAGTATGTGCTGGTATTGGGCAGTATGTGTTGGTATGAGGGCAGTATGTGCTGGTATTGGGCAATATGTGCTGGTATGAGGGCAGTGTGTGCTGGTTTGAGGGCAGAATGTGCTGGTTTGAGGGCAGTGTGTGCTGGTATGAGGGCAGAATGTGCTGGTATGTGGGCAGTATGTGCTGGTATGAGGGAAGTATGTGCTGGTATTGGGCAGTATGTGCTGGTATGAGGGTAGTATGTGCTGGTATCAGGCAGTATGTGCTGGTATGAAGCCAATATGTGCTGGTATTGGGCAATATGTGCTGGTATCGGGCAGTGTGTGCTGGTATGAAGGCAATATGTGCTGGTATTGGGCAGTATGTGCTGGTATGAAGGCAGTATGTGCTGGTATTGGGCAGTATGTGCTGCTATCGGGCAGTATGTGCTGGTATGAAGGCAATATGTGCTGGTATGAGGGCAGTATGTGCTGGTATGAAGGCAATATGTGCTGGTATGAGGGCAATATGTGCTGGTATTGGGCAGTATGTGCTGGTAAGAGGGCAGTATGAGCTCGAATGAGGGCAGTATGTGCTGGTATTGGGCAGTATGTGCTGGTATGAGGGCAGTATGTGCTGGCATTGGGCATTATGTGCTGTTATGGGGCAGTATGTGCTGGTATGAGGGCAGTATGTGCTGGTATGAAGGCAGTAAGTGCTGGTATTGGGCAGTATGTGCTGGTATTGGGCAGTATGTGCTGGTATTGGGCAGTATGTGCTGGTATGAAGGCAGTATGTGCTGGTATTGGGCAGTATGTGCTGGTATTGGGCAGTATGTGCTGGTATTGGGCAGTATGTGTTGGCATTGGGCAGTATGTGCTGTTATGGGGCAGTATGTGCTGGTATGAGGGCAGTATGTGCTGGTATGAAGGCAGTATGTGCTTGTATTGGGCAGTATGTGCTGGTATTGGGCCGTATGTGCTGGCATTGGGCAGTATGTGCTGTTATGGGGCAGTATGTGCTGGTATGAGGGCAGTATGTGCTGGTATGAAGGCAGTATGTGCTGGCATTGGGCAGTATGTGCTGTTATGGGGCAGTATGTGCTGGTATTGGGCAGTATGTGCTGGTATCGGGCAGTATGTGCTGGTATGAAGGCAATATGTGCTGGTATTGGGCAGTATGTGCTGGTATTGGGCAATATGTGCTGGTAAGAGGGCAGTATGAGCTCGAATGAGGGCAGTATGTGCTGGTATTGGGCAGTATGTGCTGGTATTGGGCCGTATGTGCTGGTATTGGGCAGTATGTGCTGGTATTGGGCAGTATGTGCTGGCATTGGGCAATATTTGCTGGTATTGGGCAGTATGTGCTATTATGGGGCAGTATCTGCTGGTATTGGGCAGTATGTGATGTTATGGGGCAGTATGTGCTGGTATGAGGGCAGTATGTGCTGGTATGAGGGCAGTATGTGCTGGTATGAGGACAGTATGTGCTGGTTTGAGGGCAGTATGTGCTGGTATGAGGGCAGTATGTGCTGGTATTGGGCAGTGTGTGCTGGTAAGAGGGCAGTATGTGCTGGTATGAGGGCAGTATGTGCTGCTATTGGGCAGTATGTGCTGGTATGAGGGCAGTATGTGCTGGTATTGGGCAGTATGTGCTGGTATTGGGCAGTATGTGTTGGTATGAGGGCAGTATGTGCTGGTATGAGGGCAGTGTGTGCTGGTATTGGGCAGTATGTGCTGGTATGAGGGCAGTATGTGCTGGTATTGGGCAGTATGTGTTGGTATGAGGGCAGTATGTGCTGGTATGAGGGCAGTATGTGTTGGTATGAGGGCAGTATGTGCTGGTATTGGGCAGTGTGTGCTGGTATGAGGGCAGTGTGTACTGGTATGAGGGCAGTATGTGCTGGTATGAGGGCAGTATGTGCTGGTATTGGGCAGTATGTGCTGGTATGAGGGCAGTATGTGCTGGTATTGGGCAGTATGTGTTGGTATGAGGGCAGTATGTGCTGGTATTGGGCAGTGTGTGCTGGTAAGAGGGCAGTATGTGCTGGTATGATGGCAGTATGTGCTGGTATTGGGCAGTATGTGTTGGTATGAGGGCAGTATGTGCTGGTATTGGGCAATATGTGCTGGTATGAGGGCAGTGTGTGCTGGTGTGAGGGCAGTATGTGCTGGTATGAGGGCAGTGTGTGCTGGTATGAGGGCAGTATGTGCTGGTATGAGGGCAGTATGTGCTGGTATGAGGGCAGTATGTGCTTGTATTGGGCAGTATGTGCTGGTATGAGGGCAGTGTGTGCTGGTATGAGGGCAGTGTGTGCTGGTATTGGGCAGTATATGCTGGTATGTGGGCAGTATGTGCTGGTATGAGGGCAGTGTGTGCTGGTATGAGGGCAGTGTGTGCTGGTATTGGGCAGTATATGCTGGTATGAGGGCAGTGTGTGCTGGTATTGGGCAGTACGTGCTGGTATGAGGGCAGTGTGTGCTGGTATTGGGCAGTACGTGCTGGTATTGAGCATTATGTGCTGGTTTGAGGGCAGTGTGTGCTGGTTTGAGGGCAGTATGTGCTGGTATGAGGGCAGTGTGTGCTGGTATTTGGCAGTACGTACTGGTATGAGAGCAGTATGTACTGGTATGAGGGCAGTATGTTCTGTTATGGGGCAGTATGTGCTGGTATTGGGCAGTATGTGCTGGTATGAGGGCAGTATGTGCTGGTATGGGGGCAGTATGTGCTGGTATGAGGGCAGTATGTGCTGGTATGGGGGCAGTATGTGCTGGTATGGGGGCAGTATGTGCTGGCATTGGGCAGTATCTGTTGGTATGGGGGCAGTATGTGCTGGTATCAGGCAGGATGTGCTGGTATCAGGCAGTACCCCCTCTAACTTTGCATACTACTGCCGCATCTCCAACCTCCATTTCTTCTCCAAAGTCCTTGAACATGTTGTCACCTCCCAAGTCCGTGCCCACATTTTCCGCAGCTCTTTGTTTGAATCCCTCCAATCACACACCGATGGCGGGTTGCCAGGTGTGTCTGTGTCCTGTTCTCCAGCGGCGCGACATTTAAATCAGGCTCCAAAGTGCAGTTGGGAGCCTGATTTAAATGTAACGCTAGCCGGGTTTCCCAGTGTTCGGAAATCCTGGTTGCCAAACAGAGATGGGAGCAGCCTGACATAGCAGGTAAGTGCTTTTCAGAGCACACCTGTGGGCCAGGAGGGGCAGGAGGCCCCTCTCCAGTCCCTCAAGCAAACCTTCGGCCACCCTTCTGTCGGTCACGGCCTCTCCTCGCTGCTGCGATTGGCCGAACCCCCCACTCCAGCCCCCAATTTCTCCCTCACGATTGTCGTGCTCTGCCCCCCACCACCCCCAACCCCTGATCCAGAGCTCCGATTGCCAGGGACCGTCCCCAACAAGCGGGAAACGGAATTAAGAAATGATAATGAGGTCGTGCCTCACCCCCCACAAAGACGTTCCCCCGCTCCCTCACCGTCTCCCCCTAAATATCGGGGCCGTTGTCTTCGGTTTCTGCCGCCAACTCCATCCCTCACCCTGGTTACTGTCAGAGGCTGAACCAGACTGTTCCCATTTGACTCTCAGCTCAGCTTCTGAACCCAAATCCTCTCCATCAACAAAACCACCTACATCCACCCTTGTCCATCTCCGCCCCTGCCTCAGCTCATCTGCTGCTGAAACCCTCATCCACGCCTTTGTTACCTCCAGACTCGACTATTCCAATACTCTCCTGGCCTTGTATTTATATAGCTCCTTTAACACAGCAAAACGTCCCACGGCGCTTCACAGGAGCGCTACAAAACAAAATTTGACACCGAGTCACATGAGCTATTAGGGCAGGTGGGTCAAAGAGATGGGTTTTCAGGAGCGTCTTAAAGGAAAAGAGAAGCATCCGGAAAGGCGTCGAACACCTCGAGTCTCTTCGCTGGGAGCAAGCGGAAGCCAAGCACAGGCAGCGCAAGGAGCGCACGTCAACCCAAGCACCCCACCCACCCGCCCCTTCAACCACCGTCTGCCCCACCTGTGACAGAGACTGTAGGTCCCTCATTGGACTCATCAGTCACCTGAGAACTCATTTTTAGTGTGGAAGCAAATCATCCTCGGTTCCGAGGGACTGCCTAAGAAGAAGAAAGGAAAAGAGGTTTAGGGAGGGAATTCCAGAGCTCGGGGCCCAGGCAGCTGAAGGCACGGCCGCCAATGGTGGAGCAATTAAAATCAGGGATGCGCAAGAGGCCAGAGTTGGAGAAGCGCAGAGATCTCGGGGGGTTGTGGGGCTGGAGGAGGTTACAGAGATAGGGAGGGGGGGGCCAGGCCATGGAGGGATTTGAAAACAAGGATGAGAATTTTAAAATGGAGTGAATTTTCAATTGACTCCAGTTGTGACAGCAGTACGGAGGGAGGAAGGCAGCGGGTGACCCAGCTGCTGATGTTTGGCATCCTGTTTATACATAAATAGTATCCAGCCGAGAAAGGTCGCACACAGTTGCCAAAGGAGCCCCCTCCCCCTTGCTCGCCTGACACCATCCCCTCGGAGACGGGGGGTCTGTAAATGTCTGCTGGGGTGCCCATTGATTCCCCTTTCATGCGAGTCTCAGGTGTGTGTTTCTTGATCTGAGAGGCAGACCCTTCCCTCCATCTGCTGTTAAAGTACAAACACCAACATTGTTCATCCGCATCATTAATGTCCAGACTGTCTCTCTACAGCACCCTGGGCCTCCGGCCTCTCTCCGCACCCCCTCTTTTCACACCAAGGTGTGAACCAAAACATGCCTGCTGTCAACAACCACCACCCCCCCCCCCCCCCGCCTCCCCCGCACCCCTTCCAAAAATATCCACTCTGGGAAATCCAGCTAAACTCTATCCACTGAATGTGGGGAATTATCTCCCAGTTAACAACCACTTGCATTTATACAGCGCCTTTAACATAGTAAAACATCCCAAGGCGCTTCACAGGAGTGATTATCAAACATAATTTGACACCGAGCCACATAAAGAAACATTGGGGCAGGTGACCAAAAGCTTGGTCAAACAGGTAGATTTTAAGGAGCGTCTTGAAGGAGGAGAGAGAGAGGTCGAGAGGCGGAGAGGTTTAGGTTTAGGGAGGGAATTTCAGAGCATCGGGCCGAGGCAGCTGAAGGCACGGCCGCCAATGGTGCAGCGATTAAAATCGGCATTGCGCAAGAGGCCAGAATTGGAGGAGCGCGGAGACCTCGGAGGATTGTAGGGCTGGAGGAGGTTACCGAGACAGGGATTAAAATGGGAGCAGGGCACTGGTGGTGCTTTATGGGAGCAGCAGCAACAGTTGTTCGAAGCCCAATTCCCAACACTAAGCTGCAGAACCAAATCATTTGCATGACACAGCAGGCCCTGGGCTGCAGTCAGATGGGAGGCCCTCACTCACACCAAACTACCAACTGCTGTTTTATTGGGTTTATTTGATTAAAAGCTTTTTACTCGCCATTATCCAGGTACTTAGGGATCAATAGGCTCTTTGTAGTGTTAAAGATCCCGGCAGAAGGTGGAAATGTGTGTGAGATTGAGGTCTAATGAGTGCCTGGGGCCTATTTACGCACAAACGTCTGAAGCCATTGCCCTTGCAAATGCTGGTGACAGTTTAGTGTCCCAATGGGGCGGGTCAGCAGGTCTAAATAGTCAGCAGCTGCTTCATCTAATCCTTAATGTACTCTCCAACCTGACACTTTCTCGCTCAGCCCAATTAAATCCTGCTTGACTGCCTGGTTTACGACCCAGCATTTATTTATCTGTGGGAAAAGGCCTGAGCTCAGCTCCGCTGCTACTCGGTGACAGCCAGGCCCAACTGAGAGCACAATCGCCCCCCACTCCCGCCATAGAGCGAAGGAGCAGTGGCGTTTGGTGGGGGAAAGGCAGGAGGGGGGAGCTTCCAATTTAGACTCGGGGAATTATAAGTCCAATTTCAAAATCTGTGGACGACACTAAATTGGGAGATGTAATTAACACTGAGGAAGAATGTGGTGAAATACAACAACAACTTGCATTTCTATAGCGCCTTTAATGTAGTAAAACGTCCCAGGGCGCTTCACAGGGGTGTTATAAAACAAAATTTGACACCGAGCCATATAAGGAGATATTAGGGCAGGTGACCAAAAGTTTGTTGAAAGAGGTAGGCTTTAAGGAGCGTCTTAAAGGAAGAGAGAGAGAGGTAGAGAGGCGGAGAGGTTTAGGGAGGGAATTCCAGAGCTTTGGGCCTCGGCAACTGAAGGCACGGCCACCAATGGTGGAACTGTGGCGGTACCACTGGTTGTCCCTTACATTGAGACACATAATTCCCTTTAACTTACCTAACTGTATGTACTTAACTTACTTATGTATGTATAACTTACCTGTTGGGGCTGTTGCCCCTTTAACTTACCTGTTGGGCCGTTGCCCCTTTAAGAGGCGACCTAACGCGCTGACGTCACACATCACGTGACGCATGCGCGCCGGCCGCCGGCCTGACTCGGTCTTCCAAGACGGCCGCCGGCACAGCCCGGCCTACCGTGACTTCGGCCGCATTGGCCAGCCGACGGGAGCGACGCGATCTCCCGCTCCCGCAGCAAGCACCGGCACAGCCTGGCCTCGCGACCTCGGCCTCAACGGCCAGCCTCCGTACCGGCGAGATGCACCGATGCAACGGCGCAGGTCACGTGACCGCCTAAGCGCACGCGAACGTGCTGACGTCACGACGCGGTCACGTGACGCCCAAAGCGTGGGAACACACAGCAGAGCGTGATGACGTCATCGCGCTCTCCACAGGACTGCGAGCTCAGTCCTCGTGGAGTCCCCGCTGGGACAAGACCTACACCACGGTGCTCCTACAGTCAGCCATCTTATCTGCCATCTTACCTGATGTAATTAGTCTGTTCCTGTAAATAAACAACTTATTTATAGTTCGTCGAAGTCAAACTCTCTTATTTAGTGGCGATCTACACGAACCGCTACAGAACGATTAAAATCGAGGATGTGGAAGAGGCCAGAATTGAAGGAGCGCAGAGATCTCGGAGGGTTGTGGGCAATGCTCCCTGTAAGCTGCGAGGCTGCGGTCCAGGGAACCCACGCAGCCGGCTTGCTGCGTTTTCAATACACAAACCGCGCATGCGCAGTATTTTCAATGGCCAACACAGCCCCTTAAAGGGCCCGTGCAGGGCCAAACAAAATTAGAGGGAACATTGGTTGTGGGGCTGAAGAAGATTACAGAGATAGGGAGGGGCAAGGCCATGGAGGGATTTGAAAACAAGAATGAGAATTTTGAAATCGAGGCGCTGCTTAACCGGGAGCCAATGTAGGTCAGCGAGCACGGGGGTGATGGGTGAACGAGACTTGGTGAAGAAGACATTAATAAACTTGCAGAATTGGTATGTAAATGCCAAATTAATTTCAATATAGATAAGTGTGAGGTGGTACATTTTGGGTGGAAGAATTAGGAGCCACATACTGTTTGGAAAATAAGACTCTGAATGGGGTAGAGGAGCAAAGGGATCTTGAGGTACAGATACACAAATCACTAAAAGTAGTGACATAAAGGCCATAAAAAAGCAAACCAGGCACTGGAGTTTATCTCTAAAGCGATAGGATTGAAAAGCAGTGAAGTTATGCTAAACTTGTATCGAACCTTGGTTAGACCACACTTGCAGAGACAGTTCTGGTCTCCATATTATAAAAAGAATATAGAGGCATTCAAGATGGTGCAAAAAAGGTTCACAAGGGTGATAATCTGAGAGTAAACGGGTGAAAGATTTGGCTCCGTAATTCCCGATTTTTCAGCGCTACGGGTGCCGTTTCATGCCGGAAATTACGTCTGTTCCGTGCTCACACATTTCTGGTGCGTGCTGAACCATTGTAGTGAGGGCGGTAGCGTCGGCGCTGGGAGCATGCACCAGAAGTATTTGGAGTCGGCAGTTGTGGCTTCAATCAGCGTCAATGCTGATTTGCCGCCAGCGCCGCCATTTTGGTCCTCCACGCTGGAGCTAACGGCCTGTGTTAACCTCGCACAGCTGAGCATGTGTTCAGCAGCAGGAGGGACCCCCACCAGAGATATTTATAGGGATCAGCAACCACTCTAAGATTAGCTGCTGATTGATTTTGACTGGCTCTGTGTAAGCTTGTGGAAGTGTTTGGAGCTTTCTAGAGTTGTTTAAAGTTGGTGAGGTGACAGGGAGTGGTGCTGCTAGTGGAGAAGGCCTGCTTCTGACTTCAAGGGTTCTGGTCAGATCACTTGTTCCCACTCATGGGTGCTCTGGTTGTCGTCCTCCTTGGCCTGCAGCATGACAGGGAGATGGAGCAGAGGCAGCGACGAAGAGGACAGGCTGCTCGCAGAGGGAGGAGGAGGAGGAGGAGGGGGAGAAGGGCAATCAGCAGGAGGCCTTTCCCACCTAGGGTCTTCCGAGAGCAATTCTCTTACCTCAGCCTGAGCCAGGAGCAGTGTGTGAGGCGTCTGCACTTTACGAAGGACGTGCTCACAGAATTCTGCCACCTCTTGCAACCAGACCTGCAGCCTCACACCAGGGCACGGACAGCGCTGCCAGTGGCTGTGAAGGTAACCGAGGCTCTGAATTTCCTCACGTCGGGATCCTTCCAGGCTGGAGTAGGCGACATCTGTAACATCTCCCAGTTCACCGTCCATTGCTGCATAAGAGAGGTGACCGGTGCTCTTTATACCAGGAGAGGGGACTTCCTGGTCATCTCTCTGACCAGAGAGAAGCAGGCGGAGCGTGCACGTGGCTTTGTCATGATAGCGAGCTTCCCATGGTGCACCATCGACTGCACACATGTGGCTTTGTGGGCACCGTATCGAAATGCTGAGCTGTACCGTAAACACAAAGATTATCACTCACTGACTGTGCAGTTGGTGTGCGACCATGCTCAGCACATCATGATGGTGAATGCCCGGTATCCTGGCAGCAGTCAGGATGCGATTATTCTGCACCAATCCGCTGTTCCCTCAGTCTTTGAGCCACCATGACAAACCAGAGGGTGGCTACTGGGTGACAAGGGCTATCTGCTGACCACCTGGCTCATGACTCTGCTCCGCAACCCAAGCACACATGGGCCGCACACGTACAAGGAGAGCCATGCTGCCACACGGGATCTGATAGAGAAGACCATTGGCTTCCTTAAACAACGCTTCCGCTGCCTGGATCGCTCTGGAGGAGCCCTGCAGTATTCACCAGAGTGCGTCTCAAGATTCGTCATGGTCTGCTGCACACTCCACAACCTCGCCATCATGAGGGCACGGCCCTTTCCACCAGGTATACGGCGACCAGCTGAGGAGGAGGAGGAGGAGGAAACGGAAGAGGAGGAAGTAATTCAGACAGCCCCTTTCTGCCCGGGCTGTCCGTGATCGATTCATCTGACTGCAGTACCCATAAACACAACCCCAATTCCCCATTCATCAATAGTCCCTCATCTTACCTTCCCTCTGTTACTGATCATCACAGTGTTCTCTTGGCCACAATGTTGAAATAAAAGCCACCACAAAAGAAACATTCCATCCAACTTTATACATCAATCCATCCAATATTACATAACAAGGTGAACTAATCACCCTTGTGCATTCCTTTAGTGCCTGTTTTGCGTGTGCCTTTGCCTGTCCTAGTGCTCCTACGCAGTGCTACCCCAGTGGCTGCAGCATGGCTGGTGGAAGGCTGCTGACTTTCAGTGGGGGAGACTGCAGATGGCCTTGGCGGACGACCTTGAGCAGCTCTGGGCACCAGCTCGGCATGGCTGGCAGCAATCTGGGCTGGCTGGCTGACAGGCAACAGCAAGAGCACTGGCGGAGTGGCAGTGATGGGAGAACGAATGCTGTCATCTGAGAGAGGACGGCAGGTTTGTGCTCCACGGAGCCACTGCCACTCCTCCGGGGCAGTGCCTCAGCAATCCGAGTAATCTGTTGGAGGACAGATTGTTGGTCTGCTGTGACACCCCGCAAGCCCCTTTCCCCATTGGTAAACACAGCCACGATGGCAGCAATCTGAGCTTGCGTGACAGAGTCTGAGCTTCCACTGCAGCACTCAGTCATTGGGTGGCTGCTGCTTGTGCTGCAATGGAAACTGAGACATCGGCCATCAGACGCTACATCATGGTTGGGTCCACAAATGTGCTAATGGAATTGGCCATCACTTCCACGCTGGAACGGATGTGCTCCAAGCTCTGCGCAAGGTTGGTGCCGGACTCCTCCATGCTCCCTGACATTGCACTCTGGCTTTCTGGCAGGTCTGCTAATGTACCAAGCATTTCATTGTGCATACCCATCAGCCTTCCTCTGTAGGCTGCCCCATCGAAGTCCTCATCTGAGTCCTGTGCAGCAGAACACGTGTGCGACCTCACCCTCCGGGGAGCTGGCACCTGCGCTACCCTTCCCCCTGCCCTGGCTGCAGCCCACTCGTGTCCGGTGACTCACCACGTGCAGATCCTGCCTCTAAGCTACCGTCTAAAGTCTGCGCAGTCCCAGTATCTGAGCTGGTGGCTGCGAGTGTCAGATCGAGTGATGGTGTTTCTTCTTCATCATCACTCTCCTCTCCCTCTTCCTCTTGCACCACTGGCTGGGCAGGTTGGATTTCTTGGGTCTCTGAAATGAGGAAGGCACACGGGCAGGGTGTGAGGGGAGGGGGGAAGCAAGAGGTGGATGCTAACAGCATCTGCAGCTGGTAAATCAGAAGAGATTGTGGGATGAGGGGTAAGTGGGATGTGAGAAGAAGGATTATGTATGAGGATACCGTCACCTTGGATTGTTTCAGTCCCACTGCTGATCACGGGCTCAGCGATGCCCCTGCCAAGAATGGCCAGCACCGTCTCCTCCATGGGGGTCAGGTTATGCAGGCGTGCCTGTCCCCTGCCAGTTAGGTCCTACTGGCACTGGTTATAAACCACCTTATCCTGCAAGAGAAGGGGAAGTGTGTCAGTGAGTGTGGTGCAATGTGTTTGGGTGAAGTGTGTCAGTGAGTATGGTGCAATGTGTTTGGGCGAAGTGTGTCAGTGAGAGTGGTGCAATGTGTTTGGGTGCAGTGTGTCAGTGAGTGTGGTGCAATGTGTTTGGGTGAAGCGTGTCAGTGAGTGTGGTGCAATATGTTTGGGTGATGTGTGTGTCAGTGAGTGTGGTGCAATGTGTTTGGGTGAAGTGTGTCAATGAGTTTGGTGCAATGTGTTTGGGTGAAGTGTGTCAGTGAGTGTGGTGCAATGTGTTTGGGTGAAGTGTGTCAGTGAGTGTGGTGCAGTGTGTTTGGGTGAAGTGTGTCAGTGAGTGTGGTGCAATGTGTTTAGGTGAAGTGTGTCAGTGAGTGTGGTGCAATGTGTTTGTGTGAATTGTGTCAGTGAGTGTGGTGCAATGTGTTTGGGTGAAGTGTGTCAGTGAGTTTGGTGCAATGTGTTTGGGTGAAGTGTGTCAGTGAGTGTGGTGCAATGTGTTTGGGTGAAGTGTGTCAGTGAGTGTGGTGCAATGTGTTTGGGTGAAGTGTGTCAGTGAGTGTGGTGCAATGTGTTTGGGTGATCTGCCTGTCATGGTTAAATAGCTGTGAGATGTGGGTGTGAGGCTTGCAGCTGTGGTAAGTGTGTGTGGGTGAGGTGAAGCTATGAATGTGAGGTATGAGTCGTGTTTGGTAGAGATTGTTGGTAGGTAAGTGATTGGAGTGTGGTGCATTGAGCAGTGTGTGAGGCTGGTGGTGCAGATGGTGGGATATGGCATTTGAAGATGAATTCACTGACCTTGACCACTCGTGTGAGGTCATTAAACTTCCTGCATCCACGGCTTCGGGGCTAAACTGCTGGCATTCACCACAGCGGCTTTCTGCTCCCATTGGACTTTACATTGTTGCCTGGAGGGTCTCCGGGCCCCCTGTGGAAACAGCACCTCTCTCCTCCGATCCACCTCCTGCACCAAGGCCTCCAGTGCTGCTTCCGAGAACCTTGGTGCACGCTCGCTCCCCTGTTGTGCCATCATTAGTTGTTGTTCACTGTCTTCCCCAGGCAGTTCAATGAGCTGCTACAGGCAGAATGCACCTCCTCTTTATGAGGTGCAGACTGCCTTTAAGTAGTGTAGGCTTGGTTTAATTGGAGCTTGCCTTGTACAAAGTTGGGCCCCCGCTGAGCGTTCAGCCACGCAGTGGCGCGGTCAGCGCTGGGCTGAACACCACAATCATGAAAATGAGCAGGCAGCACAAGGTTTTCTGAATGGGCGCGGGTTGATCGCGCATCACAATCTCCGCACCCGTTTTTGGGGCTACCGAATTTCTAGGCCTATCCCTATCAGGAAAGGCTGAACAGGCTGGGGCTCTTTTCTCTAGAGGGCTTTAAAATGGTGAAGGTGTTTGATAGGTTGGACGTGGAGACATTTTTCCACTTGAAGGGGAGACCAGAACTAAGGGCCATCAATATAAGATAGTCACTAATAAATCCAATAGGGAATTCAGGAGAAACTTCCTTACCGAGAGAGTGGTGGGAATGTGGCACTCGCTACCACAGGGAGTAACTGAGGCGAATAGTATATATGCATTTAAGGGGAAGCTGGATAAGTACATGAGGAAGAAAGGAATAGAAGGATATGTTGATAGGGTGAGATGAGGTAAGGTGGGAGGAGGCTCGTGTGGAGCGCAAACACCAGCATGGACCTGGTGTGCTGTAGATTCTACGTAAAGTCGGACAAATCTTTCAAATGGGTTTGGATTTTTCACTACCGGGGGAGCCCAGACCCGCAGGGAGTGCAAAGGTGGAGGAGCTCCCTCAGTCCCTGTGTGCCCACCCTCACTCTCTGTGTGCCCACACTCACTCTCTGTGTGCCCACCCTCACTCTCTGTGTGCCCACCCTCTGTCTCTGTGTGCCCACCCTCAGTCTCTGTGTGCCCACCCTCACTCACTGTGTGCCCACCCTCACTCTCTGTGTGCCCACCCTCAGTCTCTGTGTGCCCACCCTCGGTCTCTGTGTGCCCATCCTCGGTCTCTGTGTGCCCACCCTCAGTCTCTGTGTGCCCACCCTCTGTCTCTGTGTGCCCACCCTCGGATCCTGTGTGCCCACCCTCGGTCTCTGTGTGCCCACCCTCGGTCTCTGTGTGCCCACCCTCGGTTTCTGTGTGCCCACCCTCGGTCTCTGTGTGCCCACTCTCGGTCTCTGTGTGCCCACCCTCGGTCTCTGTGTGCCCACTCTCTGTCTCTGTGTGCCCACCCTCACTCTCTGTGTGCCCACCCTCACTCTCTGTGTGCCCACCCTCAGTCTCTGTGTGCCCACCCTCAGTCTCTATGTGCCCACCCTCAGTATCTGTGTGCCCACCCTCACTCTCTGTGTGCCCACCCTCACTCTCTGTGCGCCCACCCTCACTCTCTGTGTGCCCACCCTCAGTCTCTGTGTGCCCACCCTCAGTCTCTATGTGCCCACCCTCTGTCTCTGTGTGCCCACCCTCTGTCTCTGTGTGCCCACCCTCAGTCTCTATGTGCCCACCCTCATTCTCTGTGTGCCCACCCTCTGTCCCTGTGTGCCCACCCTCACTCTCTGTGTGCCCACCCTCACTCTCTGTGTGCCCACCCTCTGTCTCTGTGTGCCCACCCTCAGTCTCTGTGTGCCCACCCTCAGTCTCTATGTGCCCACCCTCATTCTCTGTGTGCCCACCCTCTGTCTCTGTGTGCCCACCCTCGGATCCTGTGTGCCCACCCTCGGTCTCTGTGTGCCCACCCTCGGTCTCTGTGTGCCCACCCTCGGTCTCTGTGTGCCCACCCTCGGTCTCTGTGTGCCCATCCTCGGTCTCTGTGTGCCCACGCTCACTCTCTGTGTGCCCACCCTCAGTCTCTATGTGCCCACCCTCGGATCCTGTGTGCCCACCCTCACTCACTGTGTGCCCACTCTCAGTCTCTGTGTGCCCACTCTCGGTCTCTGTGTGCCCACCCTCAGTCCCTGTGTGCCCACCCTCACTCTCTGTGTGCCCACCCTCACTCTCTCTGTGCCCACTCTTGGTCTCTGTGTGCCAACCCTCGGACCCTGTGTGCCCACACTCGGTCCCTGTGCCCACCCTCACTCTCTGTGTGCCCACTCTCAGTCTCTGTGTGCCCACTCTCGGTCTCTGTGTGCCCACCCTCAGTCTCTGTGTGCCCACTCTCAGTCTCTGTGTGCCCACTCTCAGTCTCTGTGTGCCCACTCTCAGTCTCTGTGTGCCCACCCTCAGTCTCTGTGTGCCCACTCTCAGTCTCTGTGTGCCCACTCTCGGTCTCTGTGTGCCCACTCTCGGTCTCTGTGTGCCCACTCTCACTCTCTGTGTGCCCACTCTCGGTCTCTGTGTGCCCACTCTCGGTCTCTGTGTGCCCACTCTCAGTCTCTGTGTGCCCATCCTCAGTCTCTGTGTGCCCACCCTCAGTCTCTGTGTGCCCACTCTCAGTCTTTGTGTGCCCACTCTCACTCTCTGTGTGCCCACCCTTGGATCCTGTGTTCCCACCCTTGGATCCTGTGTGCCCACTCTCAGTCTCTGTGTGCCCATCCTCAGTCTCTTTGTGCCCACCCTCAGTCTCTGTGTGCCCACTCTCAGTCTTTGTGTGCCCACTCTCACTCTCTGTGTGCCCACCCTTGGATCCTGTGTGCCCACCCTTGGATCCTGTGTGCCCACCCTTGGATCCTGTGTGCCCACTCTCAGTCTCTGTGTGCCCATCCTCAGTCTCTTTGTGCCCACCCTCAGTCTCTGTGTGCCCATCCTCAGACAGGACCCTAGCTAACTCCTCATCATCCTCACTGTGAAGCAGCAACATTAGAGACTAAAGTCACCCTATGGGACAATCCCTGCAGTGATGTTGCTGAGTACTTGGACAGTTTGAATCTTACCGTTGCAGTTTGAGAATTTTAATTCAGTTTTAAATCTGGAAGTAAAAAGCTGGTATCAGTAAAAGTGACCGTGAAGCCGTCAGATTGTTGTAAAAACCCATCTGGTTCACTAATGTTCTTTAGGGAAGGAACCTGCCGTCCTTACCCGGTCTGGCCTGTACGTGAGACTCCAGTCCCACACCAACATGATCTTAACTACCCTCTGAAGTGGCCGAGCAAACCACTCCGTTCTATCAAACCACTACAAAAAATAATGAGAATCACCATAAGGACCACAGAAGGCCCACCACCACCTTCTTGGGGCAGCTAGGGACGGACAATAAATGCCAGACTTGCCAGCGACGCCCACATCCCGAGAATGAATATAAAAGAAATTAATAAACTGCTGTACTACCGCACACCTGTCCAAATGCTCAGCAACATCACTGCAGTGAAAGACCAACTGAAGGAGTGTTTAACTTGTGTGTGGTGCGATTTGTTTTGAGTGAGATTGTGTGATCAGCCCTGGGACAGGACATGTGAGCAGATACACAGGGTCGGGCTCCCAGTCACCTCAATTAAACCGGAATAGATAAGACAGGCTGGGAATGGAGCATAGGATTGGGGAGGTTAGAAAGAGAGAGAGAGAGGCGAGACCGTGAAAGGATTTAGGGGGCTTTAAATACAGGGAGTGAGGTGACGAGGCAGAGCTGTCAAGGGAGGAGTTCCAGGAGGTGGGTGAAAGAGTGAGCCCTGATGGGGGAGCGAGGAGAAACCTGACTTCAGGTGAACAGAGGGATTGCACACTGGGACCCCGCGGGGGCTGGAGGGGCTTACTGGGTGGGGAGGGCTGAGGATGGACTGACTGAAAGATAAAGGTGAGGATCTTAAAATCATTTGGTTGGAGCACTGAGGGCATGTGGGATCTTGTGAGGACGGGGTGATGGGTCAGGGGTGATGGGTCAGGGGTGATGGGACTGTGGGGTGATGGGTCAGGGGTGATGGGTCAGGGGTGATGGGACTGTGGGGTGATGGGGTCAGGGGTGATGGGACTGTGGGGTGATGGGGTCAGGGGTGATGGGATTGTGGGGTGATGGGGTCAGGGGTGATAGGAGTGTGGGATGATGGGGTCAGGGGTGATGGGACTGTGGGATGATGGGGTCAGGGGTGATGGGACTGTGGGGTGATGGAGTCAGGGGTGATGGGACTGTGGGATGATGGGGTCGGGGTGATGGGGCTGTGGGATGATGGGGTCAGGGGTGATGGGACTGTGGGATGATGGGGTCAGGGGTGATGGGACTGTGGGATGATGGGGTCAGGGGTGATGGGACTGTGGGATGATGGGGTCAGGGGTGATGGGACTGTGGGGTGATGGGGTCGGGGTGATGGGGCTGTGGGATGATGGGGTCAGGGGTGATGGGACTGTGGGATGATGGGGTCAGGGGTGATGGGACTGTGGGATGATGGGGTCAGGGGTGATGGGACTGTGGGATGATGGGGTCAGGGGTGATGGGACTGTGGGGTGATGGAGTCAGGGGTGATGGGACTGTGGGGTGATGGAGTCAGGGGTGATGGGACAGTGGGATGATGGGGTCAGGGGTGATGGGACTGTGGGGTGATGGGGTCAGGGGTGATGGGGTCGGGGTGATGGGACTGTGGGGTGATGGGGTCAGAGGTGATGGGGTCAGGGGTGATGGGACTGTGGGGTGATGGAGTCAGGGGTGATGGGACTGTGGGGTGATGGGGTCAGAGTTGATGGGGTCAGGGGTGATGGGTCTGTGGGGTGATGGGGTCAGAGGTGATGGGACTGTGGGGTGATGGGGTCGTGGGGTGATGGGGTCAGAGGTGATGGGACTGTGGGGTGATGGGGTCGTGGGGTGATGGGGTCAGAGGTGATGGGACTGTGGGGTGATGGGGTCAGGGGTGATGGGACTGTGGGGTGATGGGGTCAGGGGTGATGGGACTGTGGGGTGATGGGGTCGTGGGGTGGTGGGGTCAGAGGTGATGGGACTGTGGGGTGATGGGGTCAGAGGTGATGGGACTGTGGGGTGATGGGGTTAGCGTTGATGGGGACAGGAGTGAAGGGACTGTGGGGTGATGGGATTGTGGGTACCATTAAAACAGTTTCACCGAGATATCTTCACTGCTTTCCTCCTTCAGCCTCTGCACCGAGCGACTTCTCACCCTCAGTGATTTCAAGCTCCGTCTCAGCTCATCATGCTGTCTCTCCTCTGAGTTCACTGCCCTCCTATCCTCCCTTAATCTCTCCCTCCATATAAACTCCCCAACCCATATTCATGGCCGCCCCTTAATCTTGCCAGCTCACATGGCCTCGCTACTCCCATCGTGTCATTCGCAGGTAAAGCCTCTCTGACCACTTCCTTGTATCGATCTCCACCCACATCCTCCTTCCCCCTCCTGTTGTGTTTACAAAGATAATCCAGAGGCCGTATCAGAGCTCAGTCCATGTTGCTTTTAATGGCTGATCCAAAACACACACTTACAGGCAAAAGCAATCGAATACCTATATCCAATGTCAGACATAATACAACGATAACAGCACTATCAAACTCCATGTGCTCAGGCCAAGGCAATCGAGTACCTATTACCAATGTCAGACATAACATTTCCTCCCCACTCACAGAATTTCAGACATGAAATGTAGTGACAAAGTCCTGTAGGTGGCCAGGGCGAGAACATGTACGAACAGGCCGAGGTGCGGACTGGTGGAGAGCAGGCCGAGGTGGGGACTGGTGAGGAGCAGGCTGAGGCACAATATCTGCTTGAGGGTTGGCTGGCTGAGCCACATGTGCATCCTGCCACTCTGGGGGTAAGGCTTGGGGATTAGATCCGTATAATCCCACATCAGGGGGTGCTGGCACCTTCCGAAGGCGGCTGGCATGCCACCGAGAGCCGTCAGTGAGGCAGAAAGTGGCTGGTCCAAGTTGGCGGCTGATTTGGAGAGGGGAGGACCAGAATGAGGCCATCTTATTGTTGCGGTGAGGCCTGCGGACTCTGACCCAATCGGAGACTGAGATGTTGGGCGCCTTGGCCCTCTTCGACTGGTCGAAGCGGAGTTTCATCTTCTCCTGCTGTCTAGCGACTGTGGCTTGAGCCCGTGGAGCAGGGCTCTGAGCTAGCGAGGGGCGGAGCCTGCCAAGGGGCAGCATGAGCTCACGGCCTAGCATGAGGGATACGGGTGAGACCCCTGTAGTGGAATGCTGGGAGGCTCTGTAGTGCAGCAGTGTGTGGAGGAAGGCCTTGTCAAACGCACACCCCTGGGATAGGTGTGCTCTGAGGCCATTTTTCAGTGTCTGGTTAAAACGCTCCACCCCCCCATTTGACTTGGGGTGGTAGTACGCTGTGCGTATGTGACGGATGCCCTTGCTCTCAAGGTAAGAGGAGAGTTCCGAAGAGACCATTTGGGGGCCATTGTCTGTGGTAATGGCCTTTGGATGCCCCCAGCGGGAGAAGAGGGACTCAAGGATATCGATGATGAACCGAGAGGTGACGGAGCCCACGACAGTGACCTCTGGCCATTTTGAGTGCAGGTCATAGGCCACCACTAGGAACCGTTGATGGTGGGGGACACCATGGATCTCCCTGCAGACGTCCAGCTGCAGGTGCTCCCAGGGCTGAGAGGGCCAGGCAAGGGGTTGCAGGGGTGGAGGCGCTTGGTGGCCAGTCTTGCCACTTACAAGGCAGGCTGCACAGTCCTTGACCAGGGCCTCGATTTCCCTGTCGATACCCGGCCACCACACTAGGTCTCGGGATCATTGTTTGAGCTTCACTATGCCCAAGTGGCCCTCGTGCGCCATGGATAAAACACGCGCACGAAGGGCACTTGAGACCACAGTGCAGAGCCCACGTGCAACACAGGAGTCATTCCAGCAGGAGAGCTCCTCTTTAACTCTGGAGTAGGCAGACAGTTCCTCAGGCACCTTGCGAGGCCAGCCATCTCTGATGAAGGTGCACAGCTGGGAGAGGGCCGGATCCTGTTCAGAGGCCTCTTTGAGCTCCTGGAGAGAGTCTGTGGTTTGGAGAGGCGTGTGCAGCATCTGGACGATATCCTGTTCCACATGTTCAGACCCGACGAGTGGGGCTGGGGCAGAGACAGTGTGGGAGAGCAGATCTGCAACAACATTGTCACGTCCTGGTGTGAACTGGAGACTGAAATTGTATTGGCGGAGGCGGTCAGACCAGCGGTGTAGACGCAGTGGTCTGTGGCCCATGCCGGATGTCGACAGCAGGGCAGTGAGAGCCTGGTGATTGGTTCGCAGGGTGAAGGCACGGCCATACGTGTACAGGTGCCACCGCTCACATGTCCAGACGCATGCCAGCGCCTCACGCTTGCCTACTGAGTACTTCTGTTCAGTGGGGCTAAGAGCTTGGGAGGCAAGGGCGATTGGTTTCTCCACTCCATTCTGTATCTGCGATAACACCGCCCCCACAGCTGCAGCGGACGCGTCGCAGGTGACGAGCGTGGGGCTGGCGACATCAAAGTGAGCCAACACTGGAGGCGACGTGAGCTGCGATTTGAGGAGGCGAACTGCTTCCGTACTGGCTTGTGACCACACCCAGGGTTCATCCTTTCGCAGGAGCTGGCGCAGTGGGGCTGTGGTGGCTGAGTACTGGGGCAAAATCTTCAGGTAGTACCCAGTCATGCCAAGGAAGGAGGCAACCTGTGCTGCAGAGCTGGGTTCTGGGATGCTGTGAATGGCATCCACGTTTGACCGGAGTGGGGATATACCGTCAGCCGACAACCGAAACCCCACAAATTCGATCTCTGAAACAGCAAAGACACACTTTTCGCCATTCAGTGTGAGCTTGTGCTTTGCTAGAGCCGTGAAAACTCTGTGAATGCGTCGTCGTGAGTGGAGGTCGAGGGCCCATGCACGACGATGTCATCCAGGTAGATGGCCACCCCAGGAATGCCCGCGAGCACAGAGGACATCACCTTTTGGAAGCAGCTGGGTGCAGAGCTAAGTCCATGTTGCTTTTAATGGCTGATCCAAAACACACACTTACAGGCAAAAGCAATCGAATACCTATATCCAATGTCAGACACAATACAACGATAACAGCACTATCAAACTCCATGTGCTCAGGCCAAGGCAATCGAGTACCTATCACCAATGTCAGACATAACACCTCCCAAACCCACTTCCTTCTGTGTCCGCCCCTGGAAAAAACTCTCTCCCAAGTCACTTACAGCTGCACTTTCAAATTCCCAACGGTCTAGCCTTTGGCCCTCTATTCACCACGACATTTCTGCAGCTACCAACCTGCTCGATCACACCCTCACCTCCACCATTGATGCCCTAGTCCCCATTAAAACCATTGCTCTCTCTCACCCTGGTCCTTCCCCCTGGTACATCCCTCATCTCCACTCCCTTAAATCCAAGGTTCGCAGACTTAGACGTTAATGGCGGACAACTGGTTTAACCATTCACCGCCAGATCTGGCTGCACCACATAAAGCACTATCGGGTCCTGCTCTCCTCAGCCAAAACTACTCACTATTCCAGGATCATCCTGGAATGCAAAGGTAATCCTCGGCTTCTTTTCTCCACAGCAATCCATCTTCTTAAATCCCTCTCATCTGCATCCCCCACCCTCCCCTCCAACAACAAGCGCGAGGAGCTCATGGCCTTCTTTGTCACTGAAATTGAGACCATCCGATCAGCTGCCTCTGCTGCTTCCCTCCCTTTCCCTAGCCCACTGGGCCAAACTTCCTCTTAAGAGTTCCCCCTGCTCTAGCTCTGAACTCACATCTTTCTCCAGTTTCTCTCCGATCTCCCCTCATGACCTCTCCACGCTCATCTTGTCCATGAGGCCCACCTCCTGTTCCCTCGACCCTATTCCCATTAAACTGCTGACCACCTGGCTCCCATGTTAGCTGATATTGTTAACAGTTCTCTCTCCTCAGTTACTGTCCCCCTCTGCTTCAAACCTGCCGTCATCAACCTTCTCCTCAAACTATCAACACTTGACCCCTCTGTCCTTGCAAACTACTGCCCCATCACTGTAGTGTCCGTGTGTTGATAAAGACACTGAAGACAGGAGTTGGTTCATAGGTGTTTACTAAGCAAAGTCTGGGGGGGGGGGGTTCTAACGGATATACACAATACACAGGCTTATATAGCCCGAGTGGCAATCACTGGCACCACAGCACACCTGGGGCTCTTAAAGGCACATACACTACAATTCCTCCCCTTTTAGCTAACCAGTACATCATATTTTAAGTAATTATTAATTTACATGTTATAAGCAAAATAATATACATTGCAGTAGTTAATTAATTATAAGTCAGTCTCTCAGGAGGCTTCCTGACTCGGTCCGGATAACGCCTCGGGGGTGTAGTAGTTTCTGGTGGTGTAGTAGGTTCTTCTGGCAAGGCTGATTCGGCTTGAATGCCAGTGTCGGGTTCATCGGGTTCCAGTATCACCGGATCGGAAGTAGATATGGGTATCTCTACTTCATCGTTAGATGTATAGAGTTGTGGTGTAGGTTGTCCCTTTTCGGATGACTTTATGATTTGGTCAGCATGGCGCCTTATTATGCTTTCTCCGATGTCCACGGTATACATCAGTGGTCCTAGTCGTGTGCAGATAGTTCCAGGCTGCCATTTCTCGGTACGGTAGTCCCGAGCCAAAACTTGTTGGCATAGTGGTTAGCACTGTTGCCTCACAGCGCCAGGGACCCGGGTTCGAATCCGGCCTCGGGTGACTGTCTGTGTGGAGTTTGCACATTCTCCCCGTGTTTGCGTGGGTTTCCTCCGGGTGCTCCGGTTTCCTCCCACAGTCCAAAGATGTGCGGGTTAGGTTGATTGGCTATGATAAATTGACCCTGTAGGGGTTTTTTTCCTGCTCTCTTGCCCGTTCTGGCCTCCTGCCAGGCTTCATGCAAGAATTACCCTTGACTGGTTCGACCCACTCCCCCTACGGTTCTAGACCTTGGACTTAGATGCAGAGAACAGTAGTGCAGAGAAAAGGACTCAATAGACCAGGCTGAATAGCATGAAAGGGATGCTTTTATTTTTAAACAGTTTGAAGCATTACAAAATACATGTCATAGGTACAGATTAAAGTAACTACAATCATGCACAAATTTAGGAACTTGACTCTATGGAAATGGGGAACACACGGCACATCGTAAAAGGGGAAACACATTACGATTTCCCTTAACTCCCTCCCCTATACCTAAACTAAGTTTCGACCTGGGGAACCTGGGATCATGCTCACCACTCTCGAAATCGCGAGAAAGGGGGGGGTTCGCAGCCTTTTGGCACCGCTTTCCGTCGTCACGTGGATTTGGAAACTTCTGGCGCAGTCGATGTTTTCTTTCCCTCGAGGTGGTGGGGTAGACACAGCCTCGATGAGCGCTCGTCAAGGTTGAGATCCACTAAGTGCATGCACATGGAAGAATCTTGCCGGCCTGGATCGCCGGTTTTCCAGAGGGTTTCTTCTCCGTCGGCCTGGGTTGTCGATGATCTCCCGACCTCAGTACCCGGGCCACCCTCGTCGTCTTCTCGTCGTGGCCGAGCCTTGTTTGGCTGAACACCGACCACGTTGTCCTTTTACCGAAACCGTCCGTCTTTAAAAAGACGAAAACGTTTTCATCGATTCTGCATCTGCCGAAGTGGAAGAGGCGCCGATCCTGGCCCCGTCCGAAGAAGTTGAAGAAGCAGCCGTCGTTCAGTCAAGCGAAGTTGCTCAAGTAACCCGAAGTCCGAAGTAACTTAGATGGACTTTCAATCCATAGTTATACTCTTTTGGGACAGTCTTATCTCCTGCCAAATCAAAGTCCTGTCTTTGTATTAATTTTGGCGGGCAGAAATCTCTGCAGGGGCGCTTTGTCTTGTAACGGAGCCGGTGATAACTTAAACTGGCCTTCCTAGCCGATAATGTCTTTTAATGTCTTTTGCATTGTCACCGCGGCTCGGTTCGCATATTGATCGGTCCGGAGATTTTCCTTGATGGCTGCTAAACGGTTTTTCCTTTGTACAATAAATGGGTATGAGTGATTTTGCATTGTCCGCCCATATCTTGATGGGCCCCATCCTGTACTTGTAATCCATTGAATATGTATGCTGTTCCTCTGAGTTTCGGTTCCCAGATACTGGCTTTCGCGGGCTCACTGTCTTCAATCCACAAGCCTGTCTGGCTTGCAGTAACAGAAATAAAATGGTTCAGAAACTGATCACGGGGCCTGGCGGCCATTTTGTATGCCCTTTTATCAAAGGTTTTTCTGTGCAAGCTTACTTTGGTCAATAAACAGTCTTATTTTATCCAGTTTTCTTGCGTGATTTTTGCTGAAAATTGCGAATCTTACAGGCCCCCCTGTGATACTGATAGCTTGCTTAAAGTATCAATAATCCTTGAGGAGCAAATTTTCCCTGATTCCCCACATCCAAACATTCCTGGCACTTAGCTATCTATGACCCTCACGACACATGCAGTTCCCATTTCCGCAGAAAACGAAAATTACCTTTTGTACATTTGGACAATCATAGACAGTGTATTTTAAACTATAACACATTCACTTGTCAGATGTGCGGGGGTTGATACCCCCTGGCACCATCTGCATGCATCTTTTATTAATCCAAAAAAAATTAAGAACGACTAATAACATAACAATACTTATTTCCTTATAACCCAAAACAATCACAAAAAAATTTAAAATGGAGGGACGCTTAATCTTATACTAGCAGCTTAGAGTGGGGTATCTGCTTCCCCCATCTGCACATAGCGTTCTCTCCATTCTCCTGTGTTCTCGTGCCTCTGGAGGCGTTTGCCTCTTTTGCAATGCACGAAGAGCAAAAATATCACAATCAAAACCTGACATACTACTAGGATATGGGATGCTATTCTAATCCAGGCGGGGACCTCTATGTTGGTGAACAAGTCCCACCATGGTGGGATGGTTATGTCCAATATGTCTTTTCCTATCTCTAAAGTCTTCTGCTCCAGTGTGTAGAAATGTTTCTGTGAAATTATAACGGCTTTTAAAATCTTGGTGAGGTGTTCGGGAAGAGGGGGAATGACATAACCAAAATGCGCGACAAATCGTTGTAAGTCTGTGAAATTCTCTTTGATAGTGATGTGTACGGTGGAGGGCGCAGGAATGGGGACAATTCGTTGTTGTGCCACTTGAACCTCGGCCCTGGGTTTGAAACAGAAACTGCTATCACCGACCGAACACCACTCGTGTTGTCCATATCGGTACTGAGGCGCTGCAGTGGTGACGCAGTATGTCCCACCCCCGATATATGCTACCTGTGGGGGCACATGGTCCTCTGCCATTGCCTCCATGGTGCAATTCACCGGCTTTGCGCTAGCAGTCCTGAACCCGCACTGCGGTTTCAGAAAGGCGTTCAAGTGCTGGGGACACAGGATGATGTGTGCTCCCCGGCTCCGACATCCCGAGAGGTCGGTGCCTGTCATCGTACGCTCCCATCTGATGACGTAAGGCGGGACCGCTGCGTAACGAATGTGTGCGCCCCCCCGAATGACTCCAATGTTCTCTACTCTGTACACCGGGGCGGGCTTTGCTGCGGGACCCAACACCGGCATTCTTACTACTATTCCCATAATAGTGTGATTTGAATGTCCGCAGTCCACTGGGACTGGGTATGCTTCTGCGGCTAGTCTGAGCTGGCACGGGCTTAATGCATTCTCAAAAGGGTGGAGCGCTTGCAAGTGCTTGTTGCTGATCCAGGACGGGACCAAACCCTGTTTTAAATCCTCAAGATTACTGCGGCCCTCGCCCAGTAACCACGCCCCGTACAGCACACAGGCCTCGTTTTGCGCAGCTTGATCGGACGCATTCCGATCCTCCTTAATGAGTGCATTTACCGTTCTCGCGTGTTTCTCCAGCTCAGCAATTATGTCCTTAAAGTGTAGTGTCATGGCCTGGTCCTCATGTAGCTCAGAACCCACTACCTTATTTTCGTCTGTCAATATGTTCCTTAACTGGGCTTTTAAACCGTTGATCTGTGTCTGCAGCTCCACGTTGTCTAGAGCGTTGACAACAGATGTCCCGGTATTAAAAGCAGTGAATATGTCATTTACAGTACCCCTTCTTTGCCTCCCGACTCGATCCAAAACTTCTGGCGGTGTGGTGTATAATTTGTCTCTGTCGATGTCGGCAAAGTCAAATTCGTAAAATTGTCTAAACATACGGGTTAACAGGACCTGGTATAATTGTTCCGTTTCTTTGGGACACCACTCCGGCAATCTTACCTCAGTGAGATTTAAAATCACTGAGGCCACCGCGTAGTGTACCCCTTGGTACAGCACCTGACCGGTGGGTACCAATACTAAACCGTTCCCGGGTCCCTTGGTGGTGGTTGGGCACCCTCCTTTCTGGGCTAGTGCTACCGGAAGCGTGGGCAGGGGCTTGCGTGGGCGGGTGATGAGTTCAGTGGCGTTCACCGGAATAGGGGAGTATGGGGCTCCACACGCTCGAGTGCTAACATCCCATCTCATCCCCTTCCCTTCATCCTGCCACTGCCTCTGGAAGAAGATGGACACGCCCTTGGGGCAGACGTGTCTCGAACCCCACATACAGACATATATTCCCTCATCTGGTTCCCACCATTTGTCCCAACACACACGTAATTGTCCGTGAGTTCCCATAATAGTCCGATGGGTATTATTACCCAGTCGCTCCCACTCGACCGTAGAGTTTTTCATGTCCTTTCCCAGCTTTCGTAGCCACCACCATCGCCTTAGTGGTACGTTCCCATTGCACACCAGACAAATCCTCTTTCCCACGGTGACGCTGACTCTGGGCGCAAGGATCCTCACTCGAGGGCACGTTAACGAAGTCTCTTGGTAGGCAAAACCGAAGTTGCTGGAATATTCCGTGGAATTTGTTCCCAACCAACCTGGCCATCTCCCTTGGTGGAAGTAGGTGGCGGTTTCCTCAACCTCTCGCTTCCCCGTCCCATCCGTTGCGATGGGGGCCGTGTCCCCGGAGCATCCGAAAATGATGACGTCCTTGGTGCGGCCTCGGTAGGCCCACCTGCACCCGATCGCCATGAACGCAATGAAAATCCTTTCCATCATATCCCAGGTTTCTGTAACCAACAAAATGATGTAGCCGGGCTCCCGATAGGTGCTGGCCTAAATTAATTGGACGCGCGGGTTCCTGGACCCCGCTCCCTAACAAACACACATACCGGGCAGACCTCAAAATTGTACTCTTAACACCATATACTTTACATTCCTTAAAACTATGACCATAATTACCTAACTTAACTTATGTACAGCGCCGCCCTCCGTGGGGCGGCTTTCCGAATCCCTGTGAGGCCTGTCGTGTGCCACACCCTGCGGTGGGGCTGCATTGATCTTCGGCTTTGATCCCCCGCAGCCTGTCGCTGCTGAACGGGGATCATGCCTTCCTGGGGCTGCTCTAAACCGTGGTTGGGAAGGATGGGGAGAATCTGGCCAAAATTTTCTGGGCTGTGGCGCTCGAGCCGACCTACGAGGGGCTGCTTTGGGTCGGGCTCCCGGGGCCGATGGACCGGGGGTTGGGACTGTTACCGTCACAGCCTGTGGTTCCTCCACAGCTGCCGGCTCCAGCTCCCCTTCCTCAGGCTCCACCCCCCCGGGGTCGGGATCTGTGGCTTCTGACTCCACCTCACCTGTCCCTACAGGTAGTGGGTCTCCGCCCCCATTCCCTACCTCCCCCAAGCTTGAGTCGAGGGCGGGATCGTCGCCCTCTGACTCTTCCTCCTCCATGACTGGGTCTAAGGCGGGGTCGAGCTGTTCGTGCTCTCTCCTGCCTAAATCCCATTCAAAAGATGAGACCTCCCACTCCAATGGGATGGCCTCTCCCTTTACGCAGGCTACGGTACCAGCCTGTGTGGTCTGTGACTGTTACAGGCTGAGGATCTTTGTTCTCCGACCTGGTCCCCTTTGATGGCCCTTGTGCACCCGATTTAAATAGTTTACACTGGTTGATGTGAAACCATTTGGTACGTCGGGGCGTTTTCACTGCATAAACCAAGGGGCTGGCCTTGTCCACAATGCTGTAGGGCCCCATGTACAGTGGTTCAAAACTCCCTACCCTGGCGTAGTTTCGGACCATGACCTGATCGCCGACTACCCACTCTTGTTGTTTCCAAGGTTCCAACAACAGTTTATTTCCCTGGTGCTGTCTTCCCATGTTCCCAGCCGCCTGCCCATAAATCTGTCTCAGGCGCTCCAAGAGGGTTTGGGCGAATTTGTCCCGTTTCACCTCTCGGAGCTGGCCCTCAGTGAGCACCGGGGCTAGCACATGGGTGGGTGTTCGCATGATCCTTCCAGTCATTAACTCGTGCGGGGAATACCCCGTGCTTTTGGACTGGCTGGCTCGGATCCCCATGAGGACTAAAGGCAGGACCTCCGCCCATTTCTGGGGCGAGCCCATTGTCTCTTTCCTCAGCTTTTCCTTGAGGGTCCGATTCATACGCTCAACAATCCCGGATGACTGGGGATTGTATGCTACGTGCCACTTTCCCTCAATGCCCAAGAGCATGAGGGCGTTCTGCATTACTTGACCGGTGAACTGACTCCCCTGGTCGGACTCTACAAAACGGGGGAGTCCCCACCGTGAGAACACTTCCCGAATCAAGATCTTAGCAGTACCCAGTGCTGTAGCTGTTCTGCACGGGAAGGCTTCTACCCATTTGGTGAACACATCTACCAGGACAAGGCAGTACTTATAGCCTCCCTGGGCGGCGGGCAGGGGCCCTATGTAGTCGACCTGAATCGACTGCCATGGTCCCTCTACCCTCCTGATGTGCCCCATGGGCACCTTCCTTTTGTGGGGGTCTGGGTTGTTAGCAGCACACACAAGACAGCTTGCGCAGAACTCGCGGACATCGTCCCGAAGTCCCGGCCACCATCCCGCCTGCTCCACCCGTTGCCAGGTGACCTCAGGTCCGGGGTGTCCCGCTCCTGGACCCTCGTGGGCCAATTGCAGGAATTCCCTCCGGTGCTGCTGCGGCACAACCCACTGTTCCTCTCGGAACAGCATACCTTCTTTGACTGTGAGGGCTGCCGTACTGTACGGACCTTCTACCTGTTTGCCCTCTGTGATGGCTTTAGGACTGCTTTTAGGGCGGGATCCAGGGTTTGGACGGTCTTTAGGTCTGGGGGCGGTGTCACCCCTGTGTTCCCGGGAATTCCCTCCCTGCCTTGGATCGCCGCCACGGGTCCGGGTTCGTATGGGTCCCAGAGAATGCCGTTGCGGGCACCCTCCCTGGCTAGCGCATCCGCCTGCTGGTTGCCCTGACTGCGGGGTTCTGTGGTGGAGTGAGCCTTCACCTTATGGATGAACACCTCTCCTTTCTCCCCCACAGCTGCTAGGATCTTCTCCAGCAAGGGCTTAACTGTTAAAGGCCGCCCGTCCGCGGAGGTGTACCCGCGTCGGGACCAGATGGCGAGGTACTCTGTACACGAATTGCACGTGAACATGCTGTCTGAGCAAATCGTGTATGGGGTTGGGAAAATCTCGGGGTGGGTAACCACGTACGCCACCGCGGACAGTTCAGCTTGCTGCGCGCTCATAGTGCTGGGGAGCTTAATTGCCAGGGCAATGTTTGCCGCAGGGCCATAAACTCCACACCCTGTGAGTCGCTTGCCGTCAGCTACAGTGCTAGAACCGTCTACGTAGATCTCGCGGCCTGTGGGATGTATCCCGGCCCGTAAACCTATGTTAACTTCCCATACCCCTTCTACGGAACATTGATGGGCTGTCCCGGGATATGCCATATTGGCTGCGAGCCTTGGCGCGCAGAGGCCTTTAACTTTTAGATCCATCTGGGAAAGGAGGAGGGTCCAGCGCGCAATCCGAGCGCTGCTTACGGTCCCATCCTTAATCCTCCCATCCAGAAGCATCTTCGTGGGGGTGTGATGGGTGAGGAGCGTAATGGGAGAGGTCCCTGTGAAGATCACTGATCTGTTCACAGCCCAATGCGTGGCCAGGAGATGCCGTTCGCAATTGGAGAAACTCCTCTCCACATCCGTGAGCACCCTGGAGGAATAAACTACTGGTCTTAGCTTGCCGTGCCGCTCTTGGAGCAGCACTGCGCTCAGGCTGTCCCCACTAGCGGCTACCTCCAGAAAGAACTCCTCTCCCCCATCTATGGCCCCTAGGGCTGGCGCGGTCTGCAGATCTCTTTTCAACTTCTCGAACGCTGCCTGGCACCCCTTGTCCCAAGACCACTCGGCTCCCTTGTGTAAGAGTCGAAGTAGCGGGGACGCTGTGGCAGCATAGTCCTCGATGAAATCTCTGCAGTACCCGGTCAACCCCAAAAAGGACCTTACACCCGTTACTGTGTTGGGAATCGGCAGATCTTGTATAGATTCCCGCCTGGCCTTATCTATGGCTCTTTCTCCCTCGCGGATGGCCAGACCCAGGAATTTGACTTCCTGCTGGCCGATCTGGGCTTTCTTTGGGTTTACTTTGAAACCCTTCCTTTCTAACAGTTCCAACAATTCGGCTAACAGTGGGCCGTGCTGCTCCCTTGTATCTGTGAACAGGAGTAAGTCGTCCACATACTGCACTATCTGGTTGGGCTGGCTGAACTCTTTCAAACTCCCCGCCATGCACTGATGGAAAATGCTGGGGCTGTTGTGAAAACCCTGTGGTAAGCAGTTCCAAGTGTACTGTTGCCCTTTGAATGTAAAGGCAAACTTGTACTGGTCCTCCCGCCGCAGCGGAATGGACCAAAAACCGCTCGAGATGTCCAGCACGGTGAATGTGGTCGCCGATGCTGGAATACTCCCTATTAAGTCTGCAACTGCTGCTACCGTGGGCGCGCAGGCCGGGATCTTACTATTGAGGACTCTGTAGTCCACCGTGGCTCTCCACGAATTGTCCGGTTTCTTTACCGGCCATAATGGGGAGTTTACGTGGGTGGCTATCGTCCTCAACACGCCCTGCTGTACCAATGAAGATATTGCTGTCTCCATGTCGGGTTCTGCCTCCTTGGGGAAATTATACTGCTTTTGGGGTCGGATCATGGGGTCCCCGTCTACGCTGACTTCGAACCCAGTGACTCTCCCGCAGTCGTGCTTGTGGGTGGCGAACGCGGTCAGATTTTCTGACACACACGCCTGCAAGTCCGTTGGGACGTTTGTTATCATGAGCTCGAGATCGTAACCTCCTGACGGCTTCATAGTGCACAGGGTCCCCTTTTCTTCCTTCCCCGGGATTACGACTACCTTACCTAAACCGCCCTCGGCTCCCCAGAGACAGTGATTTCTCAGGTCCACGAGGATCCCGTGTTCCACCAAGAAATCAGCCCCGAGGATGCCTTTCCCCCCCCCCTCATTCCACTTCAATAGGATGCACGTCCATGTGGTGTGGAGTGCTCCCAACTGAATGGAGAGCGGGAGGGAGTACGCGCCAGCCTGTTCTTTACCTGTGAAACCCGCTACTAAATATGGAGCCTGGGCGGACAGAGGTGAGGCAAAAGGTGTGTCCGTGTGGATCATGGTACGCGAAGCTCCCGTATCCAACAGGTAACTACCCCTTTGTTTCTCCACCTCCATCTCCACCACAGGTCTTCTCCAAGCGTCATAGCGGAGCGGACACAAGTAGACGGGCTGCGCGGGCGTCAGTCATTTAGGTGTTTCGGCTGGGGTCTCGGGGGCGATAGGGCTGTTAGCAACTGCTACCCTCCCCTGCCAGGTCATCAGAGACCGCATAGTCTCCAAGACTGACTCGATCGCAGCGGGGTCCACAACCGCACCACCCCTTTTAGTCGGGGCAGAGGCTACGGTTGGGTTCTGGACTGGTGTTGGGGCAGCGGCCTGCACTTGTGGTTGTGCTGGTGTTGGGTAAACTCTCGGGCCGTTGGCGACTCGGGCTTGGGCTTGATCTTGGGCTGCGGCGAACGCTCTCTCCCTCTTATCCTTCCAAGGATTCCTACAGTCCTTGCGCCAATGACCCTCCTTCCCACACCCGTAACAACTGCTATTGGCTTGAGGAGGGCGATTTCCCTCCTGACGCCATTCCCTTTTAGCAGAGGCTGCGGGCCTCACCTCATGCACCTTTCCTTTTACAACAGGCGTTTTCTTGCCCTTGTTATTCCTATAACTGATCGTGAGCTGATCTAGCACTAGATCCTCCGTGGAGCGGGCGTTGGTGGGGTCAAACCATGCTTTGGCCTGTTCCTTCACTACTGGCAGGCAACCTGCTACCAGGCACCGAAGCCAGTGAGCCCTTTGTTCGTCATCCAGCCCGGCCCGGGCCGGCCCGCCCGGGCAGCTGCGCCGATACACTGGCCACAACCTGTCGGCGAAAACCCGTGGGGGTTCTCCCTCTAGCTGCACTGTCTTTTCTAAACGGAGGAACGGAGTTCCGTCCCCCTCTCCCATGATCTCCAGAATCTCATCCCGTAGCAACTCGTAGTCCCTGTGCCCTCTCTTGCTCTCGTCAGGGAGACACTGGAGGAGCGAACTGTCCAGGGAGAACAGCAGCATTTTAGACTGTTCAGCCCTGTCGCAGTCATTGACTGCTGCGGTCTGCTCCACGTCCCTGAAATGCACGGAGGGATCTCCTGACTCGGAGAGTTTTGGGATGTGACTTATCATCTCTCTTAGCTGTCGTGCGCTATGAGGCATTATGATCTGACTCTCAAGGGGTCCGTCATCGCCATTTTCTTCATTTGGACCGAGCTTCCGGTGCCTCGTTGGACACAACGGCGCTGGCCCCGACTCTACTGTCTGGGGTTTCTCTACCTCAGGGCTCTCTTTCTCTACCGCCTCCGTCTCCTGTCCCGGAGTCCAAGACTCCTCATAGGCAGGAGGCACAGAGGGTTCGGGGGTTGGTACCCCAACTGCCTCTTGTGGAATCGGTCTTTTGGATTCCTTGGCTAGCAACAGCTGACTCGCTGGTGGACTTATGAGACACACCAACCCGTTTGCCTTCGCTAGGGCCTTTCTCAGGTCCTCTAGCTCCCGGCGGCAAGCGCTGTGGTCGGTGTTCTCAGATCTATCCTCCATGGCCATCTTATATGCTGCCCTGGCTCCCAGGAGCTTTTCCTCTTGGGCATCTACTTGTTTGGCTAGACGGAAACACCTCTCTCTCATTTTACCTTCACTGGCCTTGGCCTCAATGACCTGACATTTTAAATATTCTACCCGGGTTTCGTGGCAGCGAATTACGGAGCGGCGTTCCTGATTCAGCGCGTCAAGCGATTCAATCAGTTTTTGACCTCCCGCAACCTTTTCCTCTACGTCTTTAAGCAAGCCGTTGATCTGGACTGTCTGTGCTGCAACTACCTGGTCCAAAAGCTGGACTTGCTTCTTGTAGCACATCAGCCAGACCGCCTTTTCTACAGATGTCTTATGCTCTCTACCCGCTGTCCACCTGATGGCTGCGTCTAGCGGGCGCCTATCCCTTAATAGATCAGATATCCATTGTTTTGTGAGGTTGACTTTTCCGAAAACATAATCTGCTATTCTTTCATCCATCACATTTCGTTTATTCAGATCTTGATCGAACACACTACTTTCCTGCTGCCAAGGTCCTGCCACGGTCACCATTTCTGTAGGGGTTTTTTTCCTGCTCTCTTGCCCGTTCTGGCCTCCTGCCAGGCTTCGTGCAAGAATTACCCTTGAGTGGTTCGACCCACTCCCCCTACGGTTCTAGACCTTGGACTTAGATGCAGAGAACAGTAGTGCAGAGAAAAGGACTCAATAGACCAGGCTGAATAGCACGAAATGGATGCTTTTATTTTTAAACAGTTTGAAGCATTACAAAATACATGTCATAGGTACAGATTAAAGTAACTACAATCATGCACAAATTTAGGAACTTGACTCTATGGAAATGGGGAACACACGGCACATCGTAAAAGGGGAAAGACATTACGATTTCCCTTAACTCCCTCCCCTATACCTAAACTAAGTTTCGACCTGGGGAACCTGGGATCATGCTCACCACTCTCGAAATCGTGAGAAAGGGGGGGGTTCGCAGCCTTTTGGCACCGCTTTCCGTCGTCACGTGGATTTGGAAACTTCTGGCGCAGTCGATGTTTTCTTTCCCTCGAGGTGGTGGGGTAGACACAGCCTCGATGAGCGCTCGTCAAGGTTGAGATCCACTAAGTGCATGCACATGGAAGAATCTTGCCGGCCTGGATCGCCGGTTTTCCAGAGGGTTTCTTCTCCGTCGGCCTGGGTTGTCGATGATCTCCCGACCTCAGTACCCGGGCCACCCTCGTCGTCTTCTCGTCGTGGCCGAGCCTTGTTTGGCTGAACACCGACCACGTTGTCCTTTTACCGAAACCGTCCGTCTTTAAAAAGACGAAAACGTTTTCATCGATTCTGCATCTGCCGAAGTGGAAGAGGCGCCGATCCTGGCCCCGTCCGAAGAAGTTGAAGAAGCAGCCGTCGTTCAGTCAAGCGAAGTTGCTCAAGTAACCCGAAGTCCAAAGTAACTTAGATGGACTTTCAATCCATAGTTATACTCTTTTGGGACAGTCTTATCTCCTGCCAAATCAAAGTCCTGTCTTTGTATTAATTTTGGCGGGCAGAAATCTCTGCAGGGGCGCTTTGTCTTGTAACGGAGCCGGTGATAACTTAAACTGGCCTTCCTGGCCGATAATGTCTTTTAATGTCTTTTGCATTGTCACTGCGGCTCGGTTCGCATATTGATCGGTCCGGAGATTTTCCTTGATGGCTGCTAAACAGTTTTTCCTTTGTACAATAAATGGGTATGAGTGATTTTGCATTGTCCGCCCATATCTTGATGGGCCCCATCCTGTACTTGTAATCCATTGAATATGTATGCTGTTCCTCTGAGTTTCGGTTCCCAGATACTGGCTTTCGCGGGCTCACTGTCTTCAATCCACAAGCCTGTCTGGCTTGCAGTAACAGAAATAAAATGGTTCAGAAACTGATCACGGGGCCTGGCGGCCATTTTGTATGCCCTTTTATCAAAGGTTTTTCTGTGCAAGCTTACTTTGGTCAATAAACAGTCTTATTTTATCCAGTTTTCTTGCGTGATTTTTGCTGAAAATTGCGAATCTTACACCCTTAGTGTTAGGGGGATTAAATACGTGGGGTTACGGGGATAAGGTGAGATATGTGTTGGTGTAGGGGTTACGGGGATCGGGTGGGATATGTGTCGGTGCAGGCTCGATGGGCCGAAATGGCCTCTATCTGCACTGTGGGGTTTCTGTGATTCTGTGATCTGGAAGTGTTGTGTATGTAATATGTGTGCTACTTTGAACCTATGGACAGGACTGCACTACTTGTTGGGCGTAGTGATACGCAGTACCACTCCTGGCCATAGGGGTATAAATAGTACTGTGGGTACTGATCTCCCCTCAGTTCCCGCCTGTGGGCATGAAGTAAAGACCTACGTATAGTCCCTACCTCCAACCAGTAAAGACCTGTTTTATTGTTACTGATTAAGTCTCAGTATTAATTACTTGAACAACTCACAGATTTAACACTGGCGACGAGTCTGATTCGGACCCTGCGGCAGTCACTCCACGGCAGCTTCGTCCACAGCCAGGACGTTGCAGAGAGGTTTCCACCCTCTCCACCCCACTGGAAGACATCCTGACCTCGGAGCCTCCATCGGCGACCGTCAGCTTCTTCTCCAGCTTGGTGGTGGGTAAGCCGTTGTCTGAGCCGGGCAGCGACGCGACAGGCAGTCGACCGCGTTGGCCGCACGAACGGGGCTGGGGGAGCTGGAGGAATAGGGCGCGAGAGCCGCTTCGAGCGGGAGGCGTTTCAACGGAGCGATCGCATCTCCTGATAAGAGCCGAGAGCCGCTTCGTGATCCAGCGATCGCATCCGCTGATAAGGGCCGCACTCGGGCGATCGCGGCGAAGATAAGGGCCGCACTCGGGGGCTGAAGGGAGACGGCGTTGGGGGACGGGTGAAGACCGCCAAGCGCGGGAAAACCGCCATTTTGTGGGCGGAGGACGACGGCAAGAGCGGGAAGCCGCCATCTTGGATAGCAGTAAAAAAAAAAAAAATCTGAGAAATTGCAAATCTACAATGCCTAAACACGGGAATATTAGCACCTTTGATAGTGACCTCGAAGATTGGGCCATATATGTTGAAAGAGTAAAAAATTATTGTAAGGCCAATAAAATTCGTGACCAAGATAAAGCTCTAACATTATTAAATTTAATGGGTACGAAGACATACGGGCAATTGAAACACCTGTTATCACCAGATGAACCGGCGGATAAGACGTTCGATGAGATTGTTACTGTCCTGAAAGATCATCTAAACCCCACGCCGCTGATGCTAGCGGAACGATTTAAATTTTACGACAGAAGGCAGCTACAGCATGAAAGCAATGCTGATTATTTGCTGGAATTGCGTAAATTAGCGAAATATTGCCAGTTTGGAACGGGACTGACAGAGGCACTTCGAGACAAATTTGTGTGTGGTTTATTTAAACAGGATACACAAAAGCGACTGCTCGAGGAGAATGAGCTGACGCTTGAGAAGGCGGTCACTATGGCAGCAGCACACGAAGCCGCAGCGAGAGGCACGGCAGTAATGCAGCTACGGTCACCGGAGCTCAGTGCACACAAATTGGGTGTGAGTTCTGGCAAATGTTATCGTTGTGGAAAGACAACGCATGATCAGAACCAGTGTTGGTTTAAAAACCAAGAATGTAGAACTTGTGGTAGGCTTGGACATATAGCTAGAGTATGCAGGTCAGGGAAGAAGACCAGCAACAAGAAGTCACCGCAAGGAAAATACGCAAAGGTACACAAGGTGACCGAACAGGAGTCCGATTCAGACGCTAGCAGTAATGAACTGGCTAGCTTAAGCTGTAATGAACTGGCTAGCTTAAGAGTACTCAACGCTGGTAAGGGTGCAGACCTCCAGACAATTTGGGTCACTCTTCAGATAGAAGGAGTCCAAGTAAAACTGGAATTGGACACTGGATCGGCATTGACGGTCATAAATAAGAAAGATTACGGAAAGTTATTCCAACATATTCCCCTACAGGATACGGGGATTATATTGAAAACATACACGGGGCAAAGAGTGTACCCCATCGGGAAAATAGAGGTTGCAGTGGTCCACAAGGGCGAAGACAGTCAAATAATGGACTTATATGTGATATCTGAAGGAGGTTCTCCACTACTAGGACGGGAGTGGATTAGGAAAATGAATATGGACTGGCATTTCCTACAAACAATAACGAGTGAGAACTCGGTGAAGATAGTCAGCCCAGACTCTGGAACGGAGCCCAACTCAGGTGCAAAAGACAAAGTTTCAGCACAGAATTCCACTGAGCAACAACAACATAGTTTAACTGTGGATTCTGAGTCTGGCAAGTCTACTGATGTGCCCATTTCTGAGGGACACCGGGCTCGAACTCAACTCCATTTCAAACTACAACAGCAATTAGAACAAATGCTTCGCCGTTGTGAGCAAGAGTTGAATGCAACGAAAGAGTTCTTTGATATAGAGTTGGAGAATCTGGAAAGACAACAGAAGCAGCTGATGGAGAAAATGGAGCAGGAGCACACAAAACGTCTGATGTCAGAGGAGTTAACGGTCAGCCAACTCCTGCATATGCTGAAGGACAGGACTCTGAAATGGGAAAAACTTGAACACGAACTTCAATATTCAAACGAAAGGGGTTCGGAGCTCTCAAAGGTTATTGGAAGAGCTGAGGTGGCAACACAGACTGAGATGACTGCAACAGAGCAGCCCTTGGATGCCAAAAGTACGCTGACTCACGTCAACGTAGAACAACAGACCGCTGAAACAGCTGCTCCGGTAGAGGGATTGAATAGTCCGATCAATCAATCTCCAAAAGAAGTTGAAGTAGTAAAATCTCAAATGAGGTCATTAGTAAACGACTTGCTGAAAGCCCAGAAAAAGCTGGATGAAGAGGTACGCATGAAGAAGTCTCTTCAGGAAAGATGTCTGGACTTGGAACAAAAGCTGGCTAACGCCCAGCTGGGTATGGAGGAAATAGAAGACCCTCTCGCTGGCCTAGATCAGGACGACACCGAATATTACTATGTCCTGTCCTGCCCAACTTGTAACTTCGACTCCCACCATACAGAAATCATGGAGGAGCACCGAAAGTCTACGGAACATCGGGAGAAGGTGGCTCTACTACGGAAAAAGGAGGGAGAGAAGGAGGAACTGCGCATGCAGCTGGCAGCTGACAGTGGAGCCCAGAGAGTCTCCAAGAAGCAGAAAAGGAAAAGTCGAAACAGAAGATGACCCATCTGAACCATTATTACCTCTACCAGATCACACACATGGTCCCTCCGAATGGAGCCAATTCAGTTCGGAAGTTCAAACTGTTAAATCCATGGAAGGACTATTGAATGAGTCACTCCAGCAACGTGAACCGACTCCACCACAGAGATTGAATCTGTGAACTGTTTTCCGCAGAGACTGAATCTGTGATCTGTTTTGACATGAAGTTATCTATGTATCTATGTTATTCTGTTATGTAAACCTGAAGTTATATATGTATATATGTTATTACGTTATGTTAAATGGGGAGATGACTGTAAAGCTAGGAAGGGAGGAATGTTGTGTATGTAATATGTGTGCTACTTTGAACCTATGGACAGGACTGCACTACTTGTTGGGCGTAGTGATACGCAGTACCACTCCTGGCCATAGGGGTATAAATAGTACTGTGGGTACTGATCTCCCCTCAGTTCCCGCCTGTGGGCATGAAGTAAAGACCTACGTATAGTCCCCACCTCCAACCAGTAAAGACCTGTTTTATTGTTACTGATTAAGTCTGAGTATTAATTACTTGAACAACTCACAGATTTAACAGGAAGGTTCTAGTTGGCCTTTCATTCATGCCTTGAAACTGCTGGTTCTCCACGTCCCTTCTGATGTTGGGCTTGACCAAATCCAGCCGGCATCTTAGGTTTCTATTGAAGAACATCATGGCGGGAGTTTGGTTGGTAACCATATGTGTTGCATTCCTGTATGCGAATAAGAAGTTATCCACCTTGTGCTGAAGTTTTATGTCTTCATTATCCATGGCCTTTATGGCCTTCTTGAAGGTCTGGACAAACCTTTCAGCCAATCCATTGGTGGTGGGATGGTATGGGGCGGACGTGTAGTGCTTAACCCCATTGTTTTATAAGAACTTTCTGAATTCTTCGGACACAAATTGCGGTCCATTATCAGAACAGATCTGTTCCGGCAGCCCATTCCTGGCAAATATGGTCCTTAATACTGTGATGGTTTTTTCCGTGGTGGTGGAGGACATCTTTATTACCTCCAGCCACTTGGAGTGTGCATCAACCGCGATTAAGAACATTGAGTCCATAAATGGACCAGCAAAGTCGATGTGTACCCTTTGCCAGGGAGATGAGGGCCACTCCCATGGATGTAGAGGGGCTTGTGGTGGAGCGTTTTGGACCTTCTGGCATCCTAAGCAGCTCTTGGTCATTTCTTCGATGTCTCCATCAATACCTGGCCACCATACAAACGCCCTGGCTAGGTTCTTCATTTTCACTCCACCCAGATGCCCCTCGTGAAGCTCCTTTAGCACTTTATCCTGGAGTTTGGGTGGAATCACCACTCTGGATCCACACATCAAAGTTCCTCGGCACACTGACAGCTGTTCTCTTCTTTGCGAGAATGCTGGCAACAGTGGTTCGCCATGTGCTGGCCATCCCTTCACTGTTAAATCGTAGACCCGTGAAAGAGTCGGGTCATTTCTTGTTTCCCTTTCAATGGCAGAATTTGTTACTGGTAGACATTCCACTATGGTAGAGTGGAACATCTCCATTGGGTCTACTGTAGGTGCCTCTTCTACCGTTGGCAACGGTAGGCGCGATAAACCGTCAGCATTCCCATGCTGTTTTGACCCTTTGTATTCTATGTTGTATTGGTGTGCCCCTAGAAAAAGGGACCACCTCTGTAGCCTTTGTGCTGTCATAATGGGAACACCCTTTTTAGGGTTGAATATGGAGATGAGGGGTTGATGGTCAGTCAACAAGGTAAATTTTTGTCCGTGTAGGTAATGGTTGAATTTCTTTACTCCCCATACCAGGCTGAGTGCTTCCCTGTCGATTTGGGCATAGTTACGCTCAGCTGAGTTCAATGAGCGTGACGCAAAAGCTATCGGCCGTTCCGAGCCATCGGGGAATTTATGCGATAATACTGCTCCTATGCCGTAAGGGGATGCATCGCACGCCAGTCTGATTGGCAGTGATGGGTTGTAATGAGCCAAAACTTCTTTGGATGTGATTAAGTCTTTGCATTTATGGAAGGCACTTTTGCAGTCTTCGTTCCATTTCCAAATTACTCCTGTTTGTAGCAGTTCATTAAGAGGGTGTAGAAGAGTTGATAAGTTCGGTAAAAATTTATGATAGTAATTTATTAATCCCAGGAACGACCTTAATTGTGAAACATTTTCAGGTGCTGGGGCTTTTATGACCGCCTCAATTTTTTCAGGTGACTTATGCAACCCTTCCTTATTTATTATGTGGCCACAATATGATATTTGATTTCGGAAAAATTCGCACTTGGGGCGATTTGCTCGTAGGCCCCATTCTCTCAGCCTAGTGAGCACCTGCTCTAAATTGGCAAGGTGCTCGTTGTCGTTTTCTCCTGTTACAAGGATGTCGTCTAGGTAGCATTGAGTCCCCGGAATCCCTTGGAGGACTTGCTCCATAGCTCTTTGTCAGATAGCTGGAGCGGATGCTACTCCGAAAACCAGTCGATTGTACTGGTACAGACCTTTGTGTGTATTTATCGTGAGATATTTTTTAGAGGCCTCTTCAACCTCCATCTGTAGATATGCCTGTGCCAAGTCAATTTTGGTGAAACGTTTCCCTCCAGATAGTGAGGCGAAAATATCTTCTATCCTCGGAAGAGGATACTGTACCGTGTGAAGGACCGGGTTTACAGTCACCTTGAAGTCTCCACAGATGCGAATTTTTCTCTGTTCTTCAGATTTATCATTCTTCAATGCTTTCTTCATGACTGGGACGATGGGTGTTGCCCACTCGCTCCAATCTATTTTAGATAATACGCCTGCCTTTTCCAAATTCTCCAGCTCTGCCTCGACTGCTGGACGAATTGCGTATGGCACCGGTCTTGCCTTAAAAAACTTGGGAATTGCTGCATCTTCCACTTTTATTGAGGCGGTGATGTCTTTCAAGGTTCCTAGTTTCTCTTGAAATACTTCCTTGGTGTTGGCCAAGATGTCTTTTAATCGTTCAGGTATGACATCATCATCATTTTTTTCCTTACTGGTCACCGTCAGTGCCTGAATGGAGTGCCAGTCTAAACGTATTTTTCTGATCCATTCACGTCCCAACAGCGGTGGACCACCATTTTGTAGAACGTATAAATACAACTTCTGTATTTCCTTGCCATTGTATACAACAGGCACCCTTATTTTTCCTTTGGGGTATACTTTCTGCCCCGTATATGTTTTCAAGATAATGGATGTGTCTTTTAAAGGTATTTGCAGAAATAGCCGCTCGTAATCCCGTCGATTTATGACGGTCAGAGCTGATCCTGTATCTAGCTCCATTTTAACTGGGGACCCTGCTATTGTGAGGGTAACCCAAATGGTCTGGTAATCTTCTTTGGCAATTACATTATGTAATTTGAGAGAGCTTAGTCTCTTGTTCCCGGAGTCGCTATCGCTCTTCTGGTCTTCGGAGCTACTGTCCGTCATCATTTGTACCTTTCTGTGCTTTTCCTTATTGATTCTTTTCCTGTTAGTGGATTTTTTGTTTTCAGATCGGCACACACGTGGAATGTG
Organism: Somniosus microcephalus; assembly: GCF_052327205.1. Lineage (NCBI taxonomy): Eukaryota > Metazoa > Chordata > Chondrichthyes > Squaliformes > Somniosidae > Somniosus > Somniosus microcephalus. The sequence continues at coordinate 74,004,293 of NC_141005.1, forward strand.
TCCCATCTTTCCTCATCGCCTGCATGCTTTTTCCTTGAACCAGCAGTCCCCCTGGTCATGGGTGGATCTGCCGCAGCGATAACATCTCTCTCAACCCCGTGTCATTTCATGGGTGCCGAAGTCCTGTGGCCTTTGCTGTATCTCTGCAGCTCCTATTGCACTGAAAGCCTTGTCCAGTGTTAAATTTTTCTCAGAAGATAGCTTTTTTTGTGTTTCTACACTTAGGGGATCGCAGACGAATTTGTCTCGCAGAGAATCTGCCAGTCCTGCCTCGAATTGGCAGTGTAGGGTATCAACAATCTCCTTAAAATTCTTGTCCATCGGTTCGGCTGGAGTATTAAGTTTCGTAACAGCTTGTATGTCTTTGCGCCCATTAGATCCAGAAGTACTGAAGCTTTTTTTTCATCTTCTATTCCATTTGCGGTGCAATATACCTCCACCTCCACTCTTTCCACATATGTGGTCCAATCCTCTATCTCGTTATCAAAAACATCAATATTGCCAAAATTAGGCATCTTAGAAAAGATATGGCGCTTCCCGCGCTTTTCTTTCTTTTCTGTAGAAAAGATATGGCGCTTCCCGTGCTTTCCCGCTGCTGCTGCCGATGACAACGCTGTTTACTGCGGTATCCGTTTGTTTTATTTTTTTATTTATTGTTGGAGACTCGTTCCCGCCGGAGTTTCTCTCCAGGTCTGAATGCTGACCTGCTTGCCGCGCCGGCCGTCTCCCGAGTGCTCCCTCCCAGTCCGTTATTGCTTGCCTCCGATTTCGCTGCCTGTCTCAGCTGTAGAGCCAGCCGCTGGAGCCCCAGCCTGACGCCCAGGAAGGATTAGCGCAGTACCTGCCACCAGCTTGGCCAGCTGGTGAAACCACAGCTTCTCTCACTTCCTTGAGTCTTCAGGACGCCCGAGGAATCGATGCCCTTGAGGTGCTGCCGAATTGCAGGTAAGTCCGTTTCCACTTCGTCGCCACTGTAGTGTCCGTGTGTTGATAAAGACACTGAAGACAGGAGTTGGTTCATAGGTATTTACTAAGCAAAGTCTGGGGGGGGGGGTTCTAACGGATATACACAATACACAGGCTTATATAGCCCGAGTGGCAATCACCGGCACCACAGCACACCTGGGGCTCTTAAAGGCACATACACTACAATCTCCAACCTCACTTTCCTCTCCAAAGTCCTTGAAACGGGCTGTTGCCTCCCAAATCCGTGCCCATCTTTCCCAGAACTCCATGTTTGAAAACCTCCAATCAGGTTTCTGCCCCGCCACAGAACCGAAACAGCTCTTAGCAAAGTCACAAATGACATGGCCCTGCTATTCAAGAAAGGAGGGTGAGAAAAAATAGGGAACTATAGGCCAGTTAGCCTGACATCAGTAATAGGGAAAATGCTAGAATCTATTATTAGGGAGTGTAATGTATCCAAGTTTGCTGATGATACAAAGTTAGGTGGGTAAGTAAGCTGTGAGGAGGATGCAAAGAGGCTGCAAAGGGATATAGACAAGTAACAGGGCACTTAAAAAATCATAATATGATTAGGCAGAGTCAACACGGATTTATGAAAGGGAAATCGTGTTTGACAAATCTGTTTTTTGATGTTGTAACTAGCAGGGTAAATAAGGGGGAACCAGTGGGTGTGGTGTATTTGGATTTTCAGAAGGCATTCGATAAGGTGCCACACAAGAGATTATTAAACAAAATTAGGGCTCATGGGATTGGGGATAATATATTGGCATGAATTGAGGATTGGTTAACGGACAGAAAACAGAGAGTAGGAATAAACGGGTCATTTTCGGGTTGGCAGGCTGTAACTAGTGGGGTGCCGCAAGGATCAGTGTTGGGGCCTCAGCTATTCACAATCTACATCAATGACTTAGATGAGGGGACCGAGTGTAATATATCCAAGTTTGCTGATGATACAAAGCTGGGTGAGAATGTAAGTTGTGAGGAGGATGCAAGGAGGCTGCAAAGGGATATAGACAGGCTATGTGAGTGGGCAACAACATGGCAAATGGAATATAATGTGGAGAAATGTGAAGTTATCCACTTTGGTAGGAGAAATAGAAAAGCAGACCATTTTATAAATGGCGAGAGACTGGGAAATGTTGGTGTTCAGAGGGACCTGGGTGTCCTTGTACACGAATCACTGAAAGTTAACAGGCAGGTACAGCAAGCAATTAGGAAAGAAAATGGTATGTTGGCCTTTATTACAAAGGGATTGGCATAGAAGAGTAAAGAAGTCTTATTGCAATTATATAGGGCCCTGGTGAGACCACACTTGGAGTATTTTCATAGAATCATAGAGTTATACAGCACAGAAAGAGACCCTTCGGCCCATCGTGTCCACGCCGGCCATCAAGCCCTGTCTAATCTAATCCCATTTTCCAGCACTTGGTCCGTAGCCTTGTATGCTATGGCGTTTCAAGTGCTCATCTAAATGCTTCTTGAATGTTGTGAGGGTTCCTGCCTCTGCCACCCATTCAGGCAGTGAGTTCCAGATTCCAACCACCCTCTGGGTGAAAAAGGTTTTCCTCAAATCCCCTCTAAATCTCCTGCCCCTTACCTTGAAACTATGCCCCCTGGTTATTGACCCAGATCACCAGATCAGGGCCACACGAGCACTAACTGCTGCCACCCTCGCTGGATCGGCGCAGATTCGCCGGGGCCCTCGCCGTGCCACAGCAGGCCAGCAGTCTGTGCTTCAGCAGATTGCTGTGCATGCTTCAGTGCTGGCCCATGCGAGTGCCAGTGTGTCGTCCGACCAGGGAGTGCCTGTCCTCGCTCAAGATGACAGCATTCCTGCTGCCAACACTGTCACTCCTCCACTGCAGCTGCCACCACCCGTAGGACAGACTGCTGCCGCCCAAGCAGAGTTGGAGCAGTCAGCAGCCGGGCCCTCCAGGCCCAGAGCTGGTCCAGGCCGTCCCCCAAGGGCATCTGCCGACTCACTATCTGACCCTCAGCAGCCTTCCCCCAGCCTTGCTGCAGCCACTGGGGTCCCATTGCGGAGGAGCTGCAGGGCGGGAAGGGGCCAATCTCGCAAGCGAGGCAGATCACCCTCGCAGACCAAAAAGTAGGAGGTGTGGCAAAATGTTGTGTTTTTTTTGTGAAGGCCGAGGATCATGGTCATTTTTGTTTAACTCTTTTGTTCATTGTCTCCAGGTTGTGAGAGCCAGTTATGTGTCTGACTGTTTTTTGGGGGGTTTCTCTGTATTTGTTTGTCATGCGGGAAGGGCACAGAGTTTGTTAAATAAATAATTCTCTATTCAGATTGTGCATGTTTGCACTTTGAACTATTTTTATTGCCTTGACCGGCTCAGGGTTTCCGGAGCGGCTCCATTCATGTTCTTTCAATGGCACAAGCCATTCCCTGAGAGGGGGCCTAGAACCGACTTGCAATAAGCCGCTGACGGATGGCCCTTGCACTTTGTGCCTCCCTCCCATCTTGGTGCTCCTCCTCCTCCTCCTCCTCTGGTGGTCCTCCAATGTCTGCTGGCAGTGGCTGAGTCCTGAGGATAGCCAGGTTGTGCAGCATGCAGCACACTACAACGAAATGGGAGACTCGCTCAGGCGAGTACTGTAGGGCTCCCCCGGAATGGGCCAGACAGCGGAACCATTGCTTTAGCATGCCGACCGTGTGCTCAATGACGTTCCTGGTCGCTTGATGGCTGTCATTGTATCGCTCTTCAGCAGGGGTGGTGGGCGCACGGAGTGGGGTCATCAGCCAGGTGCACAAAGGATAGCCCTTGTCCCCGAGAAGCCAGCCTCCTGGGTGAGCCGGGGCTTCGAAAATGTCTGCCACAGAAGTCTGGCGCAGGATGAAGGCATCATGGCTGCTACCTGGAAAGCGGGCATTGACAGCTAGTATGAGCTGCCTGTGGTCACACAACAACTGCACATTCAACGAATGGTATCCCTTCCGGTTGCAGTAATCCTCGGCATTCTCGAGGCACCCGCAAAGCCACATGCGTGCAGTCAATGGCGCCCTGGACCATGAGGAAGCCCGCTATTCTTGCAAATCCCATTGCACGCTCTTGCTGCTTGTCCAGGGTCATGGGGAAGGAAATGTACTGATGTCTCCTTTTGAAGAGGGCATTCGTGACCTGGCGGATGCAGCAATGCACCGCGAACTGGGAGACATTGGCAATGTCCCCAGTAGCGGATTGGAAGGAGCCGGTGGCATAGAAGTTCAGAGCCACTGTCACCTTCACTGCCACCAACAGAGACGTCCTGCTCCTCAGCTGAGGCTGCAGATCTCTCTGAAACAGGCGGCAGATCTCAGTGACCACCTCCCTTCTGAATTGAAGCCTCCGAATGCACCGCTCCTCAGACATGTTGAGGTAGGAGAAGTGCTGGCGGTATACCCAGGGAGAGTAAGGCCTCCTGTGCCAACGCCTGTTGGCCCTCCTCCGTCTGGCCATGATTGGCACTCTCTCTCGGCGTCTCTGAGCCCTTTCAATGCAATGGAGAGACCCAACGTTTCCACCCATTGCAGCCCCCATTATATGTGGCCACTCAAGGCTATGGCACTGAAAAATCAATCCAACTGCAAAGCTCTGGGCTGAAGCCAGAAGTACCTGTGCGAGCGCTGAGTCAAAGCAGAAAGCTCTCTCCCTTTGTCTCTCTCCCTCACACAGAAGGAGTGGTCCAAAATGGCTACCACAAAGAATGCAGGAAGAGCCCCCTTTAAATAGCAACCCCCCAGCCCCACAGTGACTGGGAACCGTTCCACTCAAACAGTCACTGGGAGCGCCAGGCAGAAAGAAGGGGGGCGCCACTGAAGTTCCGGTTCAGGGCACACCAAGGGCGTTGCACCATGAAATTACATCAGGATCTGCGCACGCAGCTGAGCGGGCGTTGTGGTTTTGCGCCGCCGCTAAATCTTCACTCAAGTTCGCGAGAGGCGCAGATCGCACCGCACCCGGGCGCTAGCCGCTTCGCGCCCCACTTAATGCCCTCTTAAGGCGCCAGTGGCTGGGGCTACCAACTGAAGTTCTAGGCCATAACATTCTTAAGGGGCTTGACAGGGTAGATGCTGGGAGGATGTTTCCCCTGTCTGGGGAGTCTAGAACTAGGGGTCACGGTCTCAAAATAAGGGGTCGGCCATTTAGGACTGAGATGAGGAGAAATTTCTTCACTCAGAGGGTGGTGAATCTTTGGAATTCTCTACCCGAGAGGGCTGTGGAGGCTCAGTTGTTGAGTATATTCAAGACAGAGATCAATAGATTTTTGAATATTAAGGGACTCAAGGGATATGGGGATAGTGCAGGAAAGCGGAGATGAGGTAGAAGTTCAGCCATGATCTCATTGAATGGCAGAGCAGGCTCGAGGGGCCGAATGGCCGACTCCTGCTCCTAATTCTTATGTTCTTATGTTCTTATAATATCCTATGTGACTGTGACAAAGGTCCTTCTCGACTTGTCTGCAACCTTTAACATGGTTGACCACTCCATCCTCCTCCAATGCCTCTCCACCGTTGTCCAGCTGGGTGGGACTGCACTCACCTGGTTCCATTCTTATCTATCTAATCGTAGCCAGAGAATCACCTGCAATGGCTTCTCTTCCCACTCCCGCATCATTACCTCTGGTGTCCCCCAAGGATCTATCCTTGGCCCCCTCCTATTTCTCACCTACATGCTGCCCCTTGGTGACATCATCCGAAAACACAGCGTCAGTTTCCACATGTACGCTGACGACACCCAGCTCTACCTCACCACCACTTCTCTCGACCACTCCACTGTCTCTAAATTGTCAGACTGCTTGTCCGACATCCAGTCCTGGATGAGTAGAAGTTTCCTCCAACTAAATATTGTGAAGACCGAAGCCATTGTCATCGGTCCCTGCCACAAACTCCGTTGCCTAGCCACTGACTCCACCCCTCTCCCTAGCATCTGTCTGAGGCTGAACCACACTGTTCGCAACCTTGGTGTCATATTTGACCCCGAGATGAGCTTCCGACTGCATATCTGTGCCATAAATAAGACCGCCTTACTTCCACCTCTGTAACTTCACCTGTCTCCGACCCTGCCTCAGCTCATCCGCTGCTGAAACCCTCATCCATGCTTTTGTTACCTCTAGACTTGACTATTCCAACGCACTCCTGGCTGGCCTCCCACATTCTACCCTGTAGTGTCCGCGTATCAATAACACACGGGCTGCAGGAGAACGGTAATAACCGGTGTTTACTGAACAGAGGGTATGCTGGAACTATCTGTACAAATTACTACACGGTGTTATATACAGGTGTGGTCACTACTGGTACTGCAGTATACAGGGGCTGTAAAAGATAGTTCCTCTCTTAAAGGTACATACATTACAATTCCTCCCCTTTTAGATAAACAGTACATAACATTCATTTAACAATTAAATAATAACTAATTACAATTACAATTTTCTTTGTACTATATACATCAGCTGAAAGTAATCATTTATAAATTCAGTCTTTGAGGAGGCTTCCTGATCCTGTCTGGATAGCGCCTTTCTCGAGTATCCTGTTCTTGCGGCGGAGTCGATTCTGGCTCATTGTCATTGGTTGGTTCGTCAGCTTCCAATACCACTGATTCTGAGGTAGACGCAATCTGTACTTCGGGTTCATCACCAGGTGCGTATGATCGTGGTATGGGTTTGACTTGTTCCTGTGACTCTAGAATCTGGTCAGCATGGCGTCTCACGATGCTCTCTCCAACGTCCACTGTGTACATTAGTGGTCCCTGCCGTGTGCATATCGTTCCTGGCTGCCATTTTTCTGTTCGGTAGTCGCGGGCCAAGACTGGTTGCCCTATCTTGAAGCTTCTGGTTGGCTTCTCATTGATGTGCTGGAATTGCTTATTCTCAACATCTCGTCTTATGTTTGGTTTGAGCAAATCCAGGCGACATTTTAACCTTCGGTTAAAGAACATCATGGCTGGAGCTTGGTTGGTGACTGCATGTGTCGCATTCCGGTAAGCAATCAAGAAATTATCCACCTTGTGTTGCAGTGGTATGTTGTCGTTATACATCGCCTTTATTGCTTTTTTAAAGGTTTGAACAAACCTCTCAGCCAATCCATTTGTGGCTGGATGATATGGGATGGATGTGTAATGCTTTACCCCATTATTCCCCAAAAATCTCCGGAAATCCTCGGACACAAACTGTGGTCCATTGTCGGAGCAAATCTGTTCTGGCAAGCCATTCCTGGTGAAGATGGTCCGTAGGACTGCAATAGTTTTCTCCGTGGTGGTGGAGGACATTTTGATGACCTCTGGCCATTTCGAATGTGCATCCACGGCGATTAAAAACATTGAGTCCATAAATGGACCAGCAAAATCAATGTGTACCCGTTGCCATGGAGATGAGGGCCACTCCCATGGGTGTAGCGGGGCCTGGGGTGGAGCGTTTTGGACTTTCTGACATCCTGTGCATCTCTTGGTCATTTCCTCGATTTCTTTATCGATTCCCAGCCACCACACAAACGCCCTGGCTAGGCTTTTCATTTTTACCCCTCCCAGATGACCCTCATGAAGCTCATTGAGCACTCTATCTCTCAACTTGGGTGGAATTACCACTCGGGATCCACACATCAAGGTCCCCCGGCACACTGACAGCTGTTCTCTCTTTGGCGAGAATGCTGGCAACAGTGAGTCGCCATGTGCTGGCCATCCCTTCACCGTCAAATCATAGGCCCGAGAGAGTGTCGGGTCATTTCGGGTTTCCTTCTCTATACTTGAGTTTGTAACAGGTAGACATTCGACTGTGGTCGAATGGAATATCTCAACAGGGTCCACTGCAGGTGCTTCCTCCACCGTAGGCAGCGGCAGGCGCGACAGCCCATCAGCGTTTCCATGCTGTTTCGTGCCCTTATACTCTATGTCGTATTGATGTGCCCCTAGAAAAAGGGGCCATCTTTGCAGCCGTTGCGCCGTCATCACCGGAATGCCCTTCTTTGGGTTAAAAATGGAGAGAAGAGGCTGGTGATCAGTCAGTAAGGTGAATTTCTGCCCGTGCAGATAGTGATTGAGCTTCTTCACCCCCCACACCAGGCTGAGGGCCTCCCTGTCAATCTGGGCGTAGTTACGCTCAGCTGAGGTTAACGAGCGTGACGCAAAGGCTATTGGCCTCTCTGAACCTTCAAGGAATTTGTGCGACAGCACCGCTCCAATGCCGTAGGGAGACACATCACATGCCAACCGAATCGGTAGTGTTGGATTGTAGTGGGCCAATACTTCTTTTGAAGTGATTAGGCATTTACATTTCTGAAAGGCACACTTACACTCATCACTCCATTTCCATGCTACTCCAGTTTGCAGCAGGGCGTTCAGTGGGTACAGAATTGTAGACAAATTTGGCAAGAGCTTATGTAGTAGTTCACCAACCTGAGGAACGACCTCAGTGGCGACACATTTTCCGGAGCTGGAGCCTTGACTACTGCCTCAATCTTGTCTGGGGACTTATGTAACCCCTCTTCATCAATCACGTGGCCACAATACGAGATTTGTTTCCTGAAAAACTCGCATTTGGGGCGGTTGGCTCGTAGCCCATATTCTTGTAATCTAGTGAGCACCTGCTCCAGGTTGGCAAGGTGTTCACTGTCATTTTCGCCCGTAACCAGGATGTCGTCCAAATAACACTGGGTCCCCGGGATCCCTTGCAGGACTTGTTCCATCACCCTCTGCCAAATAGCCGGAGCTGATGCTACCCCGAATACCAGTCGGTTGTACTGGTAAAGACCTTTGTGAGTGTTTATCGTGAGGTATTTTCTAGATGCTTCTTCTACCTCCATTTGTAGATACGCTTGGGCCAGATCAATCTTCGTAAAGCGTTTCCCTCCAGATAGTGAGGCGAAAATATCTTCTATCTGCGGAAGTGGATATTGTACTGTGTGAAGGACTGGGTTCACAGTTACCTTAAAGTCCCCACAGATGCAAACCTTCTTCGGCTCCCCAGGCGTGCTGCTCAATGATTTCTTCATTACAGGAACGATGGGTGTGGCCCACTCGCTCCAGTCCACCTTGGACAGCACACCCGAACGCTCCAGACTCTTCAGCTCTGCTTCGACGGCTGGGCGGATCGCATACGGTACCAGTCTGGCCTTAAAAAATTTTGGGTTTGCGTTATCTTCAATTTTTATCGTTGCCGTTACGCCTTTTAGAGTCCCAAGTCCTTGCTGGAACACCTCTTTTGCGTCAGTTAGAATTTTTGACAGTCGTCCAGGTGTGACGTCGTCATCCTTTTTGTCAGCCACAGTTAGCGCCTGAATGGAATGCCAATCCAATTGTATTTTTCGGATCCATTCATGTCCCAATAATGGTGGTCCTCCATCTTGTAGTATATATAGATACAGTTTCAGTGTTTCCTTGCCATTGTATTTAACGGGCACCCTTATTTTTCCTCTGGGGTAGACTTTTTGCCCCGTATATGTCTTCAAGACAATGGACATGTCCTTCAAGGGTATGTGTGAGAAAAGCCGCTCGTAGTCTCGTCGATTCATGACTGTTAGGGCTGATCCTGTGTCCAATTCCATCTTTACTTGGGACCCTGCTATCATGAGGGTGACCCAAATGGTTCGGTGATCCTCCTTTGCGATCACGTTGTGTAACTTTAGACAACTTAGTCTCCTGCTCCCGGAGTCATTATCACTCTTCTGACCTTCTGAACTACTGTCCGTCATCTTTTGTACTTTCTTGTACTTTTCCTTAGTAGTTCTTTTAGTGTTGGTTTTCTTTCCCGACCTGCAGACTCGTGCTATGTGTCCCACTTTTCCACATTGCCTGCATACTTTGTCCTTAAACCAGCAATCCTTCTGGTCATGGGTTGTTCTGCCGCAGCGATAGCACTTTTCTGCTCCATATGCCATTTCATTGGTGCTATATTCTTGCGGTTTCTGTTGTATTTCCGCAGCTCCCCGTGCTGCTGCTTCGTAGGATACTGCAATGCTGAAAGCCTTTTCTAGCGTAAGGTCCTTTTCCGAAAGTAGTCGTTTCTGGGTTCCTTCACTCTGGAGCCCGCAGACAAACTTATCCCTTAAGGTATCTGCCAGTCCTGCTCTGAACTGGCAGTGTTTCGATAACTTGCGTAGTTCCGTAAGATAGTCAGCATTACTCTCATCTTTGTGCTGGTTTCTTTTATGGAACTTGAATCTTTCTGCTATCAGCAGCGGTGTAGGGTTTAGATGTTCCTGTAAGATATTGACAATCTCTTCAAAGCTTTTCTCCATTGGTTTAGCTGGGGTAATTAAATTTCGCAATAGGCCGTACGTTCTCGCGCCCATCAAATTCAATAATACCGACGCCTTCTTTTCATCGGCCACCTCATTTGCCTTGCAGTACACTTCAATTCTTTCCACATACGTGGTCCAGTCTTCTATTTCGTTGTCGAAAGCAGTGATGCTGCCACTCTTCGGCATCTTGGGTGGTTTAAAATGGCGCCTCCCGCGCTTTTCCTTCTTCCCCAATGGATTAAAATGGCGCCTCCCGCGCTTTTCCTTCTTCCCCCTGCTGCCAATGCTGCTCCTAGCGTTCTAAATAATAATGGGGGCGCCCCGCGGCTTTCTGCGCGTCTCTCTTTTGTTAATTAATTTTCTTAGTTTTATTCTTCTTCAACGCTGTCCACTGTGCGTCTCTTTTCCTTCCCCTTTTTAATTTTCTTTAACGCTGCCCGGCTCTTGAGCACCGGCCGCGCCCTGTGCGCTCCACCCTCTCTCTCTCTTTTTCTTCCCGACGACGCTGCTCGGCCCCCTTGCAGAGCCGCTCGATCGAGCTCTAGCCCGCTGCAGTCCGGGAAGGGTCAGCGCACTACCTGCTACCAGCCCGATTTGCTGGGACACCTTGACTGGAGAACCAAGCCCAGCTCTCCACAGCTTCCCCTGCGATTCTCTGAACTCCGATGGATCACTGGGCGGTTGCCCACGGTCGACGCCTGTTGCTCTGGCTTCGACCTCCAAGAAGCTTCTTTTCAGGGATGGATCCCCGTGAGGTGATGCAGTACTGCAGGTGAGTTTGAACCTGCTCGTCGCCACTGTAGTGTCCGCGTATAAATAACACATGGACTGCAGGAGAACGGTAATAACAGGTGTTTACTGAACAGAGGGCATGCTGGAACTAACTGTACAAATTACTACACGGTGTTATATACAGGTGTGGTCACTACTGGTACTGCAGTATACAGGGGCTGTAAAAGATAGTTTCTCTCTTAAAGGTACATACATTACATACCCTACGTAAACTTGAGGTCATCCAAAACTCAGCTGCCCGTGTCCTAAGTCGCACCAAGTCCCGTTCACCCATCACCCCTGTGCTCGCTGACCTACATTGGCTCCCTGTTAAGCAGTGCCTCGATTTCAAAATTCTCATCCTTGTTTTCAAATCCCTCCATGGCATATCTCTGTAATCTCCTCCAGCACCACAACCCTTCGACATATCCCCTCTAATTCTGGCCTCTTGAGCATCCCCAATTTTAATCGCCGCCATTGGTGGCCATGCCTTCAGCTGCCTAGGCCCTAAGCTCTGGAATTCCCTGCCTAAACCTCTCTACCTCTCTACCTCTCTCTCCTCCTTTAAGACACTCCTTAAAACCTGCCTCTTTGATCAAGCTTTTGGTCACCTGCCCTAATATTTCCTTATGTGTCTCGGTGACAAATTTTGCTTGATAACGCTCCCGTGCAGCGCCGTGGGACATTTTACTATGTTAAAGGCGCTATATAAATACAATGTTGTAGTTATTGTTGACTGTGTGGTGATTAGGTCAGTGGTGATGGGGAAGAGTTATAGTCAGGAGTGGAGGGGAGAGAAGTTACAAAGTGGAATTAAAGAAATCGACAGTCAGTATGGTTCAGTTTAAAGAGGGGGAAAGCCTTCAGCTGGCTCCTGCACAGACCTTGCTGCGGCATTGTGTCAAAATGAGCGTTGCTGTGCGAACTGTCCCACAATTCACGTATAATCACAAACCCCGGGCCTTGTGATCTTTTGTGAAGTGTCCTGTCCTGTGATGCTGTTTATTAGGCTCCTGCTGTGAATCCTTTCCCATCAACTGACTGAAAGATGAGCTCATTCACTCACCTCCCGCCCCTCCCCCTCCATTAGTTCATCTATAACCTGCTCCGTTTTGGCTGATCCCGTGCTGCCTCAGTGGAGTCATGCACCATCCAGGGTGGTACCAAGCTCACAGGTCAATCAGTGCTAACAGGCCTCAGCTGGAGGACCAGCTGGGCTGCTGCAATTGGCCTCAGTGTCCTGGGGTTAGAGAGGTAACACTTTCTAGCAGGGACTACTGGATGTGTGGGGGCCCTTCAGGAAAAGAGGGGAGAGAGTTGGCAACTTCGAGAGGCGGAGAGACTTCCCTCATCCCGTCCCTCTGCTCTCTGACCCTCGGCTCTCTGACCCTCTGCTCTCTGACCCTCTCCTCCCTGACCCTCTCCTCTCTGACCCTCTCCTCCCTGACCCTCTGCTCTCTGGCCCCCTCCTCCCTGACCCTCTCCTCCCTGACCCTCTCCCCCCTGACACTCTCCTCCCTGACCCTCTGCTCTCTGGCCCTCTCCTTCCTGAACCTCTCCTCCCTGACCCTCTGCTCTTTGACCCTCTCCTTCCTGACCCTCTCCACCCTGACCATCTGCTCTTTGACCCTCTCCTCCTTGACCCTCTCCTCCCTGACCCTCTGCTCTTTGACCCTCTCCTTCCTGACCCTCTCCACCCTGACCATCTGCTCTTTGACCCTCTCCTCTCTGACCCTCTCGTCTCTGACCCTCTGCTCTCTGATGCTCTCCTTCCTGACCCTCTGCTCTTTAACCCTCTCCTGCATGACCCTCTGCTCCCTGACCCTCTGCTCTTTGACCCTCTCCTCCTTGAACTTCTCCTCCCTGACACTCTGCCCTTTGACCCTCTGCTCTCTGACCCTCTCCTCCCTGACCCTCTCCTCCCTGACCCTCTGCTCCCTGACCCTCTCCTCCCTGACCTTCTCCCCACCTGACCCTCTCCTCTCTGATCCTCTCCTTCCTGACCCTCTCCTCCCTGACCCTCTCTTCCCTGACCCTCTGCTCTCTGACCCTCTCCTCCCTGATCCTCTGCTCTCTGACCTTCTGCTCTCTGACCCTCTGCTCTCTGGCCCTCCCCTCCCTGACCCTCTCCTCCCTCACCCTCCCCTCTCTGACCCTCTCCTCCCTGACCCTCTGCTCTCTGACCCTCTCCTGCCTGACCCTCTGCCCTTTGACCCTCTCCTCCTTGACCCTCTGCTCTCTGACCCTCTCCTTCCTGACCCTCTCCCCCCTGACCCTCTGCTCTTTGACTCCTCCGTGACCCTCTGCTCCCTGACTCGCTCCTCTCTGACCCTCTGCTCTCTGACCCTCTGCTCTCTGACCCTCTCCTCCCTGACCCTCTCCTCCCTGACCCTCTGCTCTCTGGCCCTCTCCTTCCTGACCCTCTCCTCCCTGACCCTCTCCTCCCTGACCCTCTGCTCTCTGACGCTCTCCTTCCTGACCCTCTCCTCCCTGATCTCTGCTCTTTAACCCTCTCCTGCATGACCCTCTGCTCCCTGACCCGCTCCTCTCTGACCCTCTGCACTCTGACCCTCTCCTTCCTGACCCTCACCTCCCTGACCCTCTGCTCTTTGACCCTCTCCTCCCTGACCCTCTGCTCTCTGACCCTCTGCTCTCTGACCCTCTGCTCTCTGACCCTCTCCTCCCTGACCCTCTGTTTCCTGAACCTCTGCTCTCTGACCCTCTCCTCCCTGACCCTCTCCTCCCTGACCATCTGCTCCCTGACCCTCTCCTCCCTGACCTTCTCCCCACCTGACCCTCTCCTCCCTGACCCTCTCCTCTCTGACCCTCTCCTCTCTGACCCTCTGCTCTCTGACCCTCTCCTTCCTGACCCTCTCCTCCCTGACCCTCTGCTCTTTGACCCTCTCCTCCCTGACCCTCTGCTCTCTGACCCTCTGCTCTCTGACCCTCTGCTCGCTGACCCTCCCCTCCCTGATCCTCTGCTCCCTGACCCTCTGCTCTCAACCATCTCCTCCCTGACCCTCTGCTCACTGACCCCCCTCCCTGACCCTCTGTTTCCTGAACCTCTGCTCTCTGACCCTCTCCTCCCTGACCCTCTGCTCTCTGACCTTCTGCTCTCTGACCCTATCCTCCCTGACCCTCTGCTCTGCTGCGTCAGCTGTGGCTCAGTTGGTAGCATACTCACCTCTGAGTCAGAAAGTTGTGGGTTCTAAGTCCCATCCAGGCGTTTGAGCACATAAAGCTAGGCTGACCCTCCAGTGCAGTAGTGAGGGAGTGCTGCACTGTCGGAGGTGCCGTCTTTCGGATGAGATGTTAAACCGAGGCCCTGCCTGTTCTCTCAGGTGGATGTAAAAGATCCCATGGCACTATTTCGAAGAAGAGCAGGGGAGTTATTCCCGGTGTCCTGGCCAATATATATCCCTCAACCAACATAACAAAAAACAGATTATCTGGTCATTATCACAGTGCTGCTTGTGGGAGCTTGCTGTGTGCAAATTGGCTGCCACGTTTCCCACATTACAACAGTGACTACACTTCAAATAGTGCTTCATTGGCTGTAAAGTGTATTGAGATGTCCAATGGTCGTGAAAGGCGCTATATAAATGCAAGTTTTTCTTGCTCCCCGAGCCTCTGACCCTCTGCTCCACATCCTTCTCTTTCCTGACACTCTGCTCTCTGACGCTCTGCTTCAGGGGGGTGTATTGATTTCTTTGTGGGTTCAATGACGAGACATTTATGAAAGAGAATGTCTTTTAACCTAAAGTCTGTTCAACTCTTTATACAGCTTTTCAGGAGACACGATGCTGTGATGCATCTAGAATGAAACTGAAACTAAACTGACTGCTTTGCTTCTCTCGGTCACATGACCTCTGCTGGTCAGGCACAAGCAATCAATACATGCAATTAAGGCATCATAATCGAACAGGCAAATACCATCTCTATTTGCTGATATCATTACATCTCCTTTTCTTAAAACAAAAGTATTTCACTTTTAACTAACAACATGTTTTCTTTGTATTAATCTGCATTTTAACTGTAACACTTAATGAACTTACATTATCATTATCATGATCAAGGTTTTTTAATCTTGCTTTGTGAGTTCACATGAAATATGTCAATACACTAGAACTTGAAGAAAGAATAAGATAACATTACTTCCTTCTATAACAATAGTCCTTAAATTTGCTCAATGAGTCTCTCAGGAGGCTTCACGTGTCTTGAGGATTTTCTGATTGATTGTCCTTGAATTTGAGTTGTTGCCTCAGATGATTGGTTCTCAGCTGTGTGATCAGGTTGTTCAACAGTATCAGTCTCTTGACCTGCTGTGGCTGGTCCCATGAGAAGATCTCGACGATTTCTTCTCAGAACAGCACCCTCATCTGTCTGAATGGTGTATGATCTTGGTTGAACTTCACTCAGGACAGTTCCCTTCTGAGTCCATGTGTTTGTTTTGTCTTTGAACCTTACTTGGTCACCAGTGTGGAGTTCAGGTAGGTTTTGTGTTCCTCTGTCATAGTAGTACTTTTGCTTTTCTTTCTGTTGTTCTTTGAACTTCCTCACTTTCTCCCCTTCTTTTGTTTTCAGGAGGTTCTCCGGGATGGGTAGGTTTGACCTTAGCCGACGTCCCATCAGGAGTTGGGCTGGTGACATACCACACTCGAGCGGCGTTGTGCGGCATACAAGCATGCTTTGGTAGAAGTCAGTTCCACTGTCTTTTGCCTTGTACTTCAGTCTTTTCACTGTGTTTGCGGGCTCTCCTGGGTCAACAGCTCTGGACAACGTGTCTGCTGTATACATCAGCTTACCCGGTGTGTACGCAACAGTCAGTTCATCATAGACTGTCTCTCCTTTGCTTTCCACAACGAGGACTCTCTTTACCAGGTTCAGTCTCTCACAGGTTTTTAAACCTAGTATGGCTTGCACATCCTTTGGCACCACGATTAATGCTAGCGTGTGCTCTCTGTCCTTGTGTGTTACTTTGACAATGCATCTTCCTTTCACTGGTATATCAGTACCTGAGTATCCTGTCACTTTCACTTTTATTCCATGTATCTTTGGTCTGGGTCTAATTTTCTTAAAATCAGTCTCTGATATCACATTAACTTGTGCTCCAGTATCCAATTTAAATGGAATGTGTATGTCATTCACTTTTAGTGTCAACATCCAGTCTCTTTCTTCTTTTTTGTTTTCAGACACAACATCTACATAGAACTCCTCTATGTCGCTTTCATCTACTGCATGGACCTTGCTTTGTTGCACTTGGTTCTTACAGCAACGGGCATAATGGTTGTTCTTGTTGCAACTATTGCATGTTTTACCATATGCTGGACACTTTCTTGGTGTATGCTGTGTACCGCATCGACTACATGTCTTTCGATTGTCCCTTTCATTTTCGTTCGCTGGCCACGCCTCTTTTTTCACATTGGCGCTCTTTTTGTTAAACGGTTTGTGTCCGTTCTTACTCACTGCATCCACGTTGCAGCTATTGTCACTGAACAGCTCCTTTGCCTGCAACTTCACAGTCTCTGTAGCCCTACACAGTGCTATGGCTTTTCCCAGGTCTAGATCTTGCTCTCTTAGCAGTCTTTCCCTTAGACCATTATTTGGAATACCACACACTAGTCTGTCTTTTATCAGCGAGTCTGTCAGTCCCCCAAATTCACACGATTTGCTTCTGTTTCTCAGTTCAGTCACATACTGATCAATAGTCTCACCCGTTTTCTGTACACATGTGAAAAATCTGTGCCTCTCAAACGTCACGTTACGTTTAGGTATGCAGTAGGCCTCAAACTGTTCCATTATTTTATCTAGCTTCATTTTGTCTCCATTAGCAGCGAATGTGAAGTTATTATACACCTCCAGCGCTTCATCACCCACGACATGTAAGAACACTGACGATTTCTTATTATCACTTTCCTCGTCAGCTCCGATTGCCGCTAAATACAACTCTACACGTTGTTTGAATCTCCTCCAATTTTCAGCCACATTACCTGTCAACTGAAGCGTCGCCGGTGGGTGTAAACCTTCCATTTTTCACTTCGTTAGCTATTCTCCAATGGTAAGCAACGATGTTCTCTTTTGGCTTGCTAATTTGTGGAGAGCTGATTTAACTCCAGATTTTTTCTCTTCCTCTCTTTCAATCACTTCTGACACCATGTATTGATTTCTTTGTGGGTTCAATGATGAGACATTTATGAAAGAGAATGAGTTTTAATCTAAAGTCTGTTCAACTCTTTATACAGCATTCAGGAGACACCATTATGCTAGTGATGCATCTAGAATGAAACTGAAACTAAACTGACTGCCTTGCTTCTCTCGGTCACATGACCTCTGCTGGTCAGGCACAAGCAATCAATACATGCAATTAAGGCATCATAATCGAACAGGCAAATACCATCTCTATTTGCTGATATAATTACAGGGGGATTATTCTGGTCATTATCACAATGCTGTGTGTGGCAGCTTGCTGTGCACTCTACATTACAACAGTTACTATAATTCAAAAGTACTTCATTGGCTGTAAAGCTCTTTAGGACGTCCTGAAGTTGTGAAAGGCACTATATAAATGCAAGCCCTTTCTTTCCTGCTTGAGCCAGAGGCACAACACAAGCGAGCTCTGCCGCCCAGTTGGGTGGGACCTACTCGCCTGATTCCACTCCTATCTGTCCAGTCATAGACAGGTCCAGCCGTAGCCAGAGAATCTCCTGCAATGGCTTCTCCTCCCGCTCCCGCACTGTTACCTCTGGAGTCCCCCAAGGATCTATCCTTGGCTCCCTCCTATTTCTCATCTACATGCTGCCCCTCGGCGACATCATCAAAAAAACACAGCGTCAGGTTCCACATGTACACTGACGACCCTCAGCTCTACCTCATCACTGTTCTGTTCATTAATAAATAGACATTCTTATTATGAACACAGCTAGCTTTTGCTAGTTACTTTATTCATGCCATGTGGACTTGTACAGCATCTTGTAGAGGCTTCCATCTTGACTGCTGCCTTGTGGGTTGCCTAGCCTCATGGGTAATGTAGTCTTAATATACATACAGCTGGGTAGTGTAGTCTTATACATACAGCTATATACAGCTCTACGGCGCCACCTAGTGTCCACTATAGAGTGACATGCTATTGATCACTACAATCACCTCCAGCTGCCTAGGCCCTAAGCTCTGGTATTCCCTCCCTAAACCTCTCCACCTCTCCTTCCTCCTTTAAGACACTACTTAAAACCTATCTCTTTGACCAAGCTTTGGTCATCTTTCCTAATATCTCCTTATGTAGCTCAGTGTCAAATTTTCTCTGATTACGCTCCTGTGAAGCGCTTTGAGATGTTTACTATGTTAAAGGCGCTAAATGTAAGTTGTTGTTGTCGAGCTCCAGGCCCAATGAAAGCAGCCCATTTATTGCCCTCTTCAAACACATCACTGGAGAAGGTCAGAGATGGCGAGGCAGGTCAGACTGGAAGTTCTTCATTGAGCGAGTCTTGCCCAGGTCTGAATTGTTTTCTTTGAAGCCTCACTGTTGTCTTTATTTAAATTCATTTATGGGGTGTGGGCATCACTAGTTAGCCCAGCATTTATTGCCCATCCCTAGTTGCCCTTAAGAAGGTGGCGGTGAGCCGCCTTCTTGAACCGCTGCAGTCCGTGTGGTGAAGGTGCTCCCACAGTGCTGTTAGGGAGGGAGTTCCAGCATTTTGACCCAGCGATGGTAGCATAGTGGTAATATCACTGGACTAGTAATCTAGAGGCCTGGACTAATGATTCCCACAGAGACGTGAGTTTGATATTAATCTACTGGAATTTTTTGAGGATGTAACTGGTAAAATAGATAAGGGAGAACCAGTGGATGTGGTGTATTTGGACTTTCAAAAGGCTTTCGATAAGGTCCCGCATAAGAGATTAGCGTGTAAGGTTAAGGCACATGGGATTGGGGGCAAGGTATTGACTTGGATAGAGAAATGGTTGGCAGACAGGAAGCAAAGAGTTGGAATAAACGGGTCTTTTTCCGAGTGGCAGGCAGTGACTAGTGGGGTACCGCAGGGATCGGTCTTGGACCCCAGCTATTCACAATATATATTAATGATCTAGACAAGGGAACTAGATGTAATATCTCCACGATTGCAGACGACACAAAGTTGGGTGGGCGTGTGTGCTGTGAGGAGGATGCCGAGAAACTCCAGGATGATTTGGATAGGTTGGGTGATTGGGCAGATGCAATATAATGTGGATAAATGCGAGGTTATCCACTTTGGTGTCAAAAACAGGAAGGCAGATTATTATCTGAATGGCAATAGATTGGGAGAAGGGGAAGTGAAACGAGACCTGGGTGTCCTTGTGCACCAGTCGCTGAAGGTAAGCATGCAGGTGCAGCAGGCAGTTAAGAAGGCAAATGGTATGTTGGCCTTCGTAACGAGAGGTTTGAGTACAGGAACAAGGATGTCTTGCTTCAGTTGTACAGGGCCTTGGTGAGACCACATCTTGAGTATTGTGTGCAGTTTTGGTCACCTTATCTGAGAAAGGATGTTCTTGCCATGGAAGGAGTTCAGCGAAAATTCACCAGGCTGATACCTGGGATGGCAGGAATGACGTATGAGGAGAGATTAGGTCGATTAGGCTTATACTCACTGGAGTTTAGAAGAATGAGAGGGGATCTCACTGAAACTTATAAAATTCTGACAGGTCTAGACAGACTAGATGCAGGAAGGATGTTCCCGATGGTCGGGGAGTCCAGAACCAGGGGTCACAGTCTAAGGATAAGAGGTAAGCCATTTAGGACAGAAATGAGGAGGAATTTCTTCACCCAGAGAGTGATGAACCTGTGGAATTCTCTACTGCAGAAGGCAGTAGAGACCAATTCATTAAATATATTCAAGAAGGAGTTAGATATATTTCTTAAGGCTAAAGGGATCAAGGGGTATGGGGAGAAAGCAGGGACAGGGTCCTGAATTTGGATGATCAGCCATGATCGCATTGAATGGCAGAGCAGGCTTGAGGGGCTGAATGGCCTACTCCTGCTCCTATCTTCTATGTTTCTATGTTTCTATGTTTCAAATCCCACCACGGCAACTGGGGAATTTAAATTCAGTTAATTAAATAAATTTGGAATAAAAAGCTAGTTTCAGTAATGGTAACCATGAAACTATCGTATTGTTGCAAAAACCTCTGTTTAGAGAAGGAAATATGGCCTATAATGTAACTCCAGGCCCACCAGCAATGTGGTTGACTCTTAACTGCCCTCTGAAATGGCCTAGCCAGTCAATCCGTTGTAACTAACCGCTATGAAACACAAAAATAAGAATAAAACCGGACGGACCACCTAGCATCGACCTCAGCATTGACCTCAGCATCGGCTACGGACGTGGCAACAGCACACCCAGCTCAGTCGACCCTGCAAAGTCCACCTCACCAACACCTGAGGATTTGTGCCAAAATTGGGATAGCTGTCCCACAGACTAGTCAAGTAACAGTCTGACATAGTCATACTCACAGCTTCAGCCACTGTCCCCACTCCTCCATCACCATCTCTGGGTATGTCCTGTCCCACTGGCAGGACAGACCCACCAGGGGTGGTGGTACAGTTGGGAAGGAGTGGCCCTGGGAGTCCTCAACATTGACTCTGGACCCCATGAAGCCATGGCGCATGGACAAGGAAACCTCCTGCTGATTACCACCTACCGCCCTCCCTCAAATGATGAATCAGTACTCCTCCATGTTGAACACCACTTGGAAGCACTGAATGGCACAGAATGTACTCTGGGTGGGGGACTTCAATGTCCATCACCAAGAGTGGCTCGGTAGCACCACTACTGGCTGAGTCCTGAAGGACATAGCTGCCAGTCTGGGCCTGCAACAGGTGGTGAGAGAACCAACATGAGGGAAAAACCTACTTGATGCATCTGTCCATGTATGGGTGACCACCGCACAGTCATCGTGTTGTGTGGCACTACCACCATGCTAAATGGGATAGATTCAGAACAGATCTAGCAGCTCAAAACTGGGCATCCATGAGGTGCGCTGTGGGGCAGCAGCAGAATTGTATTCCACCTCATTTCCTGGCATATCCCTCATGTTATCATTACCATCAAGCCAGGGGACCAACCCTGATTCAATGAGGAGCGCAGAAGAGCACGCCAGGAGCAGCACCGGGCATACCTAAAAATGAGGTGCCAACCTGGGGAAGCTGCAACACAGGACTGCATGCATGCTAAAAAGCGGAAGCAGCATGCTATAGAAAGGGCTCAGCGATCCCACAATCAACGGATCAGATCAAAGCTCTGTAGTCCTGCCACACCCAGTCATGAATGGTAGTGGACCATTAAACAACTAACGGGAGGAGGAGGCTCCATGAATATCCCATCCTCAATGATGGTGGAGCCCAGCACGTGAGGGCTGCAGCGTTTGCAGCCAGAAGTGCTGAGTGGATGATCAATATCTCCTCCTCCTGAGGTCCCCACCATCACAGAAGTCAGCCTTCAGCTAATTCGATTCACTCCATGGTGACAACATCCCGGCTGTCGTGCTGAAGACTTGTGCTCCAGAACTAGCCGCGCCTCTAGCCAAACTGTTCCAGTACAGCTACAACACTGGCATCAATCCGACAATGTGGAAAACTGCCCAGGTATGTCCTGTCCACAAAAAGCGGGACAAATCCAATCCGGCCAATTACCCCCCCATCAGTCTACACTCAATCATCAGCAAAGTGATGGAAGATGTCATCAACAGTGCTATCAAATGGCGCTTACTCACCAATAACCTGCTCACAGATGCCCAGTTTGGGTTCTGCCAAGACCACTCGGCTCCCGCCCTCAATACAGGCTTGGTCCAAACATGGGCAAAGAAGCTGAATTCCAGAGGTGAGGTGAGAGTGACTGCCCTTGACATCAAGGCAGCATTTGACTGAGTGTGGCATCAAGGAGCCCTAGTAAAACAGAAGTCAATGGGAATCGGGGGGGAAAACGCTCCACTGGCTGGAGGCATACCTAGCACAAAGGAAGATAGTTGTGGTGGTTGAAGGTCAATCATCACAGCCCCAGGGCATCGCTGCAGGAGTTCCTCAGGGCAGTGTCCTAGGCCCAACCATCTTCAGCTGCTTCATCAATGACCTTCCCTCCAACATAAGGTCAGAAATGGGGATGTTCGCTGATGACTGCACAGTGTTCAGTGCCATTCACAACATCTCAGATAATGAAGCAGTCCATGCCCGCATGCAACTAGACCTGGACGATGTTCAGGCTTGGGCTGATAAGTGGCAGGTAACATTTGCGCCACACAAGTGCCAGGCAATGACTATCTCCAACAAGCGAGGGTCTAACCACCGCCCCTTGACATTCAACGGCATTACCATCGCCGAATCCCCCACCATCAACATCCTGGGGTCACCATTGATCAGAAACTTAACTGGGCCAGCCCTGAGTTCTTCCCGCAGCCTTTGTTCCCGATTAGCTGCAGCCCGCTCCTGTGGTACAGGTTTACAGGCACTGGACAGCCTCTATGCCCAGACCAAAGAGCCCATTCTTCACGAGAGAGTGTGCTCAGCGAGTGGCCACAGCCCTGGAGCCCATTCCCTGTCCACACCCGACATCCACAGGGATCCCTGGATAGGGATCAGGAGCAGCAACCTTGGCAGATTGACCCCTTCCCAAAAACAGGGACACCAAAGCCCAAGTGCAGCCTCCTGACAGTTGCTGCAGCTCAGGCAGAACCCTGGGCAGGGTCGCCAACTCTCCAGGACTGCCCCGGAGACTCCTGGAATTAAAGATTAATCTCCTGCTCACTGCTGCAAGCAACTCGCGAGAAATATCACAGGGGCATTCAAAATAGTGGGGTAGATCATGACATTGTGCAATAGTGTAACAAGTGTTGGCAGCCCGTTCTACATCATTCCCTTCAATGGAAATAAATATCGGGAGATGTTAAACCGGCTCTATGCTCTCTCTCCCTCTCTCTCTGCCCTTCTCTCTCTCTCTCTCTGCCCTTCTCTCTCTCCCTCTCTCTCTGCCCTTCTCTCTCTCTCTGCCCCTCTCTCTCTCTCTCTCTCTCTCTGTCTCTCTCTCTGCCCTTCTCTCTCTCTCTGCCCCTCTCTCTCTCTCTGCCCCACTCTCTCTCTCTCTCTCTGCTCTTCTCTCTCTCTCTCTGTCTGTCTCTCTCTCTCTCTCTCTCTGTCTCTCTCTCTGTCTCTCTCTCTCCTCTCTGCCTCTCTCTCTCTCTCTCTCTCGCTCCCGGGCCCTCTCTCTCTCTCTCTCTCTCTGTCTCTCTCTCTCTGCCCTTCTCTCTCTCTCTCTCTCTCGCTCCCGGCCCCTCTCTCTCTCTCTCTCTCTCTCTGTCTCTCTCTCTCTCTGCCCTTCTCTCTCTCTCTCTGCCCCCTCTCTCTCACCCTCCTGCCCCCT
Source organism: Somniosus microcephalus (assembly GCF_052327205.1). Lineage (NCBI taxonomy): Eukaryota > Metazoa > Chordata > Chondrichthyes > Squaliformes > Somniosidae > Somniosus > Somniosus microcephalus. The sequence continues at coordinate 74,027,642 of NC_141005.1, forward strand.
CTCTCTCTCTCTGCCCTTCTCTCTCTCTCTCTCTGCCCTCTCTCTTCTCTCTCTCTCTGTTCTCTCTCTCTCTGCCCTCTCTCTCTCTCTCTGCCTCTCTCTCTCTCTCCTCTCTGTCAGTTCAGTTCAGTTCAGTTCAAATGCTTTATTGGCATGAAAGTTTACAGAGAACCATATTGCAAAGCTTACATAGCAAAAAGGTACAGTTTTCCAACATTCTGTAGGTGTCAATCGATTTGACATTTGTTGGGTATATACAATATTACTTTTAAACAATATTAATTTAAACAGTCTTTCTACTTCATTTGGTACGTTCAATATTAATTTTAAACAGTCTTTCTCTCTCTGCCCTTCTCTCTCTCTCTCTGCCCCCTCTCTCTCTCACCCTCTGCCCCCTCTCTCTCTCTCTGCCCTCTCTCTCTCTCTGTCTCTCTCTCTCTGCCCTCTCTCTCTCTCTCTGCCCTTCTCTCTCTCTCTGCCCCTCTCTCTCACCCTCTGCCCCCTCTCTCTCTCTCTGCCCTTCTCTCTCTCTCTCTCTGCCCCCTCTCTCTCACCCTCTGCCCCCTCTCTCTCTCTCTGCCCTCTCTCTCTCTCTGTCTCTCTCTCTCTGCCCTCTCCTCTCTCTCTCTGCCCTCTCTCTCCCTCTCTCTCTCTCTGCCCTTCTCTCTCTCTCTGCCCCTCTCTCTCTCTCTCTGCCCCTCTCTCTCTCTCTGCCCTCTCATCTCTCTCTCTGCCCTCTCTCTCTCTCTCTGCCCTCTCTCTCTCTCTCTCTCTCTCTGCCCTTCTCTCTCTCTCTGCCCCTCTCTCTCTCTCTCTGCCCCCTCTCTCTCTCTCTGCCCCTCTCTCTCTCTCTCTGCCCTCTCTCTCTCTCTCTGCCCTCTCTCTCTCCCTCTCTCTCTCTGCCCTTCTCTCTCTCTCTGCCCCTCTCTCTCTCTCTCTGCCCATCTCTCTCTCTCTCTGCCCGTCTCTCTCTCTGCCTGTTGTGTATTTTGAATGTTGTATTTGAATTGTCCCACATAGCTTACCGTAGTTGTGATGTGCAATGCACTATGGGAAATAGAGTGCATGAAGTGGAGAAGATTCTGGAAAGCCATGGCTGTGAACTGAACTCTGTCTCCTGCGTACTCTTTTAATTGTTATACAAGCAAGGTTATTAAACTCTTGAGATTTAGCAAAAGTGGCGACGAGGACGTCTGAACTTACGTGGCTCTGCTGTGCGGAAGATAGTTGGGTTTTACGTGTTTAAAACTGTTATTTTTGCCGTGGACAGTTAATTAAAAGTGAGGCTGGCTCGAGGATACAGGAGCTTGAAATGGCGAGAAGACGAGACAGGCGTATAAGGTACCAACGACTTGAGGAAGGGGAGGAAAAGCAGTGAGTAAATCGGGAAGGACATTTATTCAACTGAGAAACAATCTGTGAATTGAAGCATGTGGTGTATGTAACCTGTTCCACCTTAAGAGAACTTAAGCCTGTTCCCACCTTAAGAGATGTACTACTTTCTCTGGCTGCTGTATACGTAATACCGGTGGTGACCACCGGTATATAAGCACTGTGTCGTAAGATTGTATTTAGTATAGTCCTGACCTCCAACCAGTAAAGACCTGTTGAACTTTAATCTTGTAGTCTGTGTGTTATTAATTACAACTAGAACACACAGACTTAACAGTGGCGACGAGTCAGATTCTTACCCTGCGGCAGTTATATCCACGGCGGCTTCGTCCACAGAACGGACGTCGAAGAGAGGCTTCCACCCTCATCACCCTGCTGGAAGACACGTCGCGCGGCAGACATCGAGAAACCAGAGTGCAGAAGACATCCTGAACTCGAAGCCTCCATCAGCGGCTGTCAGCTATCTTCTTTCTACCTTGGTAGTGGGTAAGCCGGGCAGCGACGCGACCAGAAAGTCGGCCGCGTTGGCTGTACAGGCGGGGAGGGAAGACGGAGGAATAAGGGCGGTGAGATCGATCGCGACCGGAGATAAGGGCCGGGCCACATTCGGGCCGAAAGGCACAGTGCGGGGACATCGATCGCGGCTGGTGATAAGGGCTGGGCCGCATTCGGGCTAAAAAGGCGCAGCGTCTGGGGGCAACTGAAGGCGCGAGAGCCGCGGTGAAGCGGAGACAGCGTCAGGGGACGGGTGAAGACCGCCAAGCGCGGAAAACCGCCATTTTGTAGGCGGAGGACGAAGACAAGAGCGCGGAAGCCGCCATCTTGGATAAAAATTAAAATAAATTAAATTGCAACAATGCCTAAACATGGGAACATTAATACCCTTTGATAGCGACATCAAAGATTGGGCTATGTATGTAGAACGCATACAAAATTATTGTAAAGCAAATAAAATCCCAGATGAAGAGAAAAGCACTAACATTATTAAACTTAATGGGTGCGAAGACATACGGGCAATTGAAACACCTTTTATCACAGATGAACCGGCGGATAAGACGTTTGAGGAGATTGTTACTGTCCTGAAAAATCACCTAAACCCCACGCCGCTGATGCTAGCGGAACGATTTAAATTTTACAGCAGAAGGCAGCTGAAGGATGAAAGCAATGCTGAATATTTAATGGAATTGCGTAAGCTAGCAAAGTACTGTCAATTTGGAACGAGACTGACAGAGGCGCTACGAGATAAATTTGTGTGTGGTTTATTAAAAGAAGATACACAAAAGCGATTGCTCGAGGAGAATGAGCTGACGCTTGAGAAAGCGGTCACTATGGCAGCAGCACACGAAGCCGCAGTGAGAGGCACGGCAGTAATGCAGCTACGGCCACCGGAACTCAGTACAAATAAATTGGGTTTGAGTACTGTAAAATGTTATCGTTGCGGAAAGACAACGCACGATCAGAACCAGTGTTGGTTTAAAAACCAAGAATGCAGAACGTGTGGCAGGCTTGGCCACATAGCTAAAGTATGCCGGTCAGGAAAGAAGACCAGCAACAAAAAGTCACCGCAAGGAAAATACATAAAGGTACACAAGGTGACAAAGAACAGTTCGACCGAACAGAAGTCAGATTCAGACGCTAGCAGTAATGAACTGGGTAGCTTAAGAGTACACAACGTTGGTAAGGATGCAGATCTCCAGACAATTTGGGTCACCCTTCAGATAGCAGGAGCCCAAGTAAAGATGGAATTGGACACTGGATCGGCGTTGACGGTCATGAATAAGAAAGATTACAAAAGGTTATTCCAACATATTCCCCTACGGGATACGGAGATTATATTGAAAACATACACGGGGCAAAGAGTGTACCCCATCGGAAAGATAGAGGTAAAAGTGGTCCACAAGGGCGAAGAAAGCCAAGTAATGGACTTATATGTGCTACCTGAAGGAGGTCCACCACTACTGGGACGGGAGTGGATTAGGAAAATGAATATGGACTGGCACTCCTTGAAAGCACTAACGGTAGATTCCGGGGAAACAGATGTCAAACCTAAACGATTGTCCAGAATATTGGATGATGCTAAAGAGGTGTTCCAGCAGGGACTGGGAACACTGAGAGGAATTACGGCAAACATCAAAATTGATGAACATGCACACCCAAAAATTTTTAAAGCCAGACCGGTACCCTATGCAATACGACCTACTGTAGAAGCGGAACTGGAAGCGCTAGAACGTTCAGGTGTACTGTCTAAGGTAGATTGGAGTGAGTGGGCTACGCCCATTGTTCCCGTTATGAAACGTCCTTCGAGCAACAAGCCAGGAGAACCAGGGAAGGTTCGCATCTGTGGAGATTTCAAAATCACCGTTAATCCGGTGCTTCACACGGTGCAGTATCCACTTCCGCGGATTGAGGATATTTTTGCTTCGTTGTCTGGCGGGAAACACTTCACCAAGATAGACCTGGCGCAGGCGTACTTGCAGATGGAGGTTGAAGAAGAGTCACGCCAATACCTCACGATCAACACGCATCGAGGTTTGTACCGGTACAATAGGCTGGTTTTTGGAGTGGCATCGGCTCCAGCAATTTGGCAGAGGGCCATGGAGCAGGTATTACAGGGAATTCCAGGCACACAATGTTACCTGGATGATATTCTGATTACAGGTGATGGCCACAGAAATCACAGAAACCCCACAGTGCAGATAGAGGCCATTTCGGCCCATCGAGCCTGCACCGACACATATCCCACCCGATCCCCGTAACCCCTACACCAACACATATCCCACCCTATCCCCGTAACCCCGCGTATTTAATCCCCCTAACACTAAGGGTCAATTTATCATAGCCAAATCAACCTAACCCGCACATCTTTGGACTGTGGGAGGAAACCGGAGCACCCGGAGGAAACCCACGCAAACACGGGGAGAATGTGCAAACTCCACACAGACAGTCACCCGAGGCCGGATTCGAACCCAGGTCCCTGGCACTGTGAGGCAACAGTGCTAACCACTATGCCACCTCGCAAACTTGGAACTGGTGCTCAACAGACTGAAAGAGTATGGACTTAGAGTTAATCGGCAGAAATGTGAGTTCTTCCAGAAGCAGATCTCGTACTGTGGTCATGTCATTGACCGGGAGGGGCTTCATAAGTCTCCTGACAAGATAGAGGCAGTTGTAAAGGCTCCCGCTCCGGATAATGTCTCTCAGTTGAGGTCGTTTCTAGGATTGATTAACTATTACCATAAATTTCTACCAAATCTATCCACGGTACTGCACCCGCTAAACGCTCTTTTACAGAAGGGGGTACCATGGGAATGGAGTGAAAACTGTAAGAAGGCATTTCGCAAAAGCAAAGAATTGATCACCTCAGAGGAAGTGTTGGCTCACTTCAACCCGACACTGCCTATTCGGTTGGCTTGTGATGCTTCTCCATATGGTATTGGGGCAGTACTCTCACACAAGTTGCCAAATGGCACGGAAAGGCCAGTCGCGTTTGCATCCAGATCATTGACCTCCGCTGAGCGCAACTATGCGCAGATCGATAGGGAGGCTCTCAGCCTTGTATGGGGAGTGAAGAAGTTTAATCATTACCTGCAGGGCCAAAAATTCACACTTCTGACAGACCATCAGCCGTTGGTATCCATTTTTAACCCTAAGAAGTGTGTTTCAGTGATGACAGCACAGCGTCTCCAGAGATGGTCCCTTTTCCTAGGGGCACATCAATATCAAATAGAATTCAAAGGTACGAAGCAGCATGGCAATGCTGATGGGCTGTCGCGCCTGCCACTACCTGAAGAAGAAGAAACGACGAAAGTTGACCCTGTTGAGTTATTTCATTCGACCATCATCGAGTGTTTACCAGTCACCAATGCAAGTATTGAAAGAGAAACCAGGAACGACCCGACACTGTCCAGAGTCTACGAGGTGACAGTGAAAGGATGGCCAACACGTGGTGATCCTCTGTTACCGGCATTCTCGGCAAGGCGAGACCAGCTGTCCGTCTGCCATGGTACTTTGATGTACGGGACAAGAGTGATTATTCCTCCCAAGTTAAGGGAAAGAGTTCTAAAAGAACTGCATGAAGGTCATCTGGGGGGAGTTAAGATGAAAAGTCTTGCTAGGGCTTATGTATGGTGGCCGGGTATTGACCAACAGATAGAGGAGTTGACGAAAAGCTGCGCTGGGTGCCAAAAAGTGCAAAATGCACCTCCGATCGCACCACTACACCCATGGGAATGGCCTTCAGCCCCATGGCAATGCGTACATATTGACTTTGCTGGTCCATTCATGGACTCCATGTTCCTAATTGCGGTGGACGCACATTCCAAATGGCCAGAAGTGATCAAGATGAATACCACTACTTCAGAAAAGACAATTGCGGTGTTAAGAACAATATTCGCAAGGAACGGATTGCCAGAACAGATCTGTTCGGACAACGGACCACAGTTCGTGTTGGAAGAATTCCAAAAATTCTTAAAGAAGAATGGGGTGAAACATTATACCTCTGCCCCATATCATCCGGCGACAAACGGGTTGGCCGAGAGATTTGTCCAAACATTCAAAAAGGCAATAAAGGCCATGAACGATGATCAGATTCCGCTACAGCACAAGGTGGACAATTTCCTAATGGCGTATCGAAACGCCGCTCATGCAGTGACTAACCAAAGTCCTGCCATGATGTTTTATAACAGGAGGTTGCGGTCCAGGTTGGACTTGTTAAAACCAAATGTGCAGAGGGAAGTGGAAAACAAACAGTTCCGGCATATTAATAACAAGTCCACTCGAAGTTTCGAAGTAGGACAACCAGTGTTGGCAAGGGGCTATGGAAACGAAAAATGGCAGTCCGGAACAATTCGGGCCAGACAAGGACCTCTGATGTACACAGTAGATATTGGTAACAATGTGATAAGGTGTCATGCGGATCAACTGGTAGAATCAAGAGCAAGGGTCGAACCCATGGTTGCGACAGAGACAACTGTGGAAGACGTTAATGAACCTGAAGCATCTACCTCGGCAGGGACTGTACCTGATGATGACGTCCAATACATAGGAAACCAACAAGAAGAGTCACCTCAGCAACAAGAATCAGAGACCACTGAAAGGCGTTATCCAGACCGAATCAGAAGGCCTCCTGAGAGACTGAACCTTTGAACTGTTTATACCTGAAGTTATATATGTATATATGTTATGATGTTATGTTAAATGGGGATATGACTATTAAGCTAAAAAGGGAGGATTGTGGTGTATGTAACCTGTTCCACCTTAAGAGAACTTAAGCCTGTTCCACCTTAAGAGATGTACTACTTTCTCTGGCTGCTGTATACGTAATACCGGTGGTGACCACCGATATATAAGCACTGTGTAGTAAGATTGTATTTAGTATAGTCCTGACCTCCAACCAGTAAAGACCTGTTGAACTTTAATCTTGTAGCCTGTGTGTTATTAATTACAACTAGAACACACAGACTTTACAAAGCACTAATTAACTGATAGTGATTTTAGTTGAGTTCAACATTGGAAGGATCCTTAGTGAATGATAATTAGGAGCCTGAGAGAAGGAAAATGGCTGGAATTATCGGTAACATTGGACCGTTTGATGAGATTGTCGAACAATGGAGCTCATATACAGAACGATTTGAATACTTCACACAAGCAAATGACATTGGAGGGAACAAAGTAGTACCTACATTGTTAAGTGTGATGGGACCAAAGACTTTCAATCTTTTGCGTACTTTAATGCATCCAGATAAACCAGGGACTAAACAATATAGTGAAATTGTGGAGATACTAAAAGGGCATTTTTCACCCAAACCCCTAGTCATAGCTGAGAGGTTTAGGTTCCACAGGCGTAACCAGGAAGAAGGAGAAACAGTGACCATGTTTGTAGCTGCACTAAAAAGACTATCAGAGCACTGTGAGTTTAATGACATGCTAAATGATACTATAAGAGACAGGCTAGTGTGTGGTATGAGAACTGAAGCCATACAGAAGAGACTATTAACGGAGAGTAATCTGACACTACAAAAGGCCATTGAAATCAGTCTTTCCATGGAATTGGCAGCTAAGGAGCTCAACAGTTGGGTGCAACAGAAAAAGTGCACTAAGTAAGAACAGAGAGCCAAGGGCCATGCTTCCGTTGTGGCAAAACGGGGCATCTTGCGTCTGCATGCTGGTGTGTGGACATGGATTGCCACAGCTGTGGTAAAAAGGGACATATTCCGCGCGCATGCAGAAATAAAAAGGACACAGAGAAAACGTCAAAGACGGAAGGAAGAAAAAAAACATTCAGACAAAAGACAAAGAAGCATGGCCGCTATGTAGAACAGGACAAAACAGAGGCAAGTGACACTTCAGAGGAGGAACTATCACTAAACGTGCTGACTGTAGCTGGGGATTCGCATGGCTACTGAGTCTCACCCTTGCTAGAGGGGTAGCCTGTGCGAATGCAGATCGATACCGGGGCAGCAGTATCTCTTATGTCAGAGACAGTCTACAAAAAGACATTAAAGCACCTTCCACTTCAGCCAGCTAACATAGCGTTAAAGACATATACCGGTGAAAGAGTAACCGTGAGAGGTATCACTGAGGTCACAGTTCAGTTGAATGGACAAACTAGGAAGTTACCACTCTACATAGTTAAAGGAGACTACCCCTCCCTGCTGGGACGTTCGTGGATGGAGAGAATAAAATTAGCTGGTTATCAGTCTACATGATGTCACACAATGATCCACGCTTACAGCCATCTTAAAGAAACATGCAGAAGTCTTTAATGGAGAACTGGGCAGCATGAAAGATATTACTGTTAAGCAGGATAGCAAACCCAAGTTCATGAAGGCACGACCCGTACCTTATGCCATCAGACCAAAAGTGGAGGCTGACTTAGAAGCCCTAGTTGAAAGCGGAGTACTAGAACCAGTCAGCGTGAGTGAATGGGCAACGCCCATCGTACCAGTGCTCAAGAAAGGGGGTGGAGTTAGGATATGTGGAGATTTTAAAGTAACTGTTAACCCTGTATTGTCAGTGGAGCAATATCCGCTTCCCCATATTGATGATTTGTTTGCGGGACTTGCTGGGGGCCAGAAGTTTAGCACAATTGACCTCTGTCAAGCCTACCTGCAAATGCATGTGGATGAACAGTCACGAGAAATGCTGACTATTGTGACGCACAAGGGCCTATTTAGGTATCGTCGACTTCCTTTCGGAATTACATCAGCTCCAGCGCTTTTCCAACGTGCTATGGACCAGATCCTTAGTGGATTGCCTGGAGTCCAATGCTACTTAGATGATATCTGTTGGAGCCGTGGTTCAGTGGATATGCTATTATTAAATAATCACACGGATGCTGTACATTAACAAATAACAGGTCTTTACTGGAGGAGGGTAGTCTCTAGACTGGGGGTACAGAGGCATGCACAAAGCTTATATACCGGTGTGGTCACTGCCGGTACTACAGTATACAGGAGCTGTAAAAGTAGTTCTGACTTAAAGGCACATACACTACAATTCCTCCCCTTTTAGATTAGTAATACCCTTAATATTCAAATAACAATTAACATTTCAACATGTACTTTAAACAACAAAAGTCCATTTATAGATTCAGTCTTTGGGGCGGCTTCCTGACCCTTTCGGGATAGCGCCTTTCCAGAGGTTCTTGTTCTTGGTGCAGAGGCGACTCTGACCCCTTTTCATCGGGTAGTTCATCGGGTTCCACTGCTACTGGGTCTGAAGTAGATGCTACCGGTATGTCGGGTTCATCCCCAGGTACTCGAGACATGGGGTTGACACGTTCCTGTGACGCTAAGATCTGATCGACGTGGCGTCTCACAATGTTCTCCCCAACATCCACTGTGTACATTAATGGCCCCTGCCTTGTACATATCGTTCCGGGTTGCCACTTCTCTGTTCGATAGTCACGGGCCAAGACTGGTTGCCCTACATTGAAGCTCCTTGTCGGCTTCTCATTGATGTGCTGGAATTGTTTGTCCTCAACATTTCTTCGCACATTTGGTCTGAGCAAGTCCAGACGAGATCTCAACCTTCGGTTAAAGAACATCATGGCCGGGGTCTGGTTGGTAACTACATGTGTCGCGTTTTGGTAGGCTAATAAGAAATTGTCCATCTTATGCTGTAGTGGAATTTCATCGTCGCACATGGCCTTTATCGCCTTCTTAAAGGTTTGAACGAACCTCTCAGCCAATCCATTTGTGGCTGGATGATACGGGGCGGATGTGTAATGCCTTACCCCATTCCTTTTCATGAATTTTTTGAACTCGTCGGACACAAACTGTGGTCCATTATCAGAGCAAATCTGCTCTGGCAAACCGTTTCTGGCAAATATGGTCCGTAGGACTGCAATCGTTTTCTCTGTAGTGGTTGAAGACATTTTTATCACCTCAGGCCACCTTGAATGAGCATCCACTGATATTAAGAACATTGAGTCCATGAATGGACCAGCGAAATCAATATTCACCCGTTGCCATGGAGAGGAGGGCCACTCCCATGGGTGTAGAGGGGCATGTGGTGGTGCATTTTGGACCTTCTGGCATCCTAAGCAGCTCTTCGTTAGGTCTTCGATTTGTTGATCGATTCCCGGCCACCACACATAAGCCCTAGCAAGGCTTTTCATTTTCACTCCCCCCAGATGACCTTCATGTAGCTCATTTAGCACTCTCTCCCTTAACTTGGGTGGAATCACCACTCTGGATCCACACATCACTGTCCCCTGGCATACTGACAGCTGTTCTCTTCTGGATGAGAATGCTGGCAACAGTGAGTCGCCATGTGTTGGCCATCCCCTCACCGTCAATTCATATACCCGTGACAGCGTCGGATCATTGCGGGTCTCCTTCTCTATATCTGCGTTTGTTACTGGCAATCGCTCAATTATTGACGAATAAAATATCTCGATAGGGTCCACTGCTGGTGCTTCCTCCACAGTAGGCAGTGGCAGGCGCGATAGCCCATCAGCGTTCCCATGCTGTTTCATGCCTTTATATTCTATTTCATATTGATTCACCCCTAGAAACAGGGACCATCTTTGTAACCGCTGTGCAATCACTGGAACGCCGTTCTTAGGATTAAAGATGGAGACAAGTGGTTGGTGGTCAGTCAGCAAGGTGAACTTCTGCCCATGCAGATAGTGGTTGAATTTTTTTACTCCCCATACTAGGCTGAGGGCCTCCCTGTCAATCTGGGCGTAGCTGTGCTTGGCTGAGGTTAGTGACCGAGACGCAAAGGCTACTGGCCTCTCCAACCCGTCTGGGAATTTGTGCGACAGCACCGCTCCAATACTGTAGGGTGATGCATCACATGCCAAACGAATTGGTAGTGCTGGGTTGAAATGGGCCAACACCTCTTTTGATGTGATCAATTCCTTACACTTCTGGAAAGCTCGTCTACGTTCGTCATCCCACTTCCATGGTACCCCTGTTTGCAGTAGGGTGTTCAGCGGGTGTAATACCGTGGACAAATTTGGTAAGAACTTGTGGTAGTAGTTTACCAGCCCGAGGAACGACCTCAGTTGTGACACATTTTCCGGTGCTGGAGCCTTGACTACTGCCTCAATCTTGTCAGGGGACTTATGTAACCCCTCTTCATCGATGACGTGGCCACAATACGAGATCTGTTTCTGGAAAAACTCGCACTTGTGGTGATTAGCTCGTGGCCCATACTCCTTTAATCTGGTGAGCACCTTCTCGAAGTTGGCGAGGTGATCACCATCATTTTCGCCCGTGACCAAGATGTCGTCCAAATAACACTGGGTCCCTGGAATCCCTTGCAGGACCTGATCCATCACCCTTTGCCAGATAGCCGGAGCCGAGGCTACTCCAAACACCAGCCGGTTGTATTGATGGAGACCTTTATGAGTGTTGATCGTAAGGTAATGTTTCGAAGCTTCTTCTACCTCCATTTGCAAGTATGCCTGGGCTAGATCAATTTTGGTGAAGCGTTTACCTCCAGATAGCGAGGCAAAAATATCCTCAATTCGTGGAAGCGGATATTGCACCGTGTGAAGGACTGGGTTCACTGTCACCTTAAAATCCCCACAGATGCGGACCTTCTTTGGTTCCCCAGTCATATTACTCAACGACCTCTTCATTACAGGAATGATGGGTGTAGCCCACTCGCTCCAGTCCACTTTGGACAGTAGTCCTGAACGTTCCAACCCTTCCAGCTGTGCTTCAACAGCTGGTCTGATCGCATAAGGCACTGGTCTGGCCTTCAGAAACTTTGGGCTTGCATTTTCCTCTATTTTAATCATTGCTGTTATTCCTTTTTAGTGTTCCTAGTCCCTCCTGGAACACTTCTTTTGCGTCAGTTAGCATTTTTGACAGTCGTCCAGGTGTGACGTCGTCATCCTTTTTGGCCTCAACCTTCAGTGCCTGTATGGAATGCCAATCTAATTGTATCTTCCGGATCCATTCACGTCCTAGCAGTGGTGGTCCTCCATTTGGCAATACATATATATCCCATTTAAGTATTTCCTGGCCTTTATATGTCACTTTCACCCTTATTTTTCCTTTGGGGTAGACTTTTTGCCCCGTATACGTCTTCAAGACAATCTCTGTAGCGTTCAAGGGTATGTGTGAAAATAGCCGCTTGTAGTCTCTTTGATTTATGACTGTTAGAGCTGACCCTGTGTCCAATTCCATTTCCACTTGGACTCCGTCTATCTTGAGTGTAACCCAGATAGTCTGGTGATCCTCCATTTCGGTTACCTTATGTAGTTTCAGACAACCCAGATCCTTGCTTCCGGAGTCTGTGTCACTTTTCTGTTCGTCTGAACCACTGTCCATCACCTGGTGTACCTTTTTGTACTTCTCCTGTGGAGATTTCTTACTGTTGGTTTTCTTCCCAGACCTGCAGACTCTTGCTATGTGTCCTGCTTTCCCACACTGTCTGCACACTTGGTCCTTGAACCAACAATCTTTCTGGTCATGTGTTGTTCTGCCACAGCGATAGCACTTCCCTGTTCCATAGGACATTTCATTGGTGCCATATTCTTGCGGTCTCCGTTGTATCTCTGCAGCGCCCCTTGCGGCTGCTTCGTGTGATACTGCCATACTGAAAGCTTTGTCCAGCGTAAGGTCCTTTTCTAATAGAAGCCGTTTCTGGGTTCCTTCACTTTGTAGCCCACACACAAACTTGTCCCTTAACGTGTCTGCTAGTCCCGCTCCAAACTGGCAGTGTTTCGATAGCTTGCGCAGTTCCGTTAGGTACTCAGCATTGCTTTCGTCTTTGTGTTGGTTCCTTTTATGGAACTTAAATTGTTCTGCTATCAGCAGCGGTGTGGGGTTTAAGTAGTCCTGTAGGATTTCTACTATGCTTTCAAAATTCTTGTTTACCGGCTTCTCTGGGGTTATTAGATTTCGCAGTAACCCATAAGTTTTTGCACCCATGGAATTTAACAGAACCAGTGCTTTATTAGCATCTGGCACTTCATTCGCCCTGCAGTACACCTCCATACGTTCCACATATGTCGCCCAATCTTCGACTTCATTGTCGAACGTAGAGATACTGCCACTCTTCGGCATCCTTGGGTGTGCGTTAACTATCACAAATGGCACCTCCCGCGCTTCCCCTTCTTCTCCGCTGGCACAAAATGGTGTCTCCCGCGCTTTCCTTCCTTCCCGCGCTCGCCCTTCTTCTCCGCTGCGGCTTCTAAAAATAGCGTCTCCCGCGCTCTCCCTTCTTCTCCGCGGCTCAATGGCGTCTCCCCTTTCTTCGCCCCGCGGACCCTGTTCAGCCCGTGAGCACTGGCTGTGCTCTGTGCGTTCTTCTTTTTATTTTTTTTCGATGCCGCTCAGTCTAGAAACCGGCTGTTTCTTACCCTCTCTCTCTCCGGTTTGTTTTATTTTCCTCGACGCCGCTCGGTGTTCAACCCCCGGCTGCACCCTGCGCTCTTCACCCCTGTCTTACCCCGTCGACGCTGCTTGGCTCTCTCTTCACCGTCGGTCGGCTCCAGCCGCCGCTGCTCGGGAAGGGTCTGCGCTGGACCTGTCTTCGGTCTCTTACTGCTCATTGTGGCTGGGGAACCGAGCCCGGCTCTCCACAGCCTCCCCTGCGAAGTTGGATCTCTGCCTGACTGCTGAGCGGTTGCTCGTGGTCGACGCCCGTGTTCCTGGCCTCGACTATTTTTTTTTTTATGTTGCAGGTAGATTCGAATCGACACTCGTCGCCACTGTTGGATCCGTGGTTCAGTGGATATGCTATTATTAAATAATCACACGGATGCTGTACATTAACAAATAACAGGTCTTTACTGGAGGAGGGTAGTCTCTAGACTGGGGGTACAGAGGCATGCACAAAGCTTATATACTGGTGTGGTCACTGCCGGTACTACAGTGTACAGGAGCTGTAAAAGTAGTTCTGACTTAAAGGCACATACACTACAATATCTTAGTTACTGGGTGTGATGACCAAGACCATCTGCGTAACTTGGACGCAACGCTACAGAGACTGAGGGATTACGGACTCAGAGTTCGCAGGGATAAATGCGATTTTTTTCAGGCATCAGTTGAGTACCTCGGTCATGTGATCGATGCCACAGGCCTTCACAAGGCACCGTCCAAAACCAAGGCAATCGTGGATGCCCCAGCACCTGAAAATATCAGCCAGCTGCGTTCTTTTCTAGGGTTACTGAACTGCTATGGACGGTTCATACCGAACCTAGCCTCGATGCTGAGGCCGCTGCATTGGTTGCTATGTAAAGACAAGAAGTGGGAATGGACTAACAAGTGCCAGGAGGCGTTCATGACAGCAAATCTCACGCTCCTGAAGTCAGAGGCTTTGACGCATTTTAATCCTTCATTACCAATACAGTTAGCTTGCGATGCATCGTCATATGGTGTGGGAGCGGTCGTTTCTCATATCATGCCAAACGGAGAAGAGAAGCCGATAGCATTTGCATCTAGGACTTTGAACAGAGCTGAAACTAACTACGCCCAAATAGAACGAGAAGCACTGAGCATCGTTTTTGGTGTTTGCAAGTTTCACCAATATTTGTACGGGAGACAGTTCACCCTACTAACAGATCACCGCCCTCTCACGACCATCTTCGGGCCACATACAGGGATTCCGTCACTTGCTGCGAGCAGAATGCAAAGGTGGGCGCTGCTGTTGTCTGCACACACATTTGACATTAGATATCGCAAGTCTGACCTGCACGGCAATGCCGACGGTCTTTCCAGGTTGCCGCTGCCTGTCACCAAGCCTATGACGCGTAGCATGGACATCTGCTATTTTAGGCAGGTGGAGAACGCGCCTGTTACTTCGACACAGGTCCGACGAAACACCAGAAACGACCCAGTGTTGTCTGCAGTGCTGGACATTATCATCAGGGGCAAGCTTGACAGCGATGACCCAAACCTGAAACCATATCTCTTAAGGAGAAACGAACTGTCGGTGCAGTCTGGATGTTTGTTGTGGGGGAGGAGAGTGGTTATTCCACCATCGCTACGAAAATCAGTGTTACAGCAACTACACTCCGGACACTGTGGAATGGTTCGTATGAAAGAAATAGCGAGGAGCTACTTCTGGTGGCCGGGTATGGATGGACAGATTGAGGACAAAGCTAAAACCTGTTCCTCATGTCAGAGAGTTCGTAATGTGCCACAGCTTGCACCTCTTCACCCCTGGGACTTTCCGGAGGAAGCATGGCACCGCATTCATGTAGACTTTGCAGGTCCATTCGAGGAGAGAATGTTCCTGGTGGCTGTTGACGTGCACAGTAAGTGGCCA